>NW_024543087.1:24882500-25425000 GCF_018167655.1 Microtus oregoni | reverse complement strand
TGAGGGAGGGGATAGTTCTCAGACACACAGTCTTATTCTGAGATTCCTGGAGGCAGGATTTCCACTTCAGATTGAGGTCAAGGTAAGAGCCTGTGGCTGGCTGTTTTACTTTTCAGATCCTCAGGTTAAACCCCGATTTCTGACCCTGAGTTTTTATTAATCATGCTTCATTTGGTGCCGGTGTGAGAACAGAAGAACTTTAAGTGACTGTCTAGATAGCAAGATGTCTGTCAATTCTAGAGTTTTGGAAGTTTCTTACAATGTACTTCCTGTTTACTTAGGTAATATTAGAGCCCTCTGGAGTCTTTGATGGAGTTGAAGACTAGATAGTTATAATTATAGTTTTCCTTAGTTATAATAAAAGATAAATTGGATATAAATATTGTAACTGTAATTCTTGATTGATAACTGTTTTGCATATGTAATTTTACTATGTTAACGTTAAAACCTTTTTTTATTTGAACAGAAAAGTGAAAATGGTGCAGGAAGTCCTTCTGTATATGTGTTGCTTTTGTTGGTTAATGAATAAAGTTATTTCGATCAGTGGCTTAGCAGGATAGAGCAAGGCAGGAATTCCAAGCAGATAGAGGAGGAAAGAAGGCGGAGTCAGGGAGAAGCCATGCAGTCACCACAGGAAACAGACGCCAGATGCCAGATGGAACCTTACCAGTAGGCCACAACCACGTGGCGATACATAGATTAATAGAAATGGGTTAATTTAAGATGTAAGAGCTACTAGAAATATGCTTAAGCTATTGGCCAAACAGTATTGCAAATAATATAGTTTCTGTATGATTATTTCAGGTCTGGGAAGCTGGGAAACAAACAAGCAGCCTCTGCCAATAAGACATCTTAGCAGGGAAGGGACAATTCTGCCCACACATGCCAGGAGCTCACTTATAGACCCATCTTATCACCTCGCTAACTTCTGTCAGACTTTTGCCAGCCAGAAGGACATGGTCAAACGCTGTTCTCCACTCCCTTCCTGCTCCCCCCCACCCACTGAGTACAGTTCTCTAGACTATTCAATAAGTTAATTAATACCCGGAAGTCCATGCACTGTCGTTATCGGCCCAACCTTTACCACCCCATCATTTATGGTCCTTCAAAGAAAAGTATAGATGAACTTAAGAAATGTTCCTGCCACGCAGCAGTGGACAGGGACCTTTGGCCTCTAAAAGAGTCATCTCTGAGAGGCCGGTTGCTCTTCAGGTGGTACGGGCATTGCCTCACCTACAGGGGGGAACAAGATAATGCCTGGGGAGGTCTTAAGAAGCTTTGCTATTTTGCACTTTGGGACTCTTGCCATTTTATAGCCCCTAATTGATAGCCCTCAAGGTTCCTGTAATCAGCCACAGATTTCTTCAAGACTGGGAGAAAAGCCATACTTAAGCAAAATGTGTCTCTGCTAGCCTTTGATGACCTACCCCAACTGACACTGTGTCACTAATAAAGCTTATTCTTTTTGTGGTCTATCAAGTCAGTTTTTTTAAATAAATTATAATTTTAAAGGTAACACTATGATTAGAAACTGATGTGAGGGGGGGAAATGTGGGAGAAAAATTATGTATCTAACAAAGGACTCATCCCCAAAATAAGTGAAAAACACTCTAAGGTCAATGGTAGGAAAACAAATAATCCAGCTAGAAAATGACCAGAAGGCCTGAGTGTGACCTCCACCAATGGGGGTGTCAGAGCATCAGATAACCACAGTAAAAGACGTTCAACAACATCAGCCATTGGGAGAGTTCAGAGTAAAACACTGTGACATAGTACCGAGTGCTTTTCAGAACGGCTCTACCTGTAAATACCAATAAAATTGAACATTAATAAGGCTGCAGAGAATTTAAGGTTATTCGAGCATAATATTTTAGAAAGAATAGAAAATGGTAAGTGTGTTCTGGAAATAAGTTTAATAATTTCTTTAAAATTTAATGGGGCTAGCTCAGTGGGTAAGAATACTTGCTGTTCTTGAAGAGGACCAGGGTTCAGTTCCCAGTACCCACACGAGGCAGTTGTAAATCCCAAGCACCTGTAACTCTATCACCAGGAGATCCAACACCCTCTCGGATCACATGGTGCACATATACACAACAGGCATGCACATGAATAAACCACATAGATTTATATACTAAATATTGTTACTTATAACCACTTTATGTATAATAGCCAAAAACTAACACCAAAATGTCTTTTAACATATGAAAGGCTGAAGCAACTGTAGGACATTATGCACTGGACTGTCGCTCTGCAGTAAAGTAACACCACGATTGTTACTTAACAGCAATTTGGATGGACCTAAGGGCGTTCTGCAGACCTTTAAAAGCCAGTATAATGAGTCTGAGGGATGACTTAATAGGCCTTGCCACCAACCCTGACAGCCCAAATTCTCTCTGCCGAACCCACATGACAGAAGGAGAGAACTGACATCAGAAATTTGTTGTCTGACCTCCTCCATATCTATGCCGTAGCGCACTGAAAACAAGAGTGTGTGCTTTTAAAAGCCAGTCATAGAAGTCAGGTTTTATATGGCACATTTACATGGCAAGGTCTCAATGATACACGTGAAGCTGAAACAGGGAAGGGGCAGGAGAGGAGTGATGTAAGAAAGGGCATGAGGGGGAGACAGAACACATGACTATGGCGGAGATTATACATCTGATTAAATGTCATAAAATTATACCTAAATACGCAAAACCGAGAGCATGCAGAAAAGCGATGACATCCAAGCTTTGTGACCCAGTTCACTGTGTTACACAGGACGCCAACAGTTTCCTGGCTCTGGCCATGCTGTGTGCTCACAGAAGATGTCACCACCAGGGAAGCCAGTTGTGAAAGTAAGGGAATTTTCGTGTCTGTAATTACTTCAAAACTGTAAGAAATTTTATGAAGAACACTTTAAGTTTTTATGGTTAATCGAGGATATTAAGAAACGATTATAAGTACTTGATAAAGCAGAATGATTGAATTAAGAAACGAAGCCTTAGGGACGCTGGAGAGATGGCTCTGTCCAAAGTGCTTGCCACACAAGCATGAGCACCTGAGCTTGATCCCGAGTGCCAACATAAAAACTCGGGAGTGGCTGTGCAGACTTGTAACCCCAGGGCTGGGGAGGTGGAGGTGGGCAGGTCCCTGCCACCCAATCCCCAGACAGGCTGGTCTATCAGGTGTCAGGTCCCAATGAGAGATCCCGTCATAATAGAAAAAAGGTGGATAGTTCCTAGGAACAGGAATGACACCCAAAGTTGACCTTTGACCTCTACGTGCATGCACATACAAGTGTACACATATTTACACACACATGCACACACGCTTTGCACACATGAACTACTCCATTCCAAACACAAAGAAATGAAAAGTTATAAAATGGAAAAAAGAAGCATAGTAATAATAGAAGAAGAAAATTGCTAACGCCAAAAGGAATTAACAGGTATGTTAATGAACAAGGTTGAAAACACAACTGTATAATAAAGCCAACAGTTATAGCTCTAAATAGAAGACAAGCTACTAGCTAGCCAAATCAAGACAAGGCAGAAAAGTCTAAAGTGTACAAAATTAAAACTAGAATGGGAAGGAATACTCACAAAACCTAAAGAGACCAGGTAGCTTGCAGGGAGTTGAGAACCCTGGCAAAGCACAAGGCTTTCTCACAAAGGCAACAGGCCAAATGGTTTTGAATGCATGTTCTTATTAAATCTTCAAGGACCAAAAAGGACTCTCACATACACACAATGAGTTTATCCTTTTTATTTTTATATCCTCATTTTCTAGCTCCCTCCATAAAAGCCATTTTAATAGGATTAGTATAGCATATTTTAGAATTATTTTGTATTTAGTATTACTGAGGTTGGGGGAGGTGGGGTGGGCGTGCATGCCATAGTGCCTGTGTGGAGGTCAGAGATGACTTTTAGTGAGGTCCCACCTTTGTATGAATTCCAGGGATGGGGCTCAGGCTGACAGGCTTCTCAAGAAGTGCGTTTACCTGCTGAGCCACCTTACCCACCCCTTGTATAACACATTCGCATAAGCTGGGCTTGCTGGAGGTGCCATGCTTTCCGTGGTACCACAGGACCGTGTAGAGTGTCATGATTCCTAAGCTGTTCCAGTCTTGTTTATTCTTCTCCCACATTATTCCCGACCTCCTTTGTGATCTTTAGTAAACCTGCTAAGATTTCTCCACAAAGATCATGTGGTTTCCGCTTCTGCTCATTCCTTTGGGGATTTCTTGTCCTGGGGAACAATTCCAGCTGTTTAGATCCCACTTCGGGAAGTTTGAGTCACAGCTGGCACAGGGCAAGGCTGTTGGTTTGGTAGCCCCTCAACTCTCTTCTCTGTGTTACCTTCCTGTTACTGTGATTTTTAAAAAACAAAACAAACAAACGAAAACCCTCACGAGCAAGGCAACCCAGAGAAGACAAGGGTTTGTTTGGGTTTCCAGGTCCGGATGGGCTCTTATAGCCATCATGGCAGGGAGAGAGAGCAACCCCAACAGGCACATGGGCCAGAACAGCCAACTGTACATTCATCAACCACAAGCATGAAGCAGAGAGACCGAAGAGGAAATGGTATGAGGCTTTAAACTCTCAATGCCCCTCCTCTAGTGACTTTACTTCCTCCCCCAAGGCTGCCCCTCCGAAACCACAAGCATGTCACCAACTGGGAAGCAGATGCCCAAACACCAGAGTCTATGGGGGGATGCTTCTCATTCAAACCACAGCACTTCCCCAGGTCAGTTTCCACGGACTCAGGGTAGAGTCTGACGGCTTCCTAGGCAAATACGTAATCATTTAACATAAAATTCTGGTAATGTTAAGTTTTCAATAAACTCTGCTAACTCATAAAGTAATCTAGAAAAAAATTTGTTAAGTGGTAAAAAAAATAAATATGTTTTCGAAGAAGTCACTAAATAGAATGTTCATCTTACAAAACTAAATGAACATATTTTGTAGGGGAAAAATTATTAAATTATATCATAGTCCTCTTTTATAACAAGTACATCATGAATCACAGACATCAAAGGGACTCAGAACACCCAGAGTAACTTTAAACGTTTCTGTTCGTGAGAAGATAAGATACACACTGGAAAACACTGGCTAAGCATAACTTGATTCCATTTTGTATTTTTTAAAGGAAAGAGTCTGTTGTCAAATAACACTTCAAGCAACAACTGAAAAACATTTTTTGGGACTGGAGAGATGGCTCAGATGTTTAGAGCACTGGCTGCTCTTCCAGAGGTCCTGAGTTCAATTTCCAGAAACCACGTGGTGGCTCACAACCATCTGTAATGAGATTGGTGCCTGCTCCTAGTGTGCAGGCACACATGCAGATATAGCTCTGTATGCACAGTAAATCTTTTGGGGAAAAAAAGAAGAAAAAGAAAAAAAAACATTTTTGGTAAACATCATTAGATACAACACTGTGAAGACTCAAATAACTACAGGAAAAATCAACAGAACAATTTTGTAAGACCTCTAACTAGTGGGGTATTTTCCTTTTCTTAAAAGCAAAATACGTGTAGAAATGAGGCAGAGATGAATCCCTAAGACCTGCATAGAAAGTATGAGGTTTCTTTAGTGTTTATGCTAATAACATCTCCCGGGCATACGTTCCCTTCTAGTGACGCCAGAGAGTGTTTTCTGATTTGACAGCTTCCTCCATTCACCCTTCCAAACCTATTTATTTTGAGCATCTCTTTTCACAAGGTAAAAGATAAATCCTTGTGATTTTCCAGCAATCCTCAGGGAAATCTCAAAGTCTGTTTTAGGCTTAATAGATGCTCTGCAAGCTTTATTTAATTTTCTTCTGTATCTCACGCCCGATTTGTGGAAAGCAAAAATCAGAAGCTGTTGTCAGAGGAGATTTGAACCCTTGATTAAGAGAGGTAATGGGTGCCTGAGACGCCATGTCTGGTTGCCTATTGAATCAACGTGACAAGATGTTTAAAAAAACAGACAGAAGGCAGTGGGATCGGAAAGAGTCTTGCTTCTTTGGCATGAGGAATCCTTCCCCCCTCTTCCTTCTTACTCCCCTCTTCTTTAATCATTTCTTTTACTCCTCTCCCTCCCTTCTTCCTTTTACATGAAAGGTGTTAAGTAAGAACACAGACTGTAAAATTGCCGAGGTCAGCCACAGGCAGAGTATACAGAGGAGACAGAGTGACCTGGCTTTCTCAGGACAACGCTAGTTCTCACACTAAATGTCCCAGATCAGGAAAATTGTTCTCGCAGGCAAACCACAGGCTTAGCAGAGGTCCTGAGTTCCCAGCAACCACATGGTGGCTCACAACCATCTGTAATAGGATACGATGCCCTCTTTCGGCATACAGAGCACACATACACAAAATATAAATGAATTAATTCAAAGAAAATGAGACTGAAGAGATGACTCAGTGGTTAAGAGTCCTAGCTGCTCTCCCAGAGGTCCTGAGTTCAATTCCCAGCACCCACATGGCACCTCACAACTGTCTGTTATTTCAGTTCCAGAGGATCTGGTACTGTCACACAGACATACATGCAGGCAAAAGACCAATTTTACATTAAAATAAATAAATCTTAAAAAAAAAACAAGCAAAGAAGAATCCCACAATGATGACTAAGACCAGGTATGCTAGCCAATAAATAAATAGATAAATAAATAAATAAACTAAAAAGCCAGCAAAGAAATAAAAAAACATTCGTATAGCATTAGTAGGTGAAGCCATTAATTAGTAAAGCAAGAAAGTAGCCTATCAGAACTAAAAAAAAAAAAAAAAATCAGCAAAATGTTAATTTTATCTTTTGCAATGTTGGTTAGGGACAGAACCCAGAGCTTTGTTCATGCTAGGCAAATGTCCTGTTAACCCACTAGCACCTTTAATAGCTTATAAGAGATTTTCAAATTTAAACCATAGTAAGCAAAAGTGACCTTTGCCCTTTCTGTTCTTTGTGATTCTGTTTGCCCTCTGACGACATTTTAATTCTGATTCAGGTCTAGGATACAAGTTCAAAGCTAAATTTTAAATAAATTTAAGAAACTATTTAAGGTAATGTGGGACATAGGCATCCTGCTAGCTTTAGATGAGTCTCTTGTGTCACCTTAATAAACAGAATAGTCGCTACCACATAAATAGAAGTTCTTTCAAGTCCCCAATGACTGCAAAGAACCCTGAAGCTTTTATTGTTTTGGTGTATTTTTAGATTATTTCACCTGAGGAATATAAAAATTTAAAGATTTTAAATTGTCAGTATTTGAGGTTATAGAATTACTTACTTATCTAATAAAAAAAATCACAATCAAACCCCAATCTGGTTTGAAGTAATGAGAGAATTTATAGCATTTTCCAGCTATCAGAACAACCAACCAAATCAACAATATTGCCCTGTGCCAGCTATAACTTACTAGAAGTGCAATCTAAACAGCTGGAATTGTTCATATGGGCAAGATATATATATATATATATATATATATATATATATATATATATACAGATATATATATATACAGATATACAGATATATATATATACAGAAGAACAAAGAACAGAAGCAAAGCCACATCTGATCTTGATGGAGAAATCTTAACACTTTATTAAAGAAGTTGGAAGAGGATCAGGAGTGGGGAGGCATTCTGTGTTTGATCTGATCATGTAACATGGTAAAGGATTTTATTCCTCCCCGTTAATCTATAAACTGTATTTATTCCCAAACGATGGCCCTGCTCCACAGTTTACACAAAATAATAATGCCCATGAATAAACAAGTCTTTGTAAAGAGCGGTGTGGGGAGAGATTGGTCTTATTAGAGATCAGAATACACTTCCAAGGTAACATGAAGTGACCCAGGTTCAGACATGTGGAGGAGCCAGAGACAGACCCTTGTGGAGGTAGGAAGTTCATGTCCAGTAGACAGGGCTGTACAAACCAAAGGGGAAGGGACAGAGAGCGGAGAAGTAGTTCACTAACCAATGAAAAGAAAGTCAGACACCCTTATAATACCCCACCCAGAAGGCACACTCTGTGTGAAGTAAAGGCTTGAATAGAAACGGCAAAACAAAAACCTTAAGAGCAAAAGGGTATCTATTTGAAGACACAACGGGGTAGACGTAAAACTTCAGAAGCACAAGCCATCAGACAAAACATCACATTTATTGCGAATAGTTTCTGTTCAACAGATGATACAACCACAGGGTGATTCATAATAGGCAACTGGCCCTTCTACAACAGGAAGTGAACTCTATCTAGAACACACATAGAATTGATAAAAAATAATAACCTTAATCTTAAAGAGACGTCAAGGAAGTAGATGGTGGTGATGCACACATTAAATCCCAGCACTTAGGAGGCATAGCCTGTGAGAGCCAGGCAGCCTGGTTCTCATAATGAATTATAGGCTATTCAGGGCTATATAGAAAGACACCGTATCAAAAACAAAACATAACAAAAAAGGTAAAGGACATAACTTCATACCAACACCAGGCAGAAGAGAAAATTCTAAAAAGTAAAAAATTAGGGAGCACTGCAGGGAAATATGAACTGGGCAATAATGATTTAAAATAACTCTCCCCTTTGAGTTCTAATGTAGGGAACACAAATATGGGTGGCGGCAGGAGCAAAGGGTCTAAAAGGCCTGTGAAGATGTCAGTTAAGAGTCACAGGGCTGAGGACAAGAAGCCCAGGAAAGTGGCTGAACGTCCTCAGCTACTGCCCTACCAGCTGGGCTCCCGGGGGTGTCGCATCCTCTGGAACTAATGATAACTTTTAACTGGTGCAATTAACTCTTATTTCACAAAATAAGGAGGGAGATAATTCAGATCTCACTTCAGTAGATTAACAAAGCTTATAACACGGCTTTTACAGTGCTATGGGCCGCCATGTGGCAAAGAGAAGGTTCTTAATCTGAACCATTGCTGTAGTGTTTGCTTTTTCCCTATCAAGCTGAGAAAAAGTGTGTTTGATAATCTACAGGTCACTAGGTCAGTGTCCTGCTGCACCCATAGAAGCCCTTTGTGACTACTGACCATACCACAATTGATTTTTTCTTTTGTTTTGTTTTGAAGACAAGACAAGGTTTCTCTGCAGCTCGCGAACCTGTCCTGGAACTCACTCTGCAGACCAGGCTGGCCTCAAACTCACAGAGATCCATCTGTCTCTGCCTCCCAAGTGCTGGGAATAAAGGCGTGCACCACCACTTCCAGGCTCACTACATTTGATCTGATTTAGTGTCTGTGCGGAGTTTTAAATCATGTAGAGATCTTGGAAATCATCTTCCAGCCGACATGCTACAGACACACAAGGACTGTTGCAGTAAGGATTTTTTAAATGATTTGATTTAGTTCAACATAAATTTACACTTTTCTTAATTTTAAACTTTGTGTTGACATTAGCTTGTTTGATAAGTAAAAAATGGGAAACCACACCAACTAGAATAAGCTACTTATTTATATTGTGATAATGTGATAAATTAGAGAAGGTTTGTCTTCATTAAAATGAAAGTCAGTTACTTTAGTACTTTTAAAAAGGTGTCTGAGCCGGGTCTGGGAACACATTCCTGTAATGGCTGCACTCAGTAGGGTTACAGTAAAATTGAGACCAGCCTGGTCTACATAGCAAGCTCCAGCCCAGCCAGAGCTACATAGTGAGACTGTTTCAAACACAAACAAAATTCCCGAGTTAGTTGGAGAGAAAAATAGCACATTGTCATGGCATGCTAAAAAAAATTTGATGTTTAATTAGCCTACATATTAGGGATTTTATTTGAGCAATTATTCATTTTATAAACCAACCAAATAAAAAGCAATTGTAGTTTTAAAATGTTTCACAGCTTAATTTGTTTACCTCGTCAGAAACAGGAATCCGTAGACACTTGTTGAGAAGAAGCAGCATCTCCTAATGACAGGGAGAGAGCCACCGGCTTTAATTCTACAATTACAGCCACAGCCTGGGTCACACAGAGACACAGATTAAAAATGAAGGCGAAATACTTTCACTAGCGCTTATGAAGGAGATGTTTTCATTCTCCGCAGTAGACATGACATTTTTAATCAATTTGCATTCAAAACTGACAAACGCGTAAGCTA
Source organism: Microtus oregoni (assembly GCF_018167655.1). NCBI lineage: Eukaryota > Metazoa > Chordata > Mammalia > Rodentia > Cricetidae > Microtus > Microtus oregoni. Next base: position 25,414,947 of record NW_024543087.1, on the reverse strand, counting down.
CACAAAATAACAAAGCAACACAAAGACTTAAACCTTCCACTATCTTCTTTATTATGTCTCACCCAGTAAAGGCCATCTTTTGCCAGACTGGCTACTCCATAAAGCTAATACTCAGTTTTTCTGTCTTCAAGGAGATATAACTTTTTGCATAGACAGCCGAGTTAAAACCAAAACCAAACAAGACATAAACTGAGCCGGAAAAGTCCCACTGACTCTAAGTCTGCAAGAGCAAAGATTTAGTGCTAGTCAGAATTCTCTCCAAGCCAAACGGGGGTTGCGTGGAGGAGGGTGTCTTTCAAGCTGTTCAGGAGATGGACTTCTCTAGGTACGAAGTTCCCCCGGATCTGTCGGCTTACAAGGCAAAATCCTAAGTATACAAATAAAAAGAGAAGGCTTGGTGAGGATTTCATCTTATCTCATTCATTAATAAAGAAACCTGTGGTGTTTCAAGTGATTTAAAGGAAGATTTAACTTACAGAGACTTCTATTCCTTCCCCCCTCAAAACCGTTTACATTGTCGTGGTAGGGAATCATTTACATAGCTACAAACCAAAAATGTGTACATTATGAACAGTTCGATATTTCTAAGATAGTGTGCAGCTGTTCTCTCCAAACTGGAACATTCTCTTGGGGAATCTTAAGACTCTGGAAATATATATAGAACTTATTCTACTCAAGAACCTCAGAAAGCTACAAGTCTCTAAAGCCCCTTTCCAAGGTAGTATGAGGAATGAGCCACTGATGGGGAAGAAGTAACTCAGGCAGTGCTGTCTCCAAGTTGCACAGATAACTCCAGTAATGCGGCTTCCTTGAATCATCATGAAAATGAGGCAAAAAAAAAAAAATCAAAGTAAAAGATAAAGCGTCATGACGCTGCTTCCTCCAAAATGAAATACTCCCTCTTAGAGGGCCAAGGGAGGCTGGTACTGTGCAGAGTGTCGACGAAGTTTGCAAGACTTGGTTAGGTACGATAGAAAGTTATATGATTCATCAGGCCCCTTCTCCGTAACCAATGAAGGGCTGCTGGGGAGAAGAGATGGCTAGATAGAGCTTCCTGAGGGTGCACAGGAGCTCAGGGGATGCAAGAATGCAGTGACGCAATTTTCTTGAGTCATCACTCACACGGGGTGGAGCTTTCCAGTAATGCAGTGCTCTTTGCTTCATTTATGTTCCTGTAAACCGCCCCTCGGCTGTGCTCATCTAAGTATTCACTGGGCACCAGCCTAGCCTTCAGCAGGCTCGCTCCTTTGGTTCATCATTGGTGCCCACGTGGGGTACATAGACATTCGTTTACTTCCCAGCACAACAACAGACTTGGAAAATAATCCTATTCGGACATACCCAGGTAGGACAAGGACAACCTGAATGACATGTGAGGCGATTAACCACCCATTAACTTTAACATGCTAACAAAAAAAAATCACAAAAGATGAAAGATGACATTCATTCACAGAAGCAGAAGCCCCAACAGAGAGAACAGCAGCAAGTGAAGGGTGGTGAGACTGGAATGTGGTTGGATGAAGCCCAGAGGTTATGAAGGAAGCTGACACAAAGAACCAATCTAGTTTGCCCACAACACTCTAGAGGAAGCCACTGGTTACAGCCAGATGTCCCAGCGGTGTGGTAACTAACAGCAAAATCAATCAATCAATAAATCAATATTAAAAATAAAAAAATTAACTCTAAAGCAAAAACAAAGATCAAAGATTGCAGATTTTTAAGTTAGCTCTGGCAGAAAATGAAGAATGCCTACCTACTCCCTTTAAGAATCACAAGTTTATTCTCCAAGAAATTATATCATGGGACTCTGGATTTGAGGACACCAACAGCACCGTCTTCTTGGTTTGAGGAGCAACCTCAGCAGAAATGTTGCAAGGAGGATGAAGAAACAGTCGGATTCAGATGCTTGGCTCCCATCGGAAGGAGTTCACAGCACAGTAGAAAGTTTGCAAAGACACAGCCAAAGATGTGGATTAGCTGGAAGCATGTGGGATTTTAAGTGTCAGACATTTTGTGCCTACAAAATTTCGTGGCCATTGATAACACCAGGAAAGAAAGCTGACAGGTCCATCACAAACACTTTTTCACCAAAATAATAAATGCTGGTTATTGACCTCACCAAAATTGAATTAGAATTATATAACATATATGCATGTACATATACATACTCACACACACATGGGAGAGGGGGTGGTGGAATAAAAGTATTACATTTTTTACATCCACTGACAGTATCAATAGAAAATGTCTAAAACTGACATAATAAAGTAATAGAAATTTATTATTTTGAAATGTAGACTTTATAGTCTAGAGAAACGACTAACAGCTGGAAACAGACACTTCTGAGAGGCAGGAACTCAGGGCCTAGTGATATGACAACCCCCTCCCTCCATGTAACCTGACTTTTATATAATAACTACATGCACTGTAGTTTTGAACAGTATTATTTTTTAAAGCTCACATGCAAACAAACTCTGAGGAAAAATATTTCTAAGTTATACACTGAGATTGATTACCTTAGCGGTGGTGGTGCATGCCTTTAATCCCAGCACTCAGGCAGATCTCCAAGTTAGAGGCCAGCCTGATATACAGAGAGAGTTCCAGGACCTTGAGCTACATAAAGAAACCCTGTCTCAGTAAATAAATAAATTATATATTAATTTCCTTAATATTTAAAAAGCCTTTTAAAATCAATAAAAAGACTAGCAACCCACTATAAAATGAAGAGAGGACATAAAGCTACTCACAGAAAATGGTGAAAACTATTTGAAAACACTTAGGACTTACAATCAAAGAAATCCTCCCAAACAAAGACAACATTTAGAAGTATATCCGACTGGCAAAGTGATTTAAACTGATAACACACAGAGCTGTCAAGCCTGGGATCAGACCTGTCACAATGGTCACAAATCAGGAAAGCCTACATGGAAACTATTCTGACGTTTGCTATCGAATGCCCAAAATACCAGCTTAAAATAGATCAGAGTAGCACTGCTCACAATTACAAGCCAGAAAGGAAGCAGCCCAATGACCTCCAGCTCCAAGTGGCTAATTTAATTGTGGCACTTGTAAGTTGTGGGTTCTCTGCATAATCAGAGAGAACATGGATGTCTTCGGCTGTGCTAAGGACAATCTGCCAAGAGCTGTTAAGTAAAAGGACAAACATGGGCCCAATTATTCTGGTCCCTGTGGCAAGACACCTAAAAGACCTAAAAGAGCAATAGAGGTTGGGGCGGGTCTCTTGGCTTGTAGATTTAAAGAGCTTAAGGCTCTTATGCAATTGGACAGAAGAGCTGGGTTACAAGAGCCTTGGGGGAGGAAACACTTCACCTCCTGCAGATGGGAGCAGAGTGGATGTAATGGTGTAAGAAGGAACCAGAACAAACTATGACCCCAGTGACCTATCTTCCTCCAACAAGACCCCACTTCTCACTTTTCACCACCTCCTTATGATGCCGCCAGATAGTGGCTCCACCAAGAGATCAGTGGATTGACTGAGTCAGGATCCAGCCATTGACCACTGACCTCCCAATATATAAGAGTATAGGACATACTTCACATCCAAGCCATAACACCAACTTTGTTGCTCCTGCCTGAACATGCTCCCCGTCACCCATATATCGAAAACTTCCTATTTGATGTAGCAGTATTCGAGGTGGGCCTGGCTCCTAAGGATGCACCCTGTCCAGATGTGTGGACTGATACCTCGTAAAGTGCCTGCAGGGGTGGGTTTGCCCTCCCTGGCCCTCTTCACCTTCTATCAGGTAAGAATACAGAAAGAAGGTCTTTGCCATATGCCAGCTCCTTGATCTTGAACTTGCCAAGGCTCTGAAACTCCCAGACCACGAGGGGATGAATTCAAGGGAATGAATTTCTATCCTTTATTGTAGTAATGGGGGCGGTGGGGCTGCGTCCCCAACACCCCAGCCGCCTGCCCAGCTAGCTTATGCCCTGAAATAATTACACAGACACTGTATTCTTTTAAGCACTGCTTGGCCCATTCTCTTCTAGGCTAATTCTCACATATTAATTTAGCTCATTTCTAATCATCTGTGTGTAGCACCCCAAGGTGCGCTTACCGGGGAGATTCTAGCCTATGTCCATCCTGGGTCGGAGCTTCATGCTGGGAGCGGGGCATGACGTCTCTGCTGAGGCGTCTGCACCGGAGAGCAGAGCTGTGGAGTCTCTGAGCTCACTTCCTCTTCCTCCCAGCGTTCTGTTCTGTTTACTCCTCCCACCTATCCTCTAATCAATAAAATGGGCCAGGGCAGTTCCTTTATTAGCCAATGACCTTCCTCCATCACTTTATGAATTACTGTGTTGGGTTATCTGAATCAGCAGCAGAAAACAAGCTAAGAAAGTTGTATTTTACTTTTCGGATTAAAAGGAAAGAAGTAAAACATGCCTTTGAATTCAATCGTATGTGCATTAGCAGACCCTAGAAGCATGCACCAGAAATCAGCGGGAGTGGGTGCCTCCCTCCAGCAGCCGCTGCCGTGGGAAATGAACACAGGTGGGCCATGTTGCATCCTCTTTCTTAGCATAGCACTTGAATTCAGAGCTATGCAAATGTGTTACTGCTCAAGCAAAAAAAATACAAACACAAAAATAAGAAGGAAACAGATCATATGGGTTGGGGGAAGCATCCACACGATTTATTAGGAGAAATGTCAGGTATTCCTTTGATGAGGCACAGTTAACGGGAAGCAGATCCCAGGGAGAGTGTAATGATAGACAGCCACCAGAATCCCAACAGCCCTGGAGGGGAAGGCCAGACAAGCCTGCTCCAGGGGAGGTGAAGGAGGCTGGATTGGCCCTGGCTCTGATGCTCACTCCCTGCTAAGAGAAGAGGGAAAGAAGGAAAGGTACAAGGGTCTCCTTCCAACCATTGTGACCAGGGAATAGTGAGGGTGTCTGTCTTCTTCTGTCCTCCCTGCTCTCCTTCCCTGCCATCTGGAGTGAAAGTGGAAAGGGGCAGATGTATGTGGAAAACTAAGACATGGTCCAGGTGCACAAACCTGACCTGATGCATCTCCTCTGCCTTCTTTCCACTGAGGCCTGAAGCTGAAACAAGTCTCCCAATTCACACCCAGCCTGTCCTAGGGCTTCTACTGTGGCAACAAAACACCATGACCAAAACTCAAGTTGGGGAGCAAAGGGTTTATTTGGTTTACACTTCAGCATGGCTGCTCATCATGGAAGAAGTCAGGACCCAACTCAAAGAGGGCAGGATCCTGGAGGCAGGAGTTGATGCAGAGACTGTGGAGGGGAGCTGCTTACTGGCTTGCTTCCCATGGTTTGGTCAGCCCACCTTCTTATAGAACCCAGGACCACCAACTCAGGGATGGCACCACCCACTAGGGGCTGGGCCCTTCCCTTTGATCACTAATTGAGAAAATGCCTTAAAGCTGGATCCCATGGAGGCATTTCCTCAACCGAGGCTCCTTCCTCTCTGATGACTCTTGTTTGTGTCAAGGTGCCACACAAACCAGCCAGTACACAGCCTGTAAGCACTAGGGTTGCCTAGAGACCCTCAGAAGCCCTGTGGCTGGTGTTCCACCCCTGTCAACAAGAGCAGACTTTCTTGGTTCCAGTGACCTCGGAAAATGATGTCCCTGGCTGGGTTTGGTGTGATAGTTGGCATTGATATCATCCGGGAGACAAATCCCTAGGTATGTCTGTGAGAAATTGTCTAGTTTGGGTAATGGAAATGGGAAGACCCATCCTAGGTGTGGGTAGTACCCCTCCGTGGACTAGAGTCCTCAACTGAACACAAAGGAGACAATTGTCTGTGTGCCACTGTTCATAGCTTCCTGACTGTGGACACAGTATGAGCAGCCGCCTCTCACTCCTGCCACAATGATGTGGTAGGGTTTTCTGTTTTGAGTTGATTTCATTGGTTAATAAAGAAACTGCCTTGGCCCTTTGATAGGACAGAAAATTAGGTAGGCAGAGTAAACAGAACAGAAGGCTGGGAGGAAGTGAGGCAGACGCCATGCCTCTCCTCTCTGGTCAGATGCAATGGAGCAGGCCGAATCTTTCCCAGTAAGACACGACCTCGTGGTGCTACACAGATTACTAAATATGGGTTAAGCAAGATATGAGAGTTAGCCAAGAAGAGGCTAGATATAATGGGCCAGGCAGTGTTTATATGAATACAGTTTGTGTGTTGTTATTTCAGGTGTAAAGCTAACCATGTGGGAGCCGGGCGGGACAAAAAGCAGGCCTGCCCCCAGCTCCTTCTACACCACAAGGACTCCCCACCACAATAAACTAGACCCCTCAAAGCCAGAGCCAAAATAGACTTCTCCTCCCGAAGTGCTTCTGTCAGGTATTCATTGGGTCACAGCTAACAAGAAAAGCAGCTACTACAATGAGCGACCAGCACTGGGGTTCCTCATGGCAACCCAGCCTTGATCCAAACAGGTACTTGTGCCCCATCCCCCAGTGTCTGTCCTGAGGATGAAGTGGAGGGCAGCCACAGCCATGGCCATCCCTTGTGTCTATTCCAGAGGCCTGGCTCTCCTAAGCCCAGAGGGTGGCACTAGGAATGTGGAGTCCCAGGGGAGCCTGTGTGACAGTCACTCCACCTGTCCTGGATCGTACGCATGCTCTGTTCTCATTTGTATCACAGCTGCTACCTCATTGCTTCCTAGCTCTGTAACGCTTTGGTGTATACAACACACGCTTGGTTCTCACGCTTTGCTGGGTATCAGAATCACTTGTGATGCTAACAGGACACAAATAGTCTTAAGACCTGAGGAAACAAGGCTAGATAAACCAGACAGACAGGTTCTGTGTTCAAATCCATGATCTTCTTACTACCTATGTGGCCTTTGCAAAATCATCTAAGCTTTCTGAACCTAGTACTCATCATCCTGGAAGTGAAAATTCAATGACACCCCCACTTTATTGACCTAAGACAGACCACGTACTCAGGACACATAAGGTCACCATTGTCATTCTGATCATGGGTCAAACCACTTGCTGGAACATAACACCGTATATAGAAGTTTTTGAATGGTGCATCTTCATTGATTTTAGGACATCAAATACCTTTGATAAATGTGGGGAGAGTACACGGACCAATATCTTATTGATCAGCTCACCGATGCTTTTATTTAGTTTGAAGTCTTGAAAAGAAGAATTGCTAATAGTTCACAGAACCACTTGTAATCAAAGTTCTTCTGTCCTTCCAGCTCCAGGAGATGCCTCGAGCTAGGGCTTAATGTCCCAGAAAGTCCCACCCTGGTCATACCCCTAACAAGCTGTGCTCATTCGACCTGCATTGGCATATTCCTTGGCCACCACACTGCAGGCACTAAGCACGGGAGGAAAGTGAAGTGGTGCCTACGCCCTCAGAGACCCATAACCCAACTCTACCTGGCCAGATATCCCTTGGGTCTGGTGAAACGGGTTGCGGTGCAGGGAATAGAAGTTTCTGTGGGGTAGATCCTTCAAGTACCCCTGGAGAGGTAAGGAGCACCCCTAGGGAAAAGGATGGTTAGGACTGAACCCTTCAGCTCCTGCCTTCTCTGACTACAGGATAAGGGAAGGGAAGAAACCACTAAAACTCTTCCTGAGCCAGGGCAATGTGATCCCTGGGTCGTGGGTGAGGGAGGGGTGGCGGAAATATGACCTCCTTGCTCTTTTGCTCTCCCTTCTGGAATGCAAATGTTTTAAGCACCAGGTATGTAAAAGACTGAGACAAGGCCCAGCCTGGCCTCTGGCTCAAAGAAATCCCAGGTGGCCTTCCTCCTGCTGCCTGCAGACAAAGGCATGGACTTTCTGATCTCCACAGAGAGCACATGCAACTGGGCTGGAATCACAGGGGCATCACCCCAGAGGAGCGGCAGGCAGGGATGGCATCTTCCCTGAGGCACTGAGCAGCATCCAGTACAGAGCCATCTTCATTGTGAGGGAAGGAGGGGCCTGGAAAGAGTTCAGAGGTGGAGCACTTGCCAGGATGCAGGAGTCCCTGGGTTTGAGCCTCAGTACAGGAGAACAACAAAAAACAGTGAGGAGGGAGGAAGAAAGCAAGCAAGGGGAACTTGGGAGGACCTGGGCAGGACTGGGTGAGGTTTTCCTGGTAGAGGAAGCCTCCCTAGGCCAGCTGGCAGGCACAGCTGAAGACTTCACACTGGCCTGGGCCCTTCCTTAAGCTCATTCCCAGCGATTGGCCTGCCTTTCTTCCTCTGATCTCCAGAATATTCCTTGCAGGTTAGTTACAGATGGTAATTTTTTTCCATGCTTAAGTCACCTCAGGGATGCCCCAAGGGTAAGCAGATACAAAATGGGATGCACTCAGGTATGGTCAGAGTTGGAGGGAGGGCGGGCTGCTGGGCCTCTGTGACCACGTGTGAGGAACGTGATCTTTCGTGGACTTGTATGGCTGAGTGCTTAAGTGGCCACTGCTTTTCTCATGGCCCCGTTTCCTCCTAGTTCGCCTCTGACCTCTGTACACAGATCTGAAACCATGGGATAAGAAAGCTCTGGTTTTTGGAGGGCAGCTTGGTCGGCAGCCCCACAGCACCGCCGCCATCCTGAACAGACCATTAGTAGATGCCAGGAACCCTTCTAAGAACCTATCCGTCTTTTTCTCTATTTAAATGTTTAAAATGACAGGCCTGGGGAGATGGCCCAGAAGATAAACTGTCGGCTGCACAAGCTTGAGGACCTGAGTTGGAACCCCAGAACCCACATTTACAAACCAGGCATTCTAACCATTTATAACTGGCACAGACCCTGGGGGTCACCTGACCCTAATCAGCAAGCCCTAGGCCAATGAGAGACCCTGTCTCAAAAATCAAGATGGGTGTGGCTGGAAAGATGGCTTCGCAGCAGTGAAGAGCACTGGCTGCTCTTGCAGAGGACCCAACTCGAATTCCTAGCATCTATTAGGTGGCTAGCGACCATCTGTAACTCCAGTTCTAGAGGGTCTGACACCCTTTCTGGCCTCTACTGGCACCAGGCATGCAAGCGATGCACACACATACATTCAGACAAAATACACACATAAAATTAAATTCTAATAAAAAAAAATAAAAGTAAGAAGAGTGATACCAGAGGAGGCATGCTGCCAGGATCGTCTTCTGGTCTCCACACACTTGTTGGCCCTCACAGGCAAACACTCATGACCAAGTGCGCCCTCTCCGTCTCTCTCTCTCTCTGTCCTCCGCTCTGTCTCTGTCTCTCTTACGATGACTAGAGAATAAATATGAAACTCAAGGTAGGTAAGTGCCCAGCAGTGAAGGCCAGGAAGTGACGCTTTCTTCCATTCTGTTAGACAACAATTTCACTGTGGTCCTGGGGCAGGGGCATTGGCTCCTGGAGGCTTTGTAGAAATGCCCATTCTTGGGTCTCACCCTGCCCACCTCATGTGCTCTCCAGAGGACATAGATCCTGGCCATAGCTCAGGATCCATGGCTCAGGAGCAGCTTTGTCAATTTTCAAGGCAATGCGTAAGCATCTAGCCCACCCATTGCAACCTCCTAGCTACAGTCACTACATACTACTCAGCCCGTTTCTCACATACCTGTTCCAAGGGGAACAGCTGGCGAAGCTCTGAGTCCAAGGCTGAGCTTGCAGAGGGGAGAGCTGCAATGTGAAGACAAAGACACCAAGCCTTTTGTGCCCTCCTAGACATCCATCAGTCGTACATAGACGTTAATAAAAAGTGAGTCATTTGTCAATGGTGTTGGGTTATGGTGCTGTATCATATGGGATCTTAGTTGCCAAAATTATAAAAGTAGCACTCTGGACAGTTGTTAGACAAACAGAGCTGAGTTTGGAGCAAGACAACAGGATCTTACCCCTCTGATGTAGTGGAGATAAAGGCAAGCCACATACTACGAACAAGGTGCCTTTATTGAAACCTCAGCCAGCTTTCTTATACAACCCAGGACCACCTGGCCATGGGTGGCATCACCTACTGCAGACTAGATCCTCCGGTGTCATTTATCAGGAAAATGCCCCCAATATTTGCCCACAGGATAGTCTGCTAGAGGCAATATCTCAATATGTCTAGAGCTGGGTCAAATTGGTAAAAACTAAAGAGCACATTTACTCTCTGAGTAAACTTCTTGGGTCTTCCATTTTACAGATACTCTCCTCAGCAATATTTAATAAACTCTTCATACCATCTATTGCCTTTTTAATTTTAGCAACTATATATGTTAAATATCTCTTTATTTATTTTATATGTAAGTGCCTGAGTATATGTATGTGTAGCCCCTAGCAACTTTATTTTTAATTTCTAAAATACTAACAATATTTTTGAGACAGAATCTCACTGCGTAGCTCTGTCTATCCTGAATTTGCTACACAGACCAGGTTGGCTTGGAACTCACAAGAGATCCACCTGCCTATGTCTCCTGAGTGCTGGGACTAAAGACATGTGCCACTACACCTGCAGTAATTTTTTTAAAAAATATCATTTTATGCCTTTTTAAGTTTTGGTGTGATTTCCATAATTTTTCCAAAATTTGATTATGGAAAATTTTCATCTCCATAAATTTCCATATTGATTTAAAATCTATTTTCTAGTTGGTATCTGAAACTCTTGGAGACCTATTTACTTCTGGGACTAGGTCTTGGTAATAAGCTTCACAATGTTTTCCGATTTCGAACCTCTTTTTACATGTGTTTACCACAGAGAACTCTTTCTGGCCTGGACTGAAACGTATCAATGTAGTTTCACACTTACTGAATCCCTTCGGTTAGTCCGAGTATAAATTCAAAGTCTAAATCCAGGTCAAAGTCAGGCATGCCGCATTCAACGGATCCTTTCAACCTATGCAGAGTCCAAGCTAAAGACACAGACTCCCTTGTTGTCTTGGCGTTTTGACTAGTGTACACCTTCACTGAAACGACAGCCCGCAAGAGTTTGGATCTCCTGTGGGCGTATGGATTTCCTCATTGGTCTTGTATCAGCACCAACGCCTCCATTTGCTTTGCTCATCAACACCCAGACTTCTAGTTCATCACAATTAACATCCTTTCTTGTCTCCATCCCCTCCCCCTACTAGGTCAGCCTTCCTTCCCTTCTTGGATGCAAGACCTGGGGGTTGGGAGGTCGGAGGAATTGTGTGCTTAAATCTGAGTGTGGGCACAAATCCCCACCGCTACCGCATGCTCTGTAAGCTTCTGGCTGGGCCTCAAATGATGAATCCCAACATCCTTTTCTGTCTCATTCTGTTGCCACAGTCCTTCTCTCGGCTCCGTCTTTTACAAGACACCTGCTATTAGACGGCTTGTCATTTAACCTCCTGGAGCCTTGCTTACCTGTGGAAGGAAGGCTGTTAAGTACAACCCAAGATCTGTTGTAAACTAAGACAAAATGAAGTTCAAGTGCCACGAGGCACCGAGTACACGTCCATGGATGTGAGAGCCACCATCTCAGCTTCGCCAGCCTGGTTAGAGCGCTGGTGATGTGGTGGGTAGGCCTAGTGCTGGGCTGCTGCCGGGCTGCAGAGCCTGTGGGGCAGATACTCAGTGTTTGCTTCCCTTAGGAACTGGATAGAATGTTCCACGGGAGGCCAGAGCCTCTGTGGGAGGCCATCAGTCACAAACAAGCTGCTCCAAGGCAGCGTGTCGTGGAGGTCACTGGGACACGCACACCCGGCAACAACAGGACTTTGCCCAGATTGCCCACAGACCTGCTGAACTTTGCAGAGGCAAAGATGATTCCTTTGAGTCAGCCTTGTGACCTTTGACTCCACTATCTTCTTACACCCAGCCGACTAAGCTATAAAAGCAATTCGGTTTAACACAGTCTCCCTGCAGCCTGTCCCTTCACGGTCACCAGACGCCTACACCAGACCAGAGGCCACCATCATGACGAGGGACCAGAATGGAACCTGGGAAATGGAGAGTAATGAGAACTTTGAAGGCTACATGAAGGCCCTAGGTAAGAGGTAAAGGGGATGGGGAGGAAGGGGACATTTGGAGGATAATAGACTGGTCCTCTAGGAGGTGCTAGTGGGAGACTCATCAGAGCTCTGGGCAAATCCCCTCTGTCCCAGTCAGAACCGTGCCAAGTCAGCTGAGATACATGAACTCTATGAGGTTCTTTCCCTACCTGGAAATAATAAATAGGATGGGGTTAGAATGTTCTGAGCACAGTGCCTGGCTGGCAGAAAACACACACTGGATGGAGGATACAGACACGCGTCACATGTTCACACACACACACACACACACACACACACACACACACACACACACGACCAGTGTTGTCTGCCCTAAAGGACACCATGATCACTCTCTGGCCTTACCATCACCACCTCATAGATAACCATTTGAATCAGCCATTATCACCAATGACTCCTGTTGGAGTTTTTCTCGGCCTTGTCATAGAAAAAAAAATTGAAGAAGCAGCTAACCAATTTCTCTACCCTGAGGCATTCAGGCTCACAGAAGGCTGAAGGGAGCTGCTATCATATGGCTCAAACCACTAACTGTTATCTGAGTTCTGCTCCAGGCCAAGGGCTACTCATCTGTCTGTGTCCCAAGCTAGTGACAGGGTAGGTCTGTAGGTCTCTCCTAGTGTTGGCAGAAACATGTGGTCCTGGAAACCTCTGGGCTATACTTGAACGGAGATGGGGGTGAGTCACCACAGGGGCTTCACAAGGGCGGCAGCAGCCAGGCACCGGGCGAGGATCTCGGCTGCCCAGCTGACTTCTTCCCCACCCTGCTCACCTTCTCCACCCTGAATTTCCTCACACACATGCCTGCACATGAGGGAGCCACACAAGGATGAGAGAGAAATGGTTGTACGTGGCCTCGGAGGCCCAGAAATTTGGGTATGGTGGTGAGAAGTATGTGAGATCGGGGGTTGTGGGGTTTACCTCAGCATTTAAAGAAAGACAGGCAAAAATCTCCTCTTATTGGGGCTCCACTCACTAGGGTGAGGACACCTAGCTCGTTTGGAACGGAGTGGAGCATGGTGCAGGAAGAAAGGAAACATTCCTGTCACACTTCTGCTTGGTGACACAGGTGGCCAACAGAAATGGGGTTCTGAGCCCACATATGTAACTGATTAGAGGGGTAGGCGAGCCCAGAGTGCGTGCAGCCTAAGCTCCCCCCCCAGGACTTACTCTGTGATGTGGAATCAGGTTTTTGACCTTTTGTGACCTCAGTTTCCCCATCTGCCAAATAGAGATAAAAACGCTCATATTGTAGATTCTCTAGGTGCTGCTAGGTGCAGCTGTGATTTTGGCCAACTGAAAGTCTTGTCACATGGGCTGTTTGGAAGCACCTTGGTTTCATAAGTATACTAGACAAGCTGGGCACATAGATTATTATCAGAAAGCAGTGTGCATTTTGCCGCATTCGCTTAAACTATACGAATTCCAGGGAGAGCAAGATGGTGCAACGAGTACAAACACTTGGTACACAAGCCTGAGACCTGAGTTTAATCCCCGGAGCCCACAGTAGAAGGAAAAAAACAACTCTCAAAAGTTGTCCTCTGCCCTCCGCATACAAGCTGTGGCACACGCATGTCCCCCAACCATGCACACACTACATATGCACATACACATGATAATGATATTAGTGATAAAAATCCAGTACCTGTTCAGTGTATGGTCCCATGGGTAGACTCCTGGAGTCCAGCTCCTCAGTTTGAAGGTAGAAGGCAAACATGACCACCCCCTTCCCTTTTTCCTCAAGATAGATGCTGGGGGTATACCCTTAGCTCTTTGAAAGGAATCTGCTATCTACATCTGGCTTCCTTTGGACTCTGATACAAGCTTACACCACAATGGGCACGAGGGACTTTCAGTTTGAGTGTGCTGCTTAGATACTTCAGGATTGACTTTTTGAATCCTTAGCATCAGTTACTTCTCATCAATTTGGGCTTCATTAAAAATGTACACTCTAACATCATGTTAGACTGAGCAGACTGATTCAACTCTTTGGAGCTGGTCCCCGCTCTGTAGAAGGGCAGCTGGCACTTTGGGGATTGAAATGACTACCGCAGGGGATCGCTCTAGCTAGACACACAGCGTGGGTGTCCTTGTACTGGTGCCCAGCTGCTGATAGCATTCTGTCTCAGGATCCTACAGACTGGCCCCACCTCGACACCACAATGCCCTGTCCAAAAAAAAAAAAAAACAAACAAACAAACAAAAAAACCTCAGCCAGAGTTATGCTCACACCACTGAGCCAAGACACCTGATTTCCTTCACCTGCCCATGGGCAGGACGGGACTGGCAGTGATTAATGCCAAGGGAATCAGCCGAAAGCACATGAGGAGTGGCTGCCCCGTCACTCTACCTTGTCAAAAGTTGCTCCATAGATTAGTTTGATGTCTGCCTCACCCTGCTGAAAAGGTGCGGTTGTTTTCCCGAGGCTGGGTAATCAATGAAGCTTGCCTTCTGTGCCCTTTTGTGCACTTGGCAATTTGGGATGAGCATGGCAGAGATCTTTGCAAATCCCCAGGTGTGTAAATGCCATCAGGTATGACAGTGTTCTTTGCCTAAGAGCCATCACTTTCTTGGACTTTAACTTGGTCCATCAGTGAGGGAACTGGCTTTCTCTGGGGGACCTGGTTCTCCCTGCGGTAGGGAGGGAGCAGCACTCTGGCTTTGTCAATACCCAGTGGCTCACTGGATACCCTCGCCTCCACACATGACTCAGGTACCGACCTCAGCACAATGATGTGGCATGGCAACCTTTGGGTTTGCCTCAAATTATCAAAGTCATTAAGAGCACAAGTGTCCAGGATGACTGAGTGGTGCCTCCTGGGCACTGCAAGGCTTTCCTAGACCCTTTCTGACCCTGAAGAATGCAGCTTGAAAGCCCCATCACCCATCAATTCTGTCGTGTCTACCATCCGCCTTTGGACCAGAAAAAGAGGAGTGGGGGAAAGGTCTTCATTTCTAAAGGAGGGGCGGGCAAAGCTGTAGAAAAAAGCTTCTGATCACGTGAAGGAGATGAGAGCAGAGTCCATTAGCTCTGCCCAGGGTGGAGACTCACCCAGGTGCCACATGGAGCATCAGTGGTTGCTTATGGAAGCAGGGGCTGTGTCATCTGCGCAGAATCCGAGCAGCTCTGCTCTGGAGGGAGCTATTGTGGTCACTGGTCATGGAATAGTAAATGAGAAGACTGTCCCCCACCCACGCAGAGTTGATCTCCTCCCTGGTGGGAGGAGCGGAAGGGTGCCGAGAGAGAACACCAGAACGCTGTGCTAGGTGATTCTAGGTAATGAAAGCATTTTAAAGACAAAAAAAGAAGCCGGGCAATGGTGGTGCATGCTTTTAATCCCAGCACTCTGGGAGGCAGAGGCAAGCAGATCTCTGTGAGTTTGAGGCCAGTCTGGTCTACAGAGCTAGTTCCAGGACAGCTAGGGCTACACAGAGAAACCCTGTCTCAACAAACATCAGAGGGAAAAAAAATAGACAAAGAAGGAGAACAATGTCTGAAGAGTTACAAAAGGTCACCAGGTCAAGGAAGACAAGCCAAAGAGTTGACAATTCTTAAAGCCAGAAGCTGAAGCTAAACTATGTTCCCAAAGCAAGGGACAGTAAGTGCAAAAGATTTTTGTGTGTCCAGGAAGGTACACCGCAGGAGGCTGGGGTGTGGGAGTGTACAGACAGATGGAAGATACAGACAAACGGAAGATAGGAGAGGAGGCTGAGGGTGGAAAGACTGCCAGAGGTTAGACCAAGAATTCTGTTTCTCCTGGTTTGACCTCATACGCCCCCTACACAGCCAAGACATGGACAGCATGGATATGGACATGTTGAGATGAGGCCTAGAGCTTGGAGTATAGTCAGGTCTGAGGACAGAAGGGATATTTTTCATTTGATGAGATGAAGAACCTGAAGCCCAGAGAAGAAGGAGAAATGCCTAGGGATACAGGTGACTAGGAAATAGCAGGACCCAGACAGGAACCTGATCTATCTCTTCTAACAACTTGCTAACCCTTCCCACCGGGCAGCTCTGGACAGGAGGGTGCCAAGGTAGTGGTAAGGACTTCACTCTGAACATTGCTAAATGGTGGAGACATCCAAAGCAGAGAGATAGCGCCTTCAAAAAACACTAAGAAGGTTACTCAGGGTCCCTAACTGAAAACCAACCAGCAGCTGATGGTCTGAGAATGCAGTTATTGTACAAAACTCTGGATTTCTGCTGGCATTGACAAGCCAACCAAGTTATTCAGTTCATCAGAGTCTTAATTGTGCCACATGGTACCTAGTTGGACTTTGGAAGGAAAAAGTACCAAGGGACAGAAAAATCCAAGAGACAACAATAACTGCTTCCCCCTTCTCCGGTCCCACTTTCACGTGCTGGTAACACTTCTCCCATGAACCCACCCCAGTGGAGATCACTAGAGTAAGGGTGCAGAGTACTGAGTACGAGCCAGTAGCCCAGGGTCACCAGCCTGCCTGCAATAGCCAGGAGGGAGCGAAGGAAGAGAGGCGGGGACCAGTCTAATTCCCTTCTAAATGTGTCCTCTGGAGGAGGAAATGGTATGGAAAGAAAGAGAAAATTGTTCTTCCACTCGGCTTCTCCCTATTGCCTGGAAGAGTCGATGATTTGAGAGTTAAGGAGTCCAGGTTCAAAGCCCATTGAGGCCGCACTTTGAACTGTTCTCAGATTTCCCGTGATGGATTCCTGCGCATCTCTGCTCTTTAATTTACAAAGAGCACCTGCCCTTTTCGCTTGCAACTTTAGCTTTCTTTGCAAGCATATTACAGAGCATTTTAACGTTGAGAAGCACGCTCGTATTTCAGCTTTATGGCTTGCATTGTTCAAGATGCAGTTATGAAAAGTATGCTTAATAAAGTCACTTTGGCTGTTGTTGATTTGTTTTTCCGCAGCGGCAGCCACGAACCATGTATATTATTCAGAAATAGCTTGTCTTTGGACCTTTCCTTCTGAGATAGAATGTCACTTTACCTGGCTGTAAATCAGGCTCGGAGGTACCTGTAAGACCGAAAAGCAGATAAAACAAACTTGATAACCCTAGTGTTAAAATATCATATCAGGAAAGTAGTTTCCTCTGCAAAGTTCAAAGAGGAAGTGTTTGTGTACTGTGTGTGTGTGTGTGTGTATTAGCGTGTGCACACAAATGTGTATTCTATAGCATCAGTTAAACCCTTTGATTAGAAATATCTAACAAGAAATCCACCAGCAGAGTTTTTGGCTCCCTTCCCCAGGTGGAGCAGAGGTGACATGATTAACTGGCTTGTGTGAACGCTAAAGGGTGGCCAAGAGGCCAAGCCATTTTTCAATCTGGAAGCGAAGCAGTGTTTGCTTCCATTTGCATAGAACCCCTAATAACATTCTCCTGGCCCTAGTCAGGAAGATTGACAAGGATGCTATTTCCAGGACACACTGGTTCTCTCAACAACAACCAGACATTTCACTGTGATTCGCTATTCTAGGCAGCCCAGGACAAGTCATAATTTTTGTTAGAAAGCCTTAGCTATAAATGACAAGCGGGCTGCATTTGTAGGGACACTGTGAAGTGGGATGGTGCTGAGCCCACCGCTTCAATTCTCTGGGCCACGATGTCCACTTCCACAGAACGGATATGGATTTGCTAGCTAAAGAACAATCTGTCCTAAATTTCCCCACAATTTCCCATCCTTCCATAGTCGTTTACCTGGAGTGTTCCCCTTTGGTTAGCAGCATCTTCTTCCTACCCCTAGTGATGGCTGCAGGAGCTCTGGTTAGCACAACTTCAACATGCAGGATTTGAGTAAAAGCCACTGATCGAGCAAAGCAGAGGGAAGAAGCTGGTCCAGCCTGAGAGGTATCCCGCTAGGCTGGACAAAGGGCACCATGATAGCTACAGTTATATTGCTCTGTAGTGAGGTGTGTATCCAGTAGCTATAGGGATACACAAATGTGATCTGGAACTTTTGCTCTGGGCTAAAGTGATCTGGTCCCCATGTGACCCAAACAGACAAGGACCATAATGGAAGCCTGTGTGTAGTGAATGAATACACGCAGCTCTTGGGAGCCATGTACAGACTTTCTCCATAGAGCTGACTAAATCCTCACCACCACAACCAAAGGAAATGAGCATTCTTTCCTCATTTGCCAGGATAAACTGAAGCTCTGGAAGAGAGAGTGGCTTCTGTAAGGTCACATAGCTGGGAAATCGGGACCCACCTGCCCCTTGCCCTCACTCTTGGGTGCTTGTGGTTTTAAACTGTGGTGTGCACAAAATGAGTAGAAACAGATTTCCATGGGTTTCCAGGTTCTGCTGCTGCTGCTAATGGTGGTCCAGGGTCCTGGCTTTAATATCACTGCCCTGGACCACGCTCCTCCATTAACAAGTCCTTATTATCTGAGCATCTACTGTGAGCATCACCCTAGGGCTGGTTCTGGTAAGGGATACAGGGGAGGACAGAGTCAGCAAACCCATGATCAAGTCGTGTGTAAGACAACTCTTGCTTCTCACTTAAAGAAATGTGGCGTGTCCCCAGCCTGAGTTTCTGGGCCTGAGCACTTTGCCTTGTTAAAGAAATGAATGAGCCTGGCTGCACACATCATAACCTCCACTACTCCCTCTGCCAACAGATATTGATTTTGCCACCCGCAAGATCGCAGTACGTCTGAATCAGACGAAGATCATCACTCAAGACGGTGATAACTTCAAGACAAAAACCAACAGCACGTTCAGAAACTATGACTTGGACTTTACCGTCGGGGTGGAGTTTGACGAACACACAAAGGGCCTGGACGGCCGGCATGTCAAGGTACTCCTGGGTGGGAGGGGTTTCACTGGGGCTGTTCATGCAAGGCATGACTTTCTGGTTTCACACTGACTAGATGATAGAACCAACCCCAGGAAGGTTCCAGTAAGCAGATCGAGAATGAACTGACATTGGCAATGAGTAATTGGTGAAGGCTGAGTAAAGAGAGTCAGGAGAAGGAAGCGGAAAGGCCTTAGATCATGTGAGAAATTAAGGCAGGGTCCCATCCTCTCTACTACAAGGCTGGGGAAGCAGCAGAAAGAGGGTAAGATGGAGTGTCCTAAGAACGGATAACCATGGAGCTCAGCCAAGCAGTTTATCTAGGCCTAGAGAGGCATCCATGCTCAGCTCCAGCCAGCCTGGCCCAAGAAAGGATGAGGTTTCATGGTACCTGCCTTTCTGTTGTTTGTTTTTGTTAGGGTTCCTGAGAATGCATGTGTTTTTACATGTAGCCTCTCACTTTAACATGACCCAACTTCCTTTTTAGAAAATCATGATGCAAATGAAATACGACAAACTCAGTGGACTCAGTAAAGTTAGTAACCCAGTACTGGTGACTTGTGTGGCTTCTGCCCAGCGAGACTTAACTCCTGGGATATAATCTATGGAACCCTGTGGAGTCAAAGGCCATACTTCCAGTATTTGAACTGCGGTCGTCCTCCGTTAGCCAAGGTCTCACTAGGTCCCACAGTTTCCCACGGTCAACTGCAGAGCAAAAATAGTGAATGGGAGATCCCAGAAACCAACCCCCAAGTTTTAAACTGCACCCCATGAGCAGCATGACACAGTCTCCCTTGCCTGCTCCACACTGCCCAGGATGTTAGCCATTTCTTTGTCCAGCCTATCTACCCTATACATTACCTATGCATCACCCAGCCATCCGTCACTCGGTAGCCATGTTAGTTCCACAGAATATATAGGGTTCAATTCTACCCGAGGTCACACCAAGGTTCTTGGAGCATACACCTCATTGATGAGAGGGGGCTACTCTACTTGAACTGGTCAACCCCGAAAGCACATAGAAAACCACTCTCAACAGAAGGTGACATGTCATCTCCAAGTCTGAGACCTCAACTCTAAGAAAGAACATACCTTTATCCAAACAGCTGTTCATGAAGAAAGCAGAGACTGCTAAGTGGCAAGAAAATGTGGGGTAAGAGAAGTAGGGGCAACAGTAGCTCCCCTACATTGCAGTGTGATGCCCCTGCCCAGTGGCCTGCTCCTCACACTATGTTCCAGTTTTTGGCCATTGCACCTGGCCTGTACCCTCCGAACAGGAAGAAGAGAGATTCTATCTCAGTCCCACTTAAAGGCTTTCCTCCCCGAACCTTAGCATCACAGCCCTGAAGATCGTACAGAAGACCTGGAAGGGCTACTGGTTTATCACATGTCCCAGTGACCATTGGCTAGACCACCTATGCCTATGTAGTTTATACAAGGCTGCCAGTTTGGATGTTTGGATAGTCACAGCACTTTCTGTGCCAACTTGCCTTTGCCAGGCTCCTAACCAGAGAAGGGATACACTGTCTCGAGTAAATGAGCCCTCATCAGCCCGTTGGGATGACACAGTGATGTGGGATCCTCCACCTTTCTCTGCCCAGTCACCGCAGCCCCCTCTTCCTAGGCAAGACCCTGTCTTGTTCTTCCAGGAGCTCTTCTAAAGTCTCAGGGGAAAAGTTCTGGTTCCTCTCCCGGCCTGAGAGTATTAGTCATTGGCTAGCTGAGTCCTTTAGCTTTACTAAGGAGAGACCAAAGAGCAAAGGAGAAAAGCTCTTCAAATGCTGTTCTCCAGCACTTTTATTTCCCTTAGTGTTTGGCTATAGCAAGTGGCAGCAATGAGCAGGCGGGAGTAGCAGTAGGTGGTGCCCTCTGACGTCACTGACCCTATGCCCGTCTCAGAAATGGGAACCTTTAGCCAACAGGTGTCAGAGCTCTTCTGTAGGTTAGATGTCCAGATCCCTTAGCCCTTACCACTGAACACTGTTCGAGCCCTTAGCCCAAGAGTCTGAGATTCTTGGCTCTAAATACTTGACAGCTCCCTGGAAAGCTGGTGACCAGGGTGGCAGTTTCTCATCTGTGACTCTGTCCAGCCTTTTATCTTTCTTCAATGTCAGCTATCTGAGTAGCCCACTTTGAGAGCCAGAGAAAGGAGTGCCAGGACCAACCGCAGTCTTGCCTCTTTAGCCCGGTCACAGCCGTTGCTCAGCAAGGCCACCAGGGAAGGTGGAAGACATTGCAGAGTCAGAGTCCTCCAAGGCCTGGGGTAGTACAAAGTCTGCTACAAGCTGTTTCCAACAACCTTGGCTGAGGCCAAGCCTGCAGAAGCCAGAGCAATTAGCTGTGACCATCAAGGAGCCTTTTCAAGGCATTTACGGAGGGTTCAAGATGGCTGATGCCAACATCGTAAGGGCAGCCCAGCTGGCTGATGGGCAGACAGAGCTTTTTTCCAAAAGAGTGAGGACAGCAATGAGGGAAGAACCCAACAACTGCCAATTAGGGAATCAAATTAGCCTGTGCCCCAACATCTTAGTCACGAGAAAATACCAGAAGGGACGCTTACCATAAGAACCTATCACTAAATAGCAGCGATTTAAATCTACTTTAACAGTGCTTAAACCTTCCCAGCATCCCAAGGAGTCATGGGTCCCTTTTCCTGCCCCAGGAGGAATAGCTGTCATTCTGTGTGGGGGCTCACAGAAAGCAGGGCACATCCCCCAGCCAAGGTGACCTAGCATTCATAATCTCATCTATCAAGGAAAATTGGATGCAGTGATTCTTGCTGAAAAATGACAGCGGTAAAAAAGTAGTTTGGAGCTCTTCCCTCAGAGCTGATCTGACAAAGGAAAGCCCCAGGAGGTCCAAGTTAGGCCCCTTTCGTCTGGGTCTCCGGGATGGTAGATCCACAAGGCTTTTCTGAACTGTGACCAAAAAGCCAGTTCATCAGACACCAGAACTAAGGGGGAAATTTGTCCCTGGAGTTTTGCATCTCTCCATTGTTCCAGCGTAATCTGTTCCCCATGATTCACTCCCCTGCTCCTTGAGAGTGAGCGTGCGCTCTTGAGAGGCAAGCTGCTCCTCTTTAACTTGTTCTTCATCACCCGAGATGACAGAGAATTCCCTCTTTCTGAAATAAGTCACATCCTTCCTGCCTTCCCTGATTCGGAAAGAGTTCCACTTGTCAGCACCAGCTTGCCCAGCCTCTGGCCTCCCCACTTCCCATTCTCCTTGTTCTCATCAAGATCATCACTTAGCCCTGAAGGGAAAGTAGCCGCTAACTCAACTAGCAGCTTCTCCTCGGCTTCTCTCTGCTTTGTCTGCAGCAGAAAGCCAGGGATAGTTCTCTCTCTCTCTCTCTCTCTCTCTCTCTCTCTCTCTCTCTCTCACACACACACACACACACACACACACACAAGGCTGGTGGGATGAGATAAATTCAGCTAGAGACTGGACAAAAGTCTATTCACATGAGAATTACAATTCAGAACAGGTACCCTCAGGACCATCTACTGTCTTTAACTGGAATAGGTCCAAGAAGATGCCAGGCAGGCAGTGCATGAGTACCCCCCTCCTTCCCTTCCTCCATTTCTCCTTCCCTCTCCCCCTCTCTCCTCCCCCTTTCCCTCTCCCTCTCCTCCATCTCTGAGTACACTCACGAGCTCTGTGCACACACGTGTTGCACAGTTTTGCATATGCATGTGTTTTGTGTGCAGTAAGCCTCATTTGGCACACTCTCATTCCCTAGCGCTCCACTTCTCAACTCTTTGATCATACTCAGAACCCTCAAGAAAACTCAACGTTCATTAGAGAAAGGTGTGGTTATAGCAGGAGCCCTGAAGGACCCAGTTCCATGTCATCCCAGAGCAGAAGCGTAAAAACACATCAAAGATAAAGCTGATTCCGAGGGCCTCGGAGACCCCCCTTCTCTTCTGAGCACCATATCTGTTCTCCACTTCTTACCCTGACTTGTTTCTAAGAAGGTTAAAAGCCCCTTCTCAAATAAACAAAAGCACGGATGGAGGTGTGGCTAGCTGATAATAACACTTGCTTAGCATACACAATGTCCTAAGTTAAATCTTCAAAGCTTAAAAGATACACATATATTTGCATGCAAAATATAGAGAAAATTGAAGGGCTTGGGAGATACCCAGCCAGCGAAGTTTTTGCTGCACAAGCATAAGTTCTGGGGTTGATTTTGCAACCCCAGAACCCATGTTAAAAAATCCAGGCACAGCAGCAAACATCTGTAACCCCCAGTGCTGGGCAGGTGGAGACCAAAAGATCTCTGAGGCTGTCAGCCAGACAGTCCAGCCAAATCAGTGGGCCCCATATTTAGTATGGGACCCTGTCTCAAAAATTAAGGTGAGGAGCAATTATGAAAGACAACAACATTTATCTCTAGTCTACACAAACACACACATACACACACGCACATGCACTGGCATACACATACAGACAAACTAATTTTGCATGTACACACACCAATAAGCAAGAAGTAATTAATATCCACATAATGGAATTTAAGGTATTATCCAGTCATCAGAAAAAATGAAGTATAGTGTGAAAGAACCTGGTATAGTGTCAATGAACCTGGAAAACATGCTAATCAACAGAAGCGTCACATAAAAGATCATGTATGAAGACCCATGACAGGTGAATGCACAAAGATAAGGCTAGAGGGCAGAAGAAGCAGGATTGAGTGCTAGTAGAAGCAAGGAGATAAAACGAAAATGTTCTGGATGCATTGGTGAAGATGGCCACACAATGTTGTGAATAGACGAGGAAAAAAGTTGCCACCACTCAAAGCTCTATTAAAATTGTAGATTTTAACAGAATGAATTTTATGGTTTGCAAATTATAAATCCATTTTTGAAAAAGTTTGGAATTGGAGTGGCCAGTGAGGAGTGGGGAAAGCAGGAAGGGACATGGCAAATAGCACCGTGTGATTTGAAGGGCATCCCAATGGGACTTTCTGAGGCACTGCAGGTGGTTGGAGACAAAGCCTCTAAGGAAAATTTCAAGGAGGGACATCTCCATGGGTCAGTAGATCCCATGCCTGGAGTTTATAGCTGTTACTTTCAGATTCAAGAACAAAGAACAACTTTTCCCTCTCCACAAAGAGTTATCTCATTGGTTCAAGAGAGCTGGCTCAGCAGTTAAGAGCCTTAACTCCTCTTACAGAGGACTCAGGTTCAGTTCCCAGAACCTATATCAGGTAAGTTACAGCCATCTGTAGCTCCACTTCCATGGAATCTGATACCCTCGGCTTCCACAGGTACCTGCATGTATTTAGCACACATAAATTCATGTAGGCACATACACATGATAATAACTTTTTAAAAAAGAGTTGCATGTTATTGTTTGCCCCTTGTGTTTTTAATCGAGATCTCCCCCCTCTTTCTCATTCATACATTTATATTGAACAATCTGACCTCCAAATGATTGTACTTCTGAAGAATGAAGATGTTGCTTTGCTTCCAAAATCCATGACTTCACTAGCCTTGTGTAGTTGGCTTGTTTTTCAGGACCACGGGTGATTTTCCTCTTGTTGAGTGGGCCCCAAGGTGTGTGTCACTACTGTACTCTGAGGGCTATCATCCCATGATGGTTGTTGTTGTAGTTTATCGATGGCAAGATGTCATAACTGGGTAAGACTACTGTTTGCTTCTCTCCTTTGAAAGCCTGCATTGTACCTTCTGGTACCATGGAGGTTAGTCCAGGTAGCTAAGGAATGCTCAAAACAAGAGAAATAGTCTACCCCAAGGAAGGGCACTCTAACTTGTTATTCAATGCTCAGCCCTGAAAACATACAAGTAACATTATATGGACTGAGCTGTATTTGTGTATTCAAGAACATATACACACATATATGTAACAACAATTTAAAGAAAAAGAGACCATGAGTTCTAAGTGGGGTGGGGCTGGGGTTACAGGGGAAGGTTTGGAAGAAGGAAGAAAAAGGGAAATGATATAGTCATAATCTTAAAACAGTATTTTTAAAGAAATAGGATAGTCTTTTATAGGTCCATGATTCAGCTATTGACTCACCCAGATTAAACAGTGGGCGGGCACCTGTGTCTAATTTGACATAAAGAGCCTTTGTGAGCGATGCTGACTTTGGAAGTGTAAGAAGCGTCACACTGGGACTCTACCCCTGCCTCTGTTCTGTGCAAACCCGCCCTTCTTGTCCATCTTCCCACCCAAGAAGTTAGGGCTTCCTCAGCTGCATGATCTTTCAAAATAACTGAGCCCGTTTTTAAAACCTCTTCAGACACAGGGATGAGGACTAAAAGCTGGGTGTGGTCGTAAAAGCTGTAACCCCAGCACTCTGAAAAGCTGAGACAAGGAAGTGACAAGTTTGAGGTCAGCCTGGCCTATGTAGTAGGACTTAAAAGGGGGAGGGGGAGGATAATTTAATTAATAAGAAATTTAAACTTGGAGTTGGTTCATCTAACTCTTCTCTTCTTTCTGCTTCTCGCTGTCTCATGGAGGAGCCAGCCCACAATCTTGGAAGCATTACCATGATTCATTGGTAGCCAATTTACTTTTGGGTCAGAATAACTTTGAATCTTGCTGCCCAGTGTGAGTTATTAAAATGAAATATTAGGACAGGCCTCTTTGCACTCACATTTTTCTCCTTTCTTCATTCTGCAAATTTTGATGAGCTCCTACTGCCTGCCAAGTCTGTGTCAGAGAGGTAGGTGACAAGATGAATTAGACCCCCCCCCCATTTCCTGCCCTCGGGGATCTCAGGCCTTATGCAGAAGACGGACAATTAAATGGACAGTGTCCACTGCACGACCCCCTGGCAGGGCATGTGTGCTTTCGGCTGGGACCGCCTCTAAGGCAGGAGGCGAGTGGGCTTCCCTTGGGACTGTGCTTCAGGGAAACTGTCCACCACACAAGGCCTGACACTGTGCTGAGTGTCCTTGCAGCCACCAGCGGCCACATAGTCTCTCCTTCCCTGAGCTTCCTTGCCTGTGAAGGGAGACAGACGTCAGTGCGGTCAGCAGCACAGGGGCTTCCGGTGCAAGGCACTATGGGAGGAAGGAGAAGAGAAGACACTTTCCTTACCTAAGGAGAAGACAAGAGTCCTTCCCTATCCACTAGGGAAGCAATGGAGTCCAAGGCAGTGGGGAGAAACGGTAGATGCATTTCCCAGACATTTCTTCCTCCCAGAGGAGCCAGGAGACCTATGGCTTGAACGTCTATAAGTCCTTCAGCGATGTGGGGCTTCAGATGGTCTTAAAGGAAGAGGAGACAACTTTCTTTTAGAAAGTACAGCATATTTTGTTCTAAAATTAGATTTGGGGTCTGTGACAATATGGATGGATATAATTTTTTAAAAACAGTAAACAGTGGAACTTCCGTTCCATCTTGGCTCCCTAGCTCAGTCTCTCTACAGGGATAATCATCACCCAGGGACTAAACACGGGAATACTGCACACTCCTCAGCCGGCTCCCTTGTCGTAGGCACACTGCTCATCATCTTGCATTTTTAAACATTTAAACAACCGGCTCTGGCTGTACTCTGTCTATGACTGTGAAGCAGGGAGGAATCACATCGTATTTAAACAGCCACCCACTGACAGCATTTATGAAGCTTCCAGTCCTTTGTGGTAACGCGCCATCCCGTGATGCATGGAGGAGTAGAATGGAGGGGAATAACACTGTACATAAAGTATATCTTATGGTCAAGGTCAAAATTATTCTAGAAGTAGGTAGATTTAACAACGTGTAGCAAACAGGCCTGTATAATGCACAAGAAGAGAAAAAAAAAACACCCTACAAGTCAATTTATCATCAGTTGCGTTTACAAGACGTAGAAGAAAGCAAGCCTCGGGTCCTTAGCCTAATTTTTTTTCAGAGAGGCCCCAGGTCGTTTATGCATACAGGGAAAAAACCAGCTCTGTCAGGCTCATCTCCCCCCAGGAAGTAAGGCACAGACACAGTGGGGTGACATAAACATCTCAGCAGGTGCAGTGCGTGAGCCTGACTGGGCACGAAGGCAGGCAATAAGAGGGAAACAGGGGTGTCTAGGGAACATATACCTTGCGAGTGTGTGTGCAGGGGCTTGCAACCTCCAGGGTACAGGCAGGCCAGCAAGGCTTGGCTGGACATGGAGGATGCCCTTCGTGAGTTCTGCTGTTGTATCTATACTGCTATACCATTAGCATCGCAACCCAGAGAAAACCCAAAGGAAAGCAGGGCACCCTCCTGGTTCTGGGTGACAGAAACTGGAACCACGTGAGCAGCAGCTCTCTAGTTAGGGAACCTCCCTGAGGGATTATTTCTACCTGCAGCGGCCAAGGCTCAAAATGTGACTCCTGCAGGAAAATTCCCAGGGTAGACATTTTAGGTCAAAGAATATATACAGTTTCATCAGAGATGATAATCCCAGAATTTGGGAGGTAGGGGCAGGAAGGTCAAGAGTTCAAGGTCATTCTTAGCTACACAGTGAGATCTATGTAGAACATAGAACACGTCTATGTGAAACCTTGTCCAAAAAAAAATTAAAAGCATATGAAATTTTTAAATAAAAAGTTAAATATTATTCAAAATAAGTAAGCAAGTAAATAAAAGCAAACCATATGCAAAAATATGTGCAGTTCCATATTTTGAAAGCTAATATGAAATAGTCCTCGCAAACCATTTCTCATCCCACCTGGTGAGTCCTGAGAAAGGGTGGACAGCCCTCCCTTCAGTGCTACTAAATCTTTGAACTATGACCACGTGATTAATTGGATCTGAGAAGCAGTCTTATCGGCATTTCTCCTGCTATTTGCGAAGGAGGCTATCTCTCCTTAGGTTTAAAAGCCATCTACTTCAAGAGTTTCCTCTGTAAGCCCTTGGTTCATATGTTTGCTTGGCGTGGACTGTTAGGTTAATGATCTTTTTATTGATTTACAGAGGCCCTTTATGTATAAGGACATCAAGTCTTTACTGATACGCTACAGCTCTTTTTCCCTGCTGGTTATTTGTCTGTTGACTTTGAGGTATTTCCCCTTCCAGAAATTCCACATTGTTGATAGTTGAATTTATCATCTTTCCTTCACTAGCTCGAAATGCTATTTTTGCCAGATAATAAAATGGGTTGAGCAGAATCCCTTAGAAGAGAATGCAGGCAGTCCGGAGAGACCAGCTTGGCTAGAATGGAGTGGAGACCGGAAGGTCCCTGGGGTCACTGAGGCAGGACTCTGTCCCATGGGCTTGTAGGAGGCTGACGGAGCTTGCAGGAATTGCAGCTGCAGATGGAAACTTGCTCAGTCTCCCAAGGCCATCCGTGTGATTTGCCTGACAATTTGTCGTTGCAGACGCTGATCACCTGGGAAGGCGACACTCTGGTGTGTGTGCAGAAAGGGGAGAAGGAGAATCGCGGCTGGAAGCAGTGGGTGGAGGGGGACAAGCTGTACCTGGTAAGCCCCTGGGGTCTGGACAGCACCTTCCTCCCGCGGCACTCACCTGGCCAGAAGCTTTGACAAGAAAAATGGCCCTGAGCCCCGGCCAAATGCGTTTGGTCATATAGTCAGAAAGCCCTTCCCATCTGGCTCAGGGGACTCCAGGAAGAAATCTATATGGCTGTTTCTGTGAACGGCTGCAATTAAAAAGAAAGTTTAAAATGCTGAGCTAGGAAACCAAGATCCAAGGAGAAATGCAGACAGCCTGCTAAGGAAGCTAGGGAGAAAGGTGAGCCATAAGTCGCCTGGACAAGACCAGACGTCCTGTCAGTACCTGGGTGGGGGAGGGGGACTGAGAGCATGAGGGGTGTGGAGGGCGTGGTGGGAACACTGGACTCTCACCCTAAGCCTTGGAGCCTAAGGCATGGTGGACCTGATCCCAGCTCCTGTGAGGTTGATTTGTTACTAGAACAGAACAGTAGGGGCAATGGCTGACATCCTTCAATAAGCTGTCACTGTCCAGACAGCTTTATTTTTCACTCTGCAATCTTCACAACAATTTATGGGCCCCACATCAGAAGAGTGAGAAAAGTTTCATCCTTTCAAACACTCAGCTACTCATCTGCTCAATGAGTGGCTCCTTCAGCAAACACATCCTCAATGATTCATTCATTCATTCATTCATTCATTCACCTATGGAGTCAAGCAGGTACCCAGCTCTGAGGTCAATATGATGTCACCAAGATGCTCTTCGGATCTGAGCAAGCTTCACCTGAGACATGTCAACTAGTGATATATGGGAGGTGGTCTCGGCGCTTCCCACGGGCAGCTCTCCCTATTTCCCGTGGCTTGGATGATAGATTTTTTAAAATTGTATGGCCATCCCCAGTAGTGCCTGTGGTTAAGACAACAAATCCGTGGTCAGTGGCAGCGAGCATGGCGGCCTTCCTCATGCTCACTCACCCTCCTCCCTCAGGGTTCAGTGAGATGCAGAGAAGGCCCGAGGTTCTATCTACCTCCATGAAAAGTGGGACCCTGTCCACCGTGCAGGCAAAACAGGGGGAGCCCTTCTGAAGCTCTTCCCCTATTTTGGGGCCATCGCTAACCACCTACCTAGTGCTTCTCCATGCTACCCTTCCCTTCCTCTCGGCTTCGCCACCTTTTAATACATTAGACAATGTTGCTTTAACCATGGGAGCAGGAGAAATCCTGCCCAAGAGGGTCATTTCTTTGTATTTTTCATTTTTATAGTTGTTCAAGCTCAATTTGAGTGTCAAAATCAAATTACTGCTACCTGAAGGGCATGGCAGCCTACTGGATCTGGGAGGGACACTTTGCCCAGAACAGCTAAATGCCCTCTTTATCCCAGCCTCGCTCACCTGCCCCAGACCCTAGGAGGGCCAAGTGGGCAGAGGGCAAATCTGGGCTTGTTGGTCACTCACCCACTTTCTGACTTGCAGGAGCTGACCTGTGGTGACCAGGTGTGCAAACAAGTGTTCAAAAAGAAGTGAGGGGAAGCCGGGCACGCATGCGGAGTTCTCTGCCAGTTTTGGAAACCAGCCTGGGGAACCCCCTGCTCCTGACAGAACCCACTTCAGTCACCGGCCTGGCTTTAAACTCGAGTGTGTGAAGGAACCCCACTCCCGCCCCCCACCTTGGAACCTATTATTAAAAAAAAAAAAGTCTCTCAGCCTTGGAAACCTTTTGCATCCTTGATTCCTAGTTGTCCATTTTACCCACGGGCAGAGGGGGCACTGCCTGCCAGGCTTGTGATGCTCTTGGCTTCATTGTTTGATTCCTTTTCTCTGTTTGGTTTGCTGGATGGGTTAGCAACATCTCAAGCAACAATGCTGAGTCATGAACGTCTCCTCTAGGAGACACTCCTTTGTTGAGATGTACACCCCTTCTCTTAACAGTCTATACAAAGACTCTGCCTTCCGATGAGTCAACCATATAGAGTTGCCCCAGAGCCTCTGCAGGTCTGCAGTGTCAGCTGCTCTCAGCCCTCAGCGCTTCAGCCCTGCACGGAGAAGTGGGCTGTGAAGCGCCCACCCATCCACATCTTCTCCCCCTCCACCCACGCAGCATGCTCAGGTTTAGACACTAGAAAATTCCACTGCAAGTTCCCACTCCACCACTTGGCTAAATGACCAGGGAGCATTCCTTTTCCTTTCTGCCCTTGCTTTCGCTCTTCTGTAAGAGAAGATGTTAGGTCACTGGGGCAAATAAGCAAGTCAATGCACCCTGGTGCTTGGCATGGGGCCTGGCCCTGGTGAGGACTCAGTCCCTGCCAACAGTGCAGGGCTGAAACACTGAGGGTAAGCACTGCAGACCTGCCAAGGCTCTGGGGCAGCCCCCTATGGTCTGTTTGTGCTAAGTCACTCCCCTAGGAGTCACAGATGAGCAAAGACACCACAGCAATAGGTCAGTACCTCTGAAGCATCATGGTGCCATCAGAATGTTAAACTTGATACTCCGAGCACAACCGTGCTTTCCTGCTGGCCACACAGAAGGGTGCACCTAGAAAGACAGAGAGCTTAGTGGTGATAGATCTATGGGGCCCATTTTTGGGGTTCATCGAGTCCTGCAGCTCAATACCGTCATCATGGATTCCTGCTGTGCATCCTTCCCAGGTTTGGGGAATGGACCTTTGTCTAGATTGTACCATTTCAGCCCCTTGCAGCAGCTTGGCAGGCACACGGACAACTCTGGGTTTGTTCATTTAGAACATGGTATGCTGAGGGATTCACCACACCCTCCATTGTAGAGCAATTTCTTCTGAATGGAAACATTCCATCCATGAGGAAGTTTGGTAAGATTGGGAAGTTCTAAAGCAGTTGGGGAGGGGTGCCATCAAAACCCAGGAAGTAAGCAACTCCCAAGTCTCAGGAGATTCCCTGAAACCTACTAGATGTATAAATCCCCCCTCTCCTCCAATTTTTCTGCTGATAAGA
This sequence comes from Microtus oregoni, assembly GCF_018167655.1. NCBI lineage: Eukaryota > Metazoa > Chordata > Mammalia > Rodentia > Cricetidae > Microtus > Microtus oregoni. Next base: position 25,383,885 of record NW_024543087.1, on the reverse strand, counting down.
GATTCGCTGACCTGCCAAACTGCCTGAAAATAGGGCAGAACACCAAGTTCCAGCATCTGATAGCCATTATCATGATAGGCTGGGAAGTTGATTATGAGTTGCCTTTGAGTCATCCAGTCTTCTGTAAGTAAGTTCTCACCCATAATACTGTACATAACTCAGATAAACTCACCAATTCACCAAGTTGTACTCAGGTGGTATTGTTTCTATATCTGGTGAATAGACATTTGTTTATATCATCCAAGAAATAGTTTACACAGTATCTTCAAGCCAAAAGCCATCTTCATTGTTGGATGACCAGTTAATTAGTGTTAATCCACATAGAAGGCTGTTGTCTTCATTACTGTTCTATTGCTGTGAAGAGACACCATGACAAAGGCAACTCTTATAAAAGAAAGCATTTAACTGGGGACTTGCTTACAGTTTTAGAGGGTTAGTCCATGATTGTCATGGCAGGAAGCAGACAGGCATGGTGCTGGAGAAGTAGCTGAGAGCTTTACATCCTGATTCACAGACAGCAGGAAGAGAAAGAGAAAGAAAAGAGAGAAAGAGGAGAGGAGAGAAGTGGAGAGGATAGAGAGACAGAGAGAGAGAGAGACAGAGAGACAGAGAGAGACAGAGAGACAGAGAGACAGAGAGACAGAGATTGGAGACTGGGCCCAGTGTGGGTTTTTAAAATCTCAAAGCTCACACCCAGTGTCACACCTCCTCCAATAAGGCCACACCTTTTAAACCTTCCCCAAAAAGTTCTACTCCTCGGTAACTAAGCATTCAAATAATGGAGCCCATAGGGCCATTTTCACTCAAACCACCACAGCTACTGTGACAGGGACAGACCCTAAGCTTCTTCAAAGACTCTGATCCCACTTCTTCACAATTGTTTGAAATTAGACATTTTTTGGGTTTTTTGTTTGTTTTTTTTTTTTCAAGACAGGGTTTCTCTGTAGCTTTGGAATTGGTCCTGGAACTAGTTCTTGTAGACTAAGCTGGCTTTGAACTTGTAGAAATCTGCCTGCCTCTGCCTCCCAAGTGCTGGGATTAAAGGTGTGCGCCACCACTACCCGGCTTAAATTAGACTTATCTTTCATAAAATAAAGTTTTCCAGACCAACTCTGGAGTATCACAGGAATACCACGTGGAAGTGATTCCTTTGCATTCTATCTGGCTGCAGGGGATGGGAGTTGTAGTACTAGGGGCGCGGTGCTGCGTTCTCAGCACCCCCAGCCGCCTGCCCGGCTAGCTTATGCCCAAAATAATTACACAGACACTGTACTCATTTAATCACTGCTTGGCCCTTTAGCCCTAGCCCTTACTGGCTAATTCTGTTATCCTGATCAACCCATCTCTAATAATCGGTGAGCACCGGTCTTACCGGGAAAGGTTCAGCATGTCTAACCTGGCGGCTTGCTTCATGGCGTGTGTCTGCCCAGGAGCGCAGCATGGTGTCTCTCTCTGGCGTCTGCTGCTGAGAGCAGAGCTTTCGAGTCTCTGACCTCACTTCCTCTTCCTCCCAGCGTCCTGTTCTGTTTACTCCTCCCACGTATCCTCTAACCAATAAAATGGGCCAGGGCAGTGCCTTTATTAGCCAATGACCTTCCTCCATCATTTCCCCTTTTTCGGTTGAAACAAAAAAAAAAAAAGGCTTTAACTTTAACATAGCAAAATTACATATAACAAAACAGTTATCAAGTAAAAGTTACAATAATCTTTATCATAACTAAGGAAAACTATAACTATAACTAACTATTCTTAACTCCATCAAAGACTCCAGAAAGATATAATATTACCTAAGTAAATAAGAACTAAGAAACTTCAAACTCTAGAAATGACAAAGACATCTCGCTGCCTGGACAGTCACCCAAAGTTCTTTTGTACCGTTGGGGCATCCATCTTCAGCCTTCAGGCCCTTGGTATCCAGCAGACATTTCCATAAAGCAGGAAAATTCAAAGTCAGTTCAGTCACTATCTGTTGTGTCCTACAGAATGTCTCGCAGACTCTTTCATGAATCAGGAACCCCGAAAGATCATCTCACCTTAGGCAAGTTCAGTAGTCCTCTCTCTGCGGGTTCTCTGTGTCCAGTTTATGCAATAGTCCAGGCAAGAGCAGTTTCTTGCCCAAATGGCTATCAAACTCCATAAGGATCCTCTTCGATGCCCATCTTCCTCTTGAAGTACATTGGTGCTGCCAGGAGCAGACGTGTCTCATTGTCATGAAAAGTCCTCAGTTATTAAAACATTAAATGTCCTATTCTGTAATCTTTGAAAGACATGAAGAATGTCTATCTAAAATATATCTCTATATATCTAGAAAATCTAACTAACATGACTACAAGCTTTACTATTATCGATGATTATCCATTAACAACCTATATTTCTTAATTATACAGTACATATTTAAATGAACTACACAATCACAATACCTTAATCAAAATCAGAAACACTTATATATATAACAAAATTGACCTTAAATCTCTTATCAATAAAGCAAAATCTATACTAATGTAAATTATTCATATCTATATCATATCCCCCTTTAAATGTAAAAGGACGTTTATAAACCATATTTGGGAACATGGGCGCAGTTTTTTCTCTCCAAACTGCTTCCTGCTGAATGGGGGCGTCGTTAATTAGGTCTTTCATGGTATAACCTGTGTGCTAGTTTCATCTCAGTTGGCAGTTGAGCGAAGCAATTTTCTGAAGATGTTCACTGCAACCCTTCAGGAGGGCGTGGTCCATCATACCAAATCAGAATAGAAGAAATGAACAGCGTCTCATCCTCTGTGAAAACAAAATAAGAAACTCCTTTCCAAAGTATCATATCCTTAGATACAAATTCAAAATATCTATGTTGGATTAGTTCAGCAGTATTTATAAATAAATATCTTTTAGCAGCTTTTGCTCTTTCCTCAGCATTCAAATAATTCAAAGAGAGCATAATAGCATACAGTATCAAAAGTCTCTGTGTATTTTCCATCTTTGTGCAGCTTTGTTTTAACCTCTATTTAGTTTATTTTTACTTTTAACTCTTTGCTTTTTGAGACAGGTTTTCTGTATCTTTGACCTGAAGTAACTCTGTAAACCAGGCTTTGAACTCTCAGAGATCCGCCCGTCTCTGCCTCCCAGGCATTCAGGATTAAAGGTGTACACTACTACACCTTGAACTCACAGAGATCTGTTTGTCTCTGCCTTCTAGGCACTGGAATTAAAGGCGTGTGCTACCACACACAACAACTCTCTTCCTTTTTTTGTTTTTTACTTTAAGAACTTCAACTTTTAGTCTGCGTATATTTTTAACACACTGTAAACCATTTAAAAATTTTCTTTGTCTTTGAATCTCTCTTTACTGTATCTCTCTCTGTTTTTCTGACCACATGAGTCTTTAATTTACCAAGCAATATCAGTAGGACTAAAGGCGTGGCTTTGCCAGCTAGATCCAGTCCATTCCTTAGCTTTCCAGCCTCATGGCGGAGGTACTGGCTGTAGCCAGCAAGCGAGCTTCAACAGCCTGTGCTTGAAAACCGCCTGCGTAAAAGAGTCAGAGTTTGTCCTGGCAGGACAGACCAGAAAGCCGGCATTTTTAAACGGCGCAGCTTTTTTCCTGCTACGGCTGAAAACCGAAAAACATGCGTTCAGCTTTTCGTCAACACCGTTTAAGTGTTTCGTGGCAGGACCTCTTAATGAGCTGCAGGCTTTGCAGCTAAAGCTGAGTCAGGAAGCCTCTCTTAGATGAAGGCGCATGCTTGCCTCTAGCAAGCAGAGTAGAACCGAGAAATTGCTGCTACCAAGAAAACAGGCACAATGCTTTCATTTTGTTCTAGAATTACTTCCCAAGCTGTCTCAGGCTTTATGTGAAAGCAGTTGTCCACGTGGTCGCCATATGAAGTAAGAGGGGCGGGGTGCTGCGTTCTCAGCACCCCCAGCCGCCTGCCCGGCTAGCTTATGCCCAAAATAATTACACAGACACTGTACTCATTTAATCACTGCTTGGCCCTTTAGCCCTAGCCCTTACTGGCTAATTCTGTTATCCTGATCAACCCATCTCTAATAATCGGTGAGCACCGGTCTTACCGGGAAAGGTTCAGCATGTCTAACCTGGCGGCTTGCTTCATGGCGTGTGTCTGCCCAGGAGCGCAGCATGGTGTCTCTCTCTGGCGTCTGCTGCTGAGAGCAGAGCTTTCGAGTCTCTGACCTCACTTCCTCTTCCTCCCAGCGTCCTGTTCTGTTTACTCCTCCCACGTATCCTCTAACCAATAAAATGGGCCAGGGCAGTGCCTTTATTAGCCAATGACCTTCCTCCATCAGGGAGTGTGACATCCTGCCTCTGCACAGAACCTAATAGAACGCATGGACAACAAAACCAGCCTTGCAGAGCTGACTGCACCGGACTCTCCATCAGCCTAGCTCTTTCCTTCAGAATTTGTGCTTGACTGGAAGGGTGGAAGTCAGAGATGTTTAATTTTGGCTCCCTGGTTACACTTACTATGTAGATGGACACACTTAGAAGCTGGGGCTTGAGAAAACCAAATAGAAATTAACTAGTCCAAAATTTTTAAAAACTTCAAATATTTGGTCATGGGTTTTTCTGAAGCCAGCCCTCACATTAGTTGTTCCTTGTGCTTTCGGAATGATGCAGTTATGAAAAATTGGTGAATGAGTACACAGGAAGCAAGCCTGAAAAAGTAAACAAATCTCACCCTTTGGGGTATTTTACAACAATGAAAAAGTCAAAAAACATCTTCCTGAGATCCTGCCACGGTCAGGAGCTGTAACAGAGCCTGGAGAGCCGTGGGATGCTCAGGTCTTTGAAGAGAGGAAGGAGCCACTGTAAACATCCCACCTGGAAGGGATTTAGTACAGGGGGAGCATTTAACACGGAAAGAGTTTAATACAGAAAGTGGAAATGCCTCAATGCCCAACAAGAGATGGTGACACAGGTCAGAGCAGCATTAGGACAATGCCAACACCACTAAGAATCCAAGCACACAAGGAAGAAAGTGGTATTATCACAACCAGGTCATCAGGCTTGTCATGCAGATCCCGCCATGAAGAGAGCTAACAGGCAAGGCACACTGTTGGTCGCTTTCTGTTTCCTGTGCTGCAGCAGATACCACAGAGACACAACCTAGAACAAGAAGGCCAGGAAGGAGAGAGGGAAAGCGAGAGAGAGAGAGACAGAGAACCTATGCTGGCAGACTTCCTGCTTCTTCCTCTTTTGTCCCCCAGCCTATTCGATGGTGTTGCCCAGATTCAGAGCAGGTTCCTCTTAGTTCTTTGTTTCTGGAAATTCCCCGCAGACACATCCAGAAGCGTTTCTTCTTACTATTGTAAGCATCTTTCCATCTAGTCTACAATTAAGATGAATTGTCACCCAGTCACTGCCAAAAGGAAGACCCAGAGAAACAAGTCAGCCTCTCATCTCTTCCCACTTTCATTAGCCCCTTTGATAGACCTTGTCGATCCTGTCATTAGCCCCTTTGACAGACCCCCTGCACACCTCAGAAGCCGAGAGTTGCCAGGAATCCTGGAACCCTTCCAGACAGAGCAGACTAGGAAAGGACAGGTGTTTGGTAGGTAGAGGCTGTAGCTTCCTGTGACTATTTTGAGTTGAGCTATAAAGAGTAAACAGGAGACTGGCAGTGCCTAGCTTGCGTCAGGCTCTGGGTTGAACCCCAGCACTGAACACAAAATCACCAAGTTACTTGAAGGGAGGTAAAAGAAGTAAAAGAGAGGTTGTCCTCAACAGCTAGCTGACACCTCCCTCTTTGTACCCCATGACACACCAGGTACTTAACATGTAGACTTTAGCTCTCTGGATCCTTAACACAACCTACACAGAGATACTATTCCAACTTTATTAGGCAGAATGGAGTGTGGTCACACACGGGTAGTTCTAAAACTTGGAAGGCACAGGCAGTGGGACTGTGACTTTGAAGCCATCCTAGGCTACATAGTTCTAGGCCAGCCTGAGAGACACACAGCTAGACCCTGTTGCTAAGGCAATGAGGAGACCGGGGCTCTTCCAAAGGACCTGAGCCAGAGTCCCAGAACCTGTATGTTGGCTCCTAACCTCTCTAACTCTACTTCCAAGGGGATCTGATGCCCTTTTCTGGCCTCCACGGGCACCATGGATGAATGTGATACACAAACATAAAGATAGGCAAACTACTCACACACATAATTTTTAAAAAACTTAAATGAGGAAACTGAGGTCAAGTAGGCTATGTTAAACAGGCTCAGAGTGACCGCGAAGATGTGGCAGGACCAGAGATGGAGTGCGCGTCACAGAGTCCACTGTTGTGCTAGCATCCCGTAGCAGTCTGCCTGGTAGCATCCAGTAGCAATCAGCCTTCCTAGTCACCCATCACTCTCTGAGCAAATGGTAAATGCACACAAACCTTAATCTAAATCACAAAGGACAATGAAGTGAATAAAAAAGCTTATTGAATTGGAACGGAACAGACTTTTGTTAGCCTAATTACTTTTAACTCCTATTAAGTACTTCAAAGCTACAATGGAAATATTTTCTTTTACTAAAGTTCATTGTTTAAAGCTTTAAAAATTTTTTTTAAATTATTTTTTATGTATGAATATTTTGCCTAAAATTTTTATCAAAACTTCCCCAGAGCCCAAGATACAAGCTAGCTGCCTCTGGGTAAGAGGTCTCAGCTGACCATGGCTGGAGGGGTGGCTCTGAATCCTCGCCTCTCAGGCCTTTTCACACAAGCAGCCACTCAGGGGACTTGTGGCTCTTGATGGTTCTCATCCTTCCAGGTCAGAGGTTCTCCCAGGGCTGAGGTCCTCATATTCAGTGTCCCCGGGGCTGCTGGCCCTGAAGTCTACCAGCTGCTGGCTTTTGCCTGGCAGCGTTGCAAACAGCTGTCCAGTATTGATTGGCTATAAATCCTTACCAGTGGCTGTGAGATATCAGACGCTTTTCTCATCAACTATGAAGAACTCAGGAATTGAGTAGATGGCGGTAGGACAAAATTCCCTCTTATCCCAGTGTGCTTTCTGCTGCTATAATGAAACACCACGACCAAACACAACCTAGGAAGGAAAGAATGTATCTGGTTACAGATGATAGAAACACATCATTGGAGGAAGCCAAGGCAGGAACTCAAGGCAGGAAGGAACCTGGAGGGCACCAGATCTCATTACAGATGGTTGTGAGCCACCATGTGGTTGCTGGGAATTGAACTCAGGACCTTTGGAAGAGTAGGCAGTGCTCTTAACTTCTGAGTCATCTCTCCAGCCCCGCCCAGTTGACTTTCTTATACACCCCAGGACCACTCCCTAGGGATGGTACCACCCACAGTAGACTGGATCCTTCCACTGCAATCACCAGTCAAGAAAATTCCCCCACAGACTTGCTTACAGGGCAACCTGAGAGAGGCTCCCTCTTCCCAGATATAGCTAGGTTTGTGTCAAGTTGACAAAACCCAGCTAGCACACCTCCCATTCCAGGTTCTGGCTTTTCAGATTCACAATCTTGCCTGGCAGGAAATACTATGCTCATCTTGTAAAGGGAAAGACCTAGGTTCAAACAGGGTGAGCAGGTGCCCCTCTTTGCTTGCTAATTCCATATAATTTAAATGTGTTCACCAAAGGTTAGCATGTTGGGGGGCACAGTCCTTAATGTGGTGATATTGAAAGATGAACTCTTCGATGTGGGGTCTAGTGGTAGAACCTTAGGCCAATTGGGAGTTAGTCTCAGAAAGCACTATAGGACCCCAGTATTCTCCTCCCCACCCCTTTCTGTCCATCTGTCTTCTTGATTAGCAACCTCTTCCTTCCACAAATGGCCCCACAACAACCATTCGCCTTAAGCTGACACGGCAAAAGGAATCCCTCAAAATCTGCACTGTGCTATATTAGAAGTCGCAGCCCTTTGGACTGCGATCTAAACAAACCTCTTTATAAAACTAAGCTGCCTCTGGTGTTTTATTATAGTCATGCAAACTGACAAATACATCGCCCAGCACCATCTCTCCTACTTCCTGGGTGAGGCAGGATCCAGCAGAAGAATTGGGAAATTAACCAGAGAAATTGGAAGCCGCTGCTGTTTTGTGTGCTCCAATAGAAGAAAATAAATGTGCCTGGCCATCCACTAGCCACAGATAAACGAGATCCCACCTGTAGTTCTGACACACACTACCGAGCATATAGCACTTACATAGTAAACAGCGGCTCAAACAAAAAGAGTATGTTTGTTGTAATTTAGAAAAAGCAGCGTGAGAGAGAAAGACAGCGTGAGACAGAGTTCACAGGGACGGGTTTTATTAGGGGAGAGGGAACGTAAAAGGAGGGAAGGGGAAGGGAGAGGCTGGCCTCTGGGGACAGAAGTGACAGAAGAAAAGAGAAGAGAGACGGGGAGTGAGGGAGAGAGAAGGACAGAGAGAGAGAGAAAGAGAGAAAGAGAGAGAGAGAGATGGGTGGTAGGTAAGGTCCCTTTAGAAGAGAATGCAATGAATGTGTACAGATGGTACTCTTAGAGGCTGCTGCTGAGGACATATCCTGACAGGACCCCAAGGGCAGGCCAGTACAGATGCCTGAATACTAACAATGCTATCACTTTATTTTTTTTTTAAAAAAAAAAAGAATTGTTTTACTCTATTGTAGTATTTCTTAGGCAGGGATAAATTTGTCCCCAGAAGACAGTTAGCAATGTCATTTTTTATTGTCATCACTGGGGGTGAAGCGGTATTTGGTAGAGGCTGGGATGCCACTCAACACCCTACAGTACACAGGACTGCCCCCACAAAGTAAGAATTACAAGGCCCCAAATTTCAAGCACAGAAGATAAGCAATTGAGCTCGTGGGGACATTTCCTGTCATGTTTGCCATCCTGGTGTTATTTTTAGTGGGTGTGTAGTGATTGACCATGTGGCCGATGGCTTCCTGGAATACGCTGCAAAAAGGACTTCTCTATACCTGAGTTTAGGACTCCTCTTCCTCGCTTCACCTTAAGAGATTCAGGACAGCGGTGATGGCCTAGGAGGCTTCCTTTAGGGTAGGTAATACCATTGTTTGGTTCACTCCACAGGCCCCTGGAGCTCACTGGTTCTTGAGCGAGCATGAGAGTTGCAGTGATTTAGTCACTATTTCAAATCATTGTGCTCTGTGAGTCCTTTCTCTCCTTTGTCCTGGGCCTGGAGGCCCCTCTTGGCTCTGTTGTGAGCTTTGGGTGGATGCTAATGTCCTTCTAGCTAATTGGAACTCCAGAAGCTGTGTAACACAAATCCAACAGATAAGAGCTATTTCAAATCCTTCAGGATTAAGGAACAATGACCTTGTCAGAAACATCAGGAGAATTAGAGACTGAATGTGGTTTTCCTAACCAGGGTGAGGCTGTGGGAGACTGAAGAGACCAGCAGGCAGCTGTGCTTTCTCTGGAACAAGAGGCCACCGACGGCTCAGTTCCTGGCTCTTCCTTTGTGTGGCCGCGGGGGTCATTGGTTTCTGGGTGCCAGCTGCACCTCACTGACGTCTTCTCTTGGTTAGGTGAGGGCTCTGTGTTGAGAATGGGTTACCCCTGGCTATGAGGGTAAGGTGGCTAACCAGACCTTCAGACCTGAAACCAGGGTGGGGGCGTGACAGAACATGACACTCCTTCCGTGTGGGAAGACAGAGAAGGGACTTGCTGAGATCACTTAGTGATATCTTGGCTTTGAGGAAGTTGGGATTCAGATTCAGATTCTCCTGACTTCCTTTCTGAAGAAGAAAGCCACCTCACCGAAGACCATTCTGTCTTTCTGTGGTCTTATTTTTAGACAGGAAGAAATAACAAAGCACAGCATTGTGTTGGGGATTCTGGATGGGAATCTCCCATGTAATTGTGTCGGGAATACTAGAGGGACCCTATTCCATGACATTGTATCAGGGATACTGGAGGGAGGCATTTTCTATGTCACACTGTATTGGGTATACTAGAGAGGCCATCTTCCATGGCACTGTATCAGAGATACTAGAGAGGCCATCTTCCATAGCACTCTATCAGGGATACTGGAGGGGCCATTTTCCATGGCGCTGTATTGGGAGACCATCTCCACTTAGAAAACTTTCACTCTTCACTGTACTTTTATGCTTGGTTCCTTGTATGACAATAGAATCAGGAAGCAAAGATGAGCTTCCACTAAAGGCCAAGAAAACCATGGGCTGAGGCCCCAGGAGGAAATCCCCTACTCAAGTTTAGGAAACTTTTGAAAAGGGAAACAAAAGGATCCTCGGGAAAGAGGCAAAATTCAGGCTGACCCAGATGCCAGTTCCAACTCTGGCCAGTCAATGGGCATCTCAGCTGCTGGTCCCAATGGCACCTGGGCAGGGAGCCTCCTCAAAGGGCAAAGAAGAAAAATGGATATTCTTTGATATGGCTCTTCTACTAGAATGTGAAGAACTTAGAGGAAAGGGGGAGAGTCCTTACTGGACTCCAGGAGCAAAAGTTAAACCCCACCAGTCAGAGACTCCTGCTTCTCAGCTCTATAGCCAGCCTCCTGACTGTTCTGTTTGTAACCCGAACTTCACACTAATCCTCAAAAAAGAAATGGCTTCATACGATGACCTCTCAGAGGCCCTTGTCCTCTCAGGGCTTCTATGAAAGGCCTGCCCTGACCCACATCACCTGGCTTCAGTGGCTCTCCTTATCCCTGGAGGAAGAGTGCACAGCCTCTTTATTCCTATGTCCTTCATGACTCTAAAGACAAAACCATGCAGATGATTCTGCCCAGTGTGGCTACCCCCCATGAAGCACATTTTCAGCAGACTTACTTGATTTTTGGTTTTTAGGAGTAGAAAATTCCTTAGGCCTTTTCCTTCACCAGGTTGGAAGCTTAGCTGAGTGTCCCTGACTGAGGACACCCTTCCCTTTATTCCAGTGTGAATCAGACTTCTTCTGACACAAGCACAAGCCTTGGCTCCAACTTTAAATTTTTTGGTCTTTTATTCTTCAAACTGTATGTTTTGTGGGGTGTTACTGGTTTTTGTTTGTTTGCTTTGCCCCATTTTCTCTTTTCATGTTAAGCGAGTATAAGAGTCTTAACAAAAAGCCACATGACAGAGTCAATATCAGGCTGTCTTGAAATCTCCTCCACCAAAGAGATTAGCTTATTACTTCTGAATTTAGCCTCAGGTAAATTCTTAGGACAAGAACAGAAAGCAGCCACACTCTTCACCAAAATATCGCAAGGATATTTAGCTAATCTTGTTCCCTCCCCGAAACCTCTGGAGCAGAGCTTTCCAGTCCACCCTGCTCCCAGGACTACCGTATCACAAGCTCCTTCTAGGATGCACGCTAAGTTCTGTTCTCGGCATCCAGCTGCTTTCCTAGCTGTGCTGGTTTGAAGGGGAATGCCCCCATAGGCTCATATGTTTGAATACTTGGTCCCCAGTTGGTGGTGCTGTTTGAGAATGATTAGAAAGTACACAGAGCTGTTCTGTGTAACTGACAACATGAATGCTCCATGGTATGGCTAAGAGGATGGATTTTACTGTGGAAATGGGAGAGAAAACAGGCTGAGGCATCTTGTAGAGTCCAGAGAAGAGAGAGAAAGAAGTAGACTGAATATGGCCAGGAAACAAGGCCAGGAAAAAAAGATGGAGAAGAGGAGAGAGAAGGAGAGAGAGCATATTTAGAAATAGTAGGGTTATAATGAGAATGAGTAGCTAGGATGAAGCAAGCCAGTGAACTAGAGGGAATTTATGGCAGGGAAGGAACGAGAAGAGCTAGGAAGCTACGATGGACTTTGAAATGTGTAACAGGTGCTTGTTATACCGCGGGATCCCAGAGACTGGCTTGTGCTTTGGTATAACAGGTACCTCAGATACATTTGCCCCTTCTTCCTTTTGGAATTTGGGGAAATGGTATTTCCTTTGGCTCTGACCGTTACAGGCGCTAGAGAGCCTGCGTGCTTCCTCCGTGTTTACTGAAGACCCAGCCTGACTCCATCCCATGCTTAAAAGCCAAATTCGGTTCTTTCCTATTTCTGATTAACCCTCTGTTTCTCAAGGATTAGGCTTTTGTAACCCACCTGTAACCTTAACTACAATGGTTTTCTACTGCCCGTTCCAGGAATGGCAATCATGTTTTTGTTTCAAAAAGTTAATCACTCCCCATCTCCCTTTACCCCCATCCCACCCCATCCCCAAGATCCCATTTTCTCCCCGGAAATTTGGTCTACTTCCCTTAGCCAAGAGGACAACTATATGTTTTTCCTTGGGTTCACCTTCTTACTTAGCTTCTTTAGGTTCACCTCTTGTAGACTCCGTGGTCCTTATTTATGGCTAGAAACCAATTATGAGTGAGTACATCCCATATTCATCTTTTTGGGTCTGGGACACCTCACTCAGGATAGTGTTTTCTATTTCCATCCATTTGCATGCAAAATTCGAGAAGTCATTGTTTTTTACCGCAGCGTAGTACTCTAGCGTGTATATATTCCATACTTTCTTCATTCTTTCATTGAAGGGCATCTAGGTTGTTTCCAGGTTCTGGCTATTACAAATAATACTGCTATGAACATAGTTGAACAAATGCTTTTGTCATTTGATAAAGCATCTCTTGGGTATATTCCCAAGAGTGGTATTGCTGGGTCCAGGGGTAAGTTGATCCCGAATTTCCTGAGAAACCGAAACACTGACTTCCACAGTGGTTGCACAAGATTGCATTCCCACCAGCAATGGATGAGGGTACCCGTTCCTCCACAGCCTCTCCAGCAAAGGTTAGGGAAGGAGGGGGGACCTGGAAAACAGGAGAATTGGGATAAAGGAAAGGTGGATAGGGGAGCACGGAACCACAATTCTTAGTTAAGGGAGCCAGTTTAGGGTGGGCAAGAGACTTGACCCTAGAGGGGCTCCCTAGTGCCCAAGATGAGGTTCCCAGTTAGTTCCTTGGGCAGCTGAGGATTGGGAACCTGAAATGACCCTATCCTAGAGCAATACTGACGAATATCTTGCATATCATCTTAGAATCTTCATCTGGTGATGGATAGAGATAGAGACAGAGACCCACACAGGAGCACTGGACTGAGCTCCCAAGGTCCCAAGAAGGAGCAGAAGGAGGGAGAACATGAGCAAAGAATTCGGGACCACGAGGCGTGCATCCACCCACTGAGACAGTGGAGCTGATCTACGGGGAGCTCACCAAGGCCAGCTGGACTGTGACCGAAAAAGCATGGGATAAAACCGGACTCTCTGAACATGGCGAACAATGAGGGCTGATGAGACACCAAGGACAATGGCAGGGGGTTTTGATCCTACTTAATGTGCTGGCTTTGTGGGAGCCTAGCCAGTTTGGATGTTCACCTTCCTAGATATGGACGGAGTGGGGAGGACCTAGGACTTACCACAGGGCAGGGAACCCGGACTGCTCTGTGGACTGGAGAGGGAGGGGGGGGAGAGGAGTGGGGGGAGGGGGAGAAGGGTGGGAGGAGGGGGAGAAGGGTGGGAGGAGGGGGAGAAGGGTGGGAGGAGGGGAAGGGAAATGGGAGGCTGGGAGGAGGTGGAAACTTGTTTTTTGTTTATGTTTTTTTTCTTCTTTTCGCAATAAAAAAAAAAAGTTAATCACTATCTTGAAACTCTACCTTTGTTTCCAAAGGGTTGTTATGGCTACCAGATTATGACCACCTGTTGTTACGACCACCTTACAATCATGTCTTTGTTTCAGGAGGTCATTATGACTAACTCATTGTGCTTATGTTCTGCTCCTACAACCCCATCTCTTTTGCCCTCTAGACGCCCCATTTGCAAAGTTCCTACCCCTGAGCTATAAAAACTTCGTCACCCTTACATCTGATGCTGATCTCTTGAACCCATTTTAGCAGGAGGCAGTCTGTGTACACTATTTAAAAAAAAGCTTGCTTTAATTAAATTAATTTGGCCATGATAATTTGTGTCAGTGGTCTTTCTCCTCCCATCTTTGGGATTAACATTACCAGGACAGGGAAGGTGACCCAACAGGATGGAGGAGGCAGGAAAGGAACAAAGGGAGGTCCCAGGATCCACAGTCACCGAGGTCCAGCCATCTTAGAGACTATTCCCTCCTCCAAGCCTCCCTTAGGACATGAAATGTGTGCACTGTATCTGTTTGCAGTGTGCTCTTTAGTCATCTGTAGACCTTGATGAATCCTGGCCTCGGACCCAAGCAGTCCTTACACCCTTCCCCTCACAGCCAGTATCCTGCGATGGGCATGTATTGCCTCTTTGCTTTACTTAGGCCTTGACCAAAAGAAACCAAGAAAAGCAGGAGGTGACTGAAAACCAGGGACAGGTTTACTTTGAAATGAGCCTGAGAAGGGCTCTGTCAGGGACAGAGAGAGCAAACTTCTTCTACAGGTCAGGCTTCTTGTATGCTAGGAAGGGGACCGAGTCCCAGTTCAGCTAGGTGGTGTTAATGGTTAGCCTAGTGGAGGAATGGCACCAAAGGGAAACTCGGGAAACTGGCTTTGGGGGACTGAAAGAGCTCACTGCAATGACAAGGGGCCTATTTGCGTCTAAATGGGGACTGCTCCAGCTGGAATGTCATCATGGGAAGTGGGGCAGTTATTCAAGCCATACTGTAGCTCACAGGAAGGAAAGGGGCTAGAATGGGTCACATCTTACACTGTTGACAGTGAGGCCCTCCCTCATAGTGCAAAACCCGTTAGCCACACGTCCTGTGGTTGTCAGCAGCACCGAAGGGCTCCAAGTGCATGAGATCAATCACAGAGATATTTTTCAGGAGGATCCCACAAAGACCATGTGAAGATGAGTCACGAGGTGGGCCAGCCAGCCTCCCTCAGCTCCAGGCCCAGGGACTGTACACAAAGCTGAATGGTTGCTGGATCTTGTATGGGAAGCCCAGCTTTTACCCTGAGTCAACCTTCTGCAAGGAATTATGGATCTATAGTATGGCATATGATTCCTATGTTTTAGTGCTTTCATTGCACTTGCGTAACAGGCCTATCTCGTTCATTTGCTTAATGGCCCCTCCCAATAATTAATGGGGTAGGTACCATTCTATTTCCCATTTTACAGACAATGCTCCCCAATGCTCAAAACACTCAAAGAATACAGCTAAATCCCCTGGTTGCAAAGCAGCAGAAACTTCAGGAAGTTCCAATCCTAAAGTCCTGTCTCTCTTAAGGAGGTGCCTGTCCGTGCTCCTCACTGTGGCCACTATGAGCGCTGAGCTTTGCAATGTGGGAGGCAAGAGCACAGGCTGATGGGGTTTCTAGGAAATGTCCTATCACGTGAGTGTGGTGTGAGTGTGCCTGGTCAGCATTCCCTGCAGGCAGAGTGTGGACCTGAGCTGCCACCCCAGGCAGAGGGCTGTCAGAAGCCGGACTAAAGCCATTTCAAACCCTGATTTTGTTTGGGCCCCCCTCTGACTGAGTTCTGAGGAGTGAAAATGACACACATGGGAACAGTGGCCCACTTCAGGTTCCAGTCTGTGCTCTCTTTATGGCAGACAGGAGTTGGGCATGATGCCAGAAGGGAACACTGTCAAAGGTTTCTGTGTGTCCTGGGGAGGGGCCCTGGTTGGTCGAGCAAGGCAGTGCATGGGACCAGGCTCCTGGAAGCAGGAATGGAGTCTTGCAGGGTTATTCCCCACTTGGTTTTCTGATGTCAGTAGATGTCAGCAAGAGATCATTTGGGCCTCAGTGAATAGTGCTGAGTCTCTGGCACCTACCAATTTGTCTCTATTCTGATTTCATTCATTTCTTCCACACATCACGTCACCCTGCTTTGAAAAGAGAACATTACTTTATGCACAGCGCCCATGCCCATGCTAGATTCCCAGCCTCACCCTGAGGCCACCCCGGGCAGGCCATGAAGTCAGTGAAGAGGGAATGGGTTGTGCCCTCCCTCCCTCCCTTCCCATCTCCCACCACCTCCGCACCTCCCCACTCCCCGTACCCAGCTTCTACTTTGTTAATTAAGGAAGCCTTTTGGGCCCTGTGAAGGAGTCTATTGTGCCCTGCCTCTCAAAAGCAACAGGCAGCCACCACTTTCACAAACAGTTGGCATGACGACTAAGCCACAAGGACACTTTCAAAATGGGCAATTTAGCTTTAAATGATCATTGCATTTTTAACTGGATGTCACATTCCCGTAATTGCACAGACAGCTAATTGGGCGATTGTTCTCAGTTTTTCATTTCTGTTCTTTTGCCACTTAGTGTTTCTATGTACAAGTGTACACAGGAGCACTCGTACACCCCCACATGCATGCACAGGCACCCACACAGAGTCATTCACAAGATGGGCCAAGCTGATAGCTCTGTGGACACCAATGACTAGCTCCAAGAGGAGCTCAGCCTCAGTGCTGGACCATTTGGTGGATACTGATTCGTCAGCATCATCGCCCCTGATGGGCAGCCTTTGATGCTCCCACATTCCCTCCTCTCAGACCAAGGATGCTCATAAGGGTCAAGATATTAGGAAGCCTGCACACACCACACATACACACACACACACACACACACACACACACACACACACACACTGACAGCAGGGGGGTCAATGTGTGACTCCCTTACTTACCTGGGAAAATTCAGTGTGGCTCTTTTTACATGTTTAGATTCAGAAGCTGGCAGCCAAAATAGATATCTATCTTTTTTTCCCAACCTTACCCCTCACAGACAGAAAACACAAACGTTGCCACCTGACGGAGAATGGCCTGGACTGTGAAGAGATGCTCCAATTCATTCCTGGCCCCTGTGGCCACAAGCATGGCACCTGACCTGGAACTCAGAGAGCTGAGTTCCCTGTGTCGCTGTACTAGTTACACACAACATTTATTTCTTACATTTATTTGTGGGTCCTGGTGTGCCAGCACAGCCCTACAGAGGGGCCTCAGAGTATACACGGAGGTGGATGAAAACTGCCAGACGTTAATCCTGCTAATCTCTGGCCTCCCGAGACTGAACGTGGGTCCTAGGTTTGGCAGAGCCTTTACCAGTGGACCTGTCTCTCCAGCTCTCATTTTTGTTTTCAAAACACCAATCTTGGGAAAGTTCCTGCATTGCTGGGCCTGGGGAGCATTCCTGCATTGCTGGGCCTGGGGAGCATTCCTGCATTGCTGGGCCTGGGGAGCATTCCTGCATTGCTGGCCTTCTGTGTTAAATGCACTCCGGAGGAAACGTTTATATCAAAGCCGGGCACAAGTTGTTCTTCCTAAAAGAGTGGGGAAAACTGGTTCTCTCATCTTAATTACTGTTTAAAATCTAAATTGCTGCTTCAATAAACTGGACATCATCATTGATGCACTCAACTTGTGTTCCAGCCCAGGGCAGATGGTTAATTCTGCTGCTGAACTGAGCGGAAATCCAGACATGAAAGACTGGAAGAGAGCCTGTCGCTCTGAGAGGGCAGGGCAGCCATATTTCCATCTCAGATGATAGGGGCCATTCTGACCCCTCAGCGCTAACCGTGAGCCTTTTTGAGCACAAACCCTTCCTTGGTTCTGCTTTCCTGACGACTGTCTAATTGTGTTCTAGGTACAAACATTACAGCAGAGTCTTCTTGTTTCTCACATACCAAATAAGATAGCGCACAGGGAAGTCAGGTTCGGGGAACAATAATTGAATTGTTAGACTCCCACAGGCGGTGTGATCACGAGGCCTGTTGGAGGCTGGGTGTGTGGGCGGAGGGGGCCTTCAACCTGCCACATCTCCAAATAAATTTGTCCTCAACCCACAGCCCGGCCATCAATAAAATGCAAGGCTAATTTTAAGAGCTTAACGCAAAGCCACTGGGGAGGAATCTGACTTTTATCAAGTCTCTCTCACAGGCATTATCATCTTATCAGATCCCTACTGTGGGCTGTAGCTGTAATGTGTGACGTTCCATTAATTCCATTTCGTGGGCAGGGGCCCTGAGGGAGGGAGGAGAGACAGTTACCACAGCACGTCCAGTCAGTGAGGTGCTGGGTCTCTTCTCTTGCACAGCTGCCTTTTGCTTTTCAAAACAACCCACCTGCCACAACCCTGATGTCCCATTGGCTACCTCCACAGCTGATCACGGTCACACCAGGCTAACGCAACTGTGCGGCAACATCTCCAGCACGTGAGACTGGAGGGCTGGGCCAAGGCCGAGCAAGCTGCTTAGTACTCGGCGGGCAGCCAGAACAGCTCAGTCTCACTCCTCTGGCCTTTTCATCCTTCAGTGCCCTGGGCACCTCCAGGACCTCTGGCTGGAGTGGGTTAGACGCAGATGTAAGCTTTCTGTTTTGTTTCATTTTGTTTACACAAAGGCAGAGTTTCTTATTTTTAAAAATAAGAGGCTGGGGTTGCATCTTGGAGGACTGGGGGATCGAACTCGATCAAAATACAATGTATGAAATTCTCAAAGAACTTCTACAACTTTTTAAAATTAAGAGGCTGGGGAGAGGGTTCAGTGAGTAGTGACGCTTCTGTGCAAACATGAGGACCCAAGTTCACATCTCCAATACTCAGGCAAAAGTGAACGCAGCGGCCTATGCGTCTGCCATCCCAGTGCTGGGGTGGGGAAGGAAGAGAAGGTGAAAGGGAGCCGTGCACAGGCAGACCCTGGAAGCTTGACAGTCAGTCACTATAGCTGACATTGCTATATTGCCATGACACCTCTCCCCTGTCACTCTCCCCATCTTTGATGCTCCCTGGCTTCTACTGTCTTGGCCAAATCTGCCTCACACCCACAGGACATTCTTCTTTCATGAGGTTGTCACTCACAGTGGGCCCAAGGGTCCACCTGGCTTTCATATGATCTCATCACACACAATTCCCTGAAAGGGTCCCAGTTCCAAATAGAGATCGTATTCTGAGATACTGGGAAGTCAAACTTCAACATGTGTGCTTTGTGTGGGTTGGGGGCAGTGAAACCCATGGAAAACACCAGAAGATTGGTTTAAGTCAATCATGCCCTTACTGTTTTTCAGGTCACTAGTTTGGAGGTGGGCATGTCACTTACAAATAGCCAATGAGCCCAGAGAAATCCTTCCAGAACATTCTGGGGGAATAATTGCATGCAATGGTTCTATGTCCAGATGAGCTGACAACCATTTTATATTGGCAGGATGGTGATTTCACACAAACTTCAGGAGAGGCTCTCAGGTTCCTAAAGAGAAAGTCAGGAAGTCAGGCTTCTTCCTCAAAGTTCTGTCAAGCATGGGTGTGACATCTGGAACTCCTGCAGCCCTTATGGCACCCTGAGGATAGCCAGCACCCAGGCACACACAGAAGAAACTCACAGAGCAGCCACACCCCCTATTGCATGCCTTGTAGTTCCCTGCTTCTCAAGAGGAACCGGGGAAGTGGGTTCATCAATCACAACCTGCAGGTGGAGAAACCAAGGCACACGGAAGCTCACGAAATCTGCTGACCAGAGACACAATGCTGCAGAAAGCACTTGGCATCACAGCAAAAGGGCACTGCCTGCAGAGGTGAACGGCTCATCCCAGGGGAAGCTGCTCAGGCCCCTGTTTTCAAGGATGGGTCTTGGAGGCTGAGACCACAGGGCTGCCCGTGATGCTCTGCCATGTCCTCACCCATGGCAGGTGCTTCTGCTCAGTGGAGGCCAAGAGACAGCAAGGAGATCCGTGTAGCCCGCCGTGCCCTTGCATCCTAGCCATGTCCTGGCACACAGTGTGCACTAGTCCCAGCTGTCATGTCGCCGAGACCAGACAGGAGTCCCCGGGGATGCACAGAGAAGAAGAAGAGAATGCAGAAGACAGGCCCTGCCTGCTCATGCCTGCTGAGCTTGACCCCAGGATGCAACTTCACTCATTCTGAGAAGCGCGCTTGTGCACCTTTCTAAAATATTGGCCACTCCAAGGAGGCAGCTGAAGGTAGATTTTTGTTTAGTTGCCTTAGCGTCTAAGCTTATAAACATCGTGGAACACTTTTCTTTGGAAATCAGGAAGCCAGGAAGACTGGGCAGAGACCGTCATTGCTCACTGCTGGGGACTGATGTGTGTGCAGGAGAGTGGAGCTGAGTGCTCTGAGTGCTCAGGCAGTGCCCTGGGAAACGATGGTCCTTTGAAAAGGCACAGTGCTCAGCACGTCCCACCGCGTCCAGCGGTGCTTTTCTGGGACCATCCTGATTTCATTGTTCTCCTGCCACACTCGGCACAAGTCCACCTTTCCATTGAAGGCTGGCCACCGTCCAGTCTCCTGGCCCTGCCCCTGGCTCCTTCCTACAAGCGGCCATGTAAGTCTGCTTACTGAGCTCTGCTGTTTCTTCTCTCCTCTGTGGGACCCCGGAATGAACCTGCTGAAACCGGTTCCCATGGCAATCACTGCTGTCGCTCTTTAAAAATAATAATAATAATTCATACAGAGTCTGGAGAGATGGCTCAGCAGTTTGGAGCACTGTGTGCTCCTTCAGAGGATCCAGGTTCAGTTGTTAGCACCGTGGTGATTAACAACCGCCTGGAACTCCAATTCCAGGGAGTCCAACATCTTCTTCCGGCCTCTGTGGGCACTGCATGCATGTGGAAAAGGTTTGGGGGGAACAGAATATCTGGGTATTCTCAGGCATCACCTTCCAGATAGTTATCACTTGTAAAAGACAAAATAACGACCTAGGCATGAAGGAGCATGCCTATAATTCCAGCTCTCAGTAAAATAAGGCAGGAGGATTTTGTGTTCAAAACCAGCCCAGGATATATAGTGAAGCCTTCTCTCAGAAACCTAAAAAAGTAATCAAAAGAAAAGAAGGAATGGGCAGGCTGGAGAGATGGCTCAGCGGTTAAGAGCACTGACTGTTCTTCCAGAGGACCCAGGTTCAGTTCCCAGCATCCACATGGCATCTCACAACTGTCTGTAACTCCAAGATCTGACAGCTTCACACAGACATACAAGCAGGCAAACACCAAATCAAATAAAATAAAAATAATTTTTAAACAAAAAGACAGAAGAGAGAAAGAAAGAAGAAAAAGTTGTAGCTTCAGAAACCTCCTTAACCAAGTGATCAAATTTAAGCAGCACACGTAACAAGAGCCATTCGGGTGACACCATTATGACATTCCCATCCAACCCAGCACCTCAATCAAACAGGAAACAAACACTCAATAAACCCCCAAGTTATAGTTATTCCCCGATGAAACTGACTGATGGTCTTTGAAAGTGCCAAAGCCAAGAGAAGATTGAGGAATTGGTTCCCAGAGGGCTCAGCCTCGAGAGCCAAGGTGGCTGACTTAGCTCAAGAGCATTGCCAAGGAGAACTGTTGAAATTCAAATGAGGGCAGTAGCATAGTTGCGGGACTAATAGCGGTAACAGTAACATTGATATTCTAGGCACTGTGCTATGACTGTGGTAGGTATTACATTAACATTCGGGGGAGCTGTGGGTTTATGAAGATTGATTGATATTAATATTAATTGATATTAATTAACGATTTATTAATATTCACCAACTTTTCTGTGAGTCAAAAACCATCCCCAAATAAAAAGTTAAAAAAAAAAAACAAAACACAACTCTAGGTGCAAGTGAAGCCGAAGCCGAAGGCCTGGGGGTCTAGGTTGGTTTTGCCTGCCTCCTCCGCCTCCTCGCTGGCTACCTAGATGTCTGAAAGGTCATCACTCAGGGTGCATCACTGTTTAGGATTTTCAGTTTTTAAATTTCAGAGAAATTTATGTTGTATGCTAACCATAGTCCTCCTCACACGGAGCTGTAACTAAGCTTCTGTGTACGCAAAGGTCCCACGGGTCATGCCACAGACATTTACGGAGCCTTTTCTGTGTTCAGGCTCCCACCAGATACCCAGGTTAGGTACTGGATACGGATGACAAGACTTCTGTCTTCCTGGAGATCAGAAATAGCCGTCCGTGTCTTAATATAATGATAACACTAGTTTTTTTTTTCCTTTTTCTTTTACTTTTGGTTTTCCAAGACTGGGTTTCTCTGTGTAGCTTTGGAGCCTATTCTGGAACTCACTCTGTAGACCACCAGGCTGGTCTCGAACTAACAGAGATCCGCTTGTCTCTGCTTCCTGAGTGCTGGGACTAAAGGAGTGCGCCACCTAGCGATAACACTGCTTTCCTAGTGCTACTCCCTACAGCAAACACTGTCAAGGTGCAAAGGAGAAGGAAATTCCAAGTGCCATTTGGGGAAGGACCCTCTATAGAGAAGCTTCTGGAAGTTCCATGAAGCATGGCCCCGGGTCAACAGGAGAAGGCAGTAGACCTACTGAAAGGACCCTATTCATGAACTAAATAAAACAGACAAGACCCGGAAGGCCTTGGCGGTGCAGCAGCTGCTGTTCCTGAAACTCTGTGTGATAACTCATCAGGAACCCGCAAAGAGAAGATACTTTAGTAACAGCGGAAACTGAGGCATTGAGTTTATGGTACAGTTGGGCCACAGAGCTGGGCGGTTTGGTGCCAGAGTCTATGCATGTCAACTTATGATCACTGATGCCTCTTCCAGAGTTGGAAGGTGACATGCCGGCACCGAGAAAGGAGGAGGGAGCCACAGGGTCACGGTTCAGCCCCACGGAAAGAGGGAAAGAGCGACACAGAGAGGTGAACAGGTATTATCGGCATGTCTACGCTGTTTTCCTCAGTTGTCTCTTAAGATTCACTCTTCTGATATGCCTTCCTGCTCCTGTTAGAGGTGAGGGTGCGTAGAGAGGTCAGACGTTTTGCGGTTCTATTTGCAGGTGAGGCTGGATTTTTCTGGCTTATGGAGAGCCTTCAGTTTGGCGGCCTTCTGCTCAGGGTCTTATCTCTAGCTGAGCATGCGCTGACTCCCTCTCTCCCACTCACCCTCTCCCTTCCTCACCCTCCCTTTTCCTTTCCCCAGCTCTGCCTCCCTCTCACACACTAAGTTAATTATTTAATGCCCATAATATATATCTTGAGGATGGCATTTTGCAGCACTGAGCTTTAAACAGTGCGTGTTTAAATACATTTAATCCAATGAATATTTCAAGGTAATTAATCTCCACAGGGTGAAAGAATGCTCAGGTTTCCCAGCACATCATAATACATTGGAATCAGCTGAGGGAATGATCTGCAGACTCCGCAGTGGGTTCAAAAAGATTCGCTTAAAGACCTTTAGTGATGACTCCCCGGTGTTAACTAGCGAATACGTTGCTGAAGAGAAGGGTTAAGGCGCCGCCTAGTGGTTGATAGTGTCTGTGCAAGGAGAGAACTTGCTAGTGTTTGGGGACAGGCAGGCTAGCTTATTCGAGTCTTGAGGGGGTACTGTTTTGATTTTTGGAGATGAATGCCCTACAGATGTGTAAATGAACACGTACACCTACACTCACATGCCTACAGACACAGTCGTGCGTCACATGGAATTCTGTCAGCTAAATAAACTCATCCTTGTATGTGTTGCTGTTTGTGAGTGGGTGGGACAAGAGAGGGGGAGAATTTCCATGGGTATGCAGGAGGGATGCTGCCTGGATCCCGTAACCTTTCTGTGAGGTGTCATCATAACCAAGTCTGAATTTTTGTTTGAAGATATTTTCAACATCTCGTATTTGCTGTAGTAGTGATAGCTGCCATTAACTAAAGACACACACAGCCATATCCTGATGTATGCACACACTTATGAACACAACCCTATTATAGTTGGTTTTAATGACAACTTGCCATAAATAAGAATCACCTGAGTAAGAAACCGCACTTGAAGAGCTGGCTTAGTTGTCTTAATTGATGTGGGAAAACCCACCCAGATTGTGAATCCATCCAGTAGCAACCCAAATAAAAACTGGGTGGCAGTGAGATACCCTCTCGCCTTTTGCTCTTATGGCCGTCCCTCTTGCTGAGCTGCTGATTTTGTCCCCTTGCCGACACGGTTGATTTTTTTTTTAAAGATATTTATTTATTATGTATACAGTGTTCTGTCTGCATATGTGCCTGAAGGCCAGAAGAGGGCGCCAGATCTCATTAGCTCAATAGGGATTTTTGCTGGGAATTGAACTTAGGACCTCTGGAAGAGTTGCCAGTCCTCTTAACTGCTGAGCCACCTCTCCAGCCCCAAGGATGATCCTTTCACTGATTTCAGAACCAGCATTTCCGTTTATCCATCATAGACTAAGGACCAGTGGTTCTCAAAGAACTGTCTCTGCTTTTTTTTGTTTTGTTTTATGCCAGTTTGAAACTTCTGAGGCACACAGCCTTGTAGTCTGAGCGATAACTGGATTGTCACCCTCTCTGATGACAAACAGCTGCTGTGGGATGACTTGCCTGCCGAGCTGCCCAGCCTAAAGAACCAGGCAACTACAAGGTTCTCAGCCTCCCAGGTGCAATGCCGCAGTTATTGCTGTGTTAGTGTGTGCGCGTGCGTGAGTGTGTGTATTTATACATATATACATATTCATCCCACTGGTTCTGTTCCTCTAGAGGACCCTGGCTAATGGAAACCCCATCTAACCTTGTCCGTCCTGGGAGAGATAAGTGTTTATTCCATATTGGCGACAAAGAAAGCCGAGTCTCGCCTAGGGTCACATAGCTTGTCAAAGTCAGGTGTGCTGGCTCCTAAACCAACCTTGCTAGTCTTCCTATGACACTACCTTATGTCACATTCATGGAGGGAACTTGGCTAGCAGTGTCAAATCAGCTGGTGGCCTTTACCCACCTACTAGGTTGTGGTACTATGCTTGGCATTGTCGGGACAAACACACAAGCCATAACGCCTAGTCTAAGACTGTGAAGGTTTTTCTTTAAAGCTAGGCATGGTGATACACATTGGTAACCCCAGTTCTCAGAAAGCAGAGGCAGGAGGATTACTGCAATTTCAAAACAAACCTAGTCTATATAATGAGTCCCAAGCCAGTCAGGGCTACATAGTAAGACTGTGTCTCAAAAAGCAAAGCAAAATTAAACAAACACAAAATCCTTTTTGGGTTCTTACATATTATACACAGAGACTTCACTTTCCAGATCTTTAAAAATACAGATAACTGGAAAAAATAGTTAAGTTGGCAGAACAACAATTTTTTAAAAAGATTTATTTATTTATTATATGTACTGTATTCTGCCTGTGTGTATACCTGCAGGCCAGAAGAGGGCGCCAGATCTCATTACAGATGGTTGTGAACCATGTGGTTACTGGGAATTGAACTCAGGACCTGCGGAAGAACAGCCTGATGAGGTTCCCAGCCTAAAGCACCAAGCAACTACAAGGTTCTCAGCTTCCCAAGTGCAATTCTGCAGTTATTGCTGTGTAGTGTGTGTGTGTGTGTGTGTGTGTGTGTGTGTGTGTGTGAGTGCGTGTATGTGTGGTGCTCTTAACCTCTGAGCCACAAGCATGGATGATGATGCTATGAATGGCCCAAGGCTGGGGATGGCTCAGTGGGTAAGGGTCTCCCGGTACCAACAGCTCTGAATTTCATGCCTTCCTGTTCCTAGGGGTCAGGGAGAGCTTCAGGGGCTAGAATCCATCAGATTATGCAAATGCTCAAACCAGTCCGAAGAATACCTAGATGGGACTGTGATGGGGGGACATTCAGTGACACATCCGCTCTGTGGCTGTGGCAAGGCCATGCATGAAACACAGCACTGCATGTGACAACTGGAAAGTCTGTCAGAGGACAGAGAGGGATGACAACTAAATACACTGAGGGCAAGGAAGGGTATCTCCCAGGCCTGGGTACCAAGGTCTCTAATCACAATTAATCTAGAAGCTAAGACAGGAAGGTTGCTGCTTCAAGTCCTTAGTGGGATCCTGTTTCAAAACAGAAATAAGTGTAGGACTGGGGGCATAGCTCAGTGGCAGAGTGCTCGCCTGGCATGAGGTTCTGGGTTCATTCCCCAGTACTTCAAACAAACAAGCAAAATGGGAACATGTAATTTTAGTGGGAACACTGGTTTGAATGGAGCTTTGAGCTTGATAGCATTGTCAACGTCTGTCTCCTAGTTCTTAACATCCCTGTTTATTCAAGATGTATGGGCTGAAGGTGCATGGAGACTGTATCTTTTGCTTTTTCTGCTAAGTCTGAAAGTAGTTCCCAGGGACCCCTACAGTAGCATCTAACTGACATCTCTTTAATGGCCAGCAGCTAGCCAGGTCACAGTTTCTATCCTCTTGTCACTTCCTGCAGTTTGTGACGTCCCACAATTGTTTTCGCCGAGCGTGGCTGTCTGGCGATTCCGGGCTGTTACCGGTACCCCCAGGCCATCGCTTCTCGCTGCTGAGTCGTGTTCTGTGGTGTGGATGCCTTCAACCGTGTCATGGCTCACCAGCAGAAGGACAGCTGGGCTGTCTGCAAGCCTCTCCACTGTTAGGAACAATGATGTTATAATCACGAACTATGGGTTTTTACACATAGTTCCATTTATCCAAGAGAGAGACCCAGAAGCAGGATTGCTGAGTTTTACAATAGCTTCATGCCTTCTTTTAAAAAAAGAAAATGTTGAGCTGCTTTCCACGATTTGCTTCGTTACCGGCAGCAAGTGAGTAATTGTGGCTCCAGATCCTGGCCAGCACGTTAGCTGTGCTGATCAGTATGCGTTGTTTCCCCCAATGGCTAATAATGTTGAACATCTTTTCGTATGCTCATTTGCATTTCTGCATATTCTCTTTGATGGCTCACCTCTTTATGTCTTTTGCCCATTTTCTAACCAGATTGTCTGCATCACTACTGAATTTGGAGCATCCTGCACACAGGCTAGTTACTTGTTCTTTTGGGGATTTGGTATGCAAATATGACTTACTATTTCGGCTTTAAAAATATTTTTCTTTTAAAATTAAAATATAATTACATAATTTCCCTCCTTCTCTTTCTTCCCCTCCAACATTCCCGAGGCACCCCTGTGCTCTCTTTCAAATTTATGGCCTCTATTTCTTTGCTGTTACATGTATGTGTGTGTATATATATCACTAAGTATCTAAACACAACCTGCTAAATCATACTTGCATGTGTATGATTTCAGGGCCAACTACTTGGCGTTGGATATATTGATATTGGATTTTGAAAAGGTTCACATTAAGGTAAATGAGTCCATAATAAAAGTGCTCCAAATTCATATTTGGTCAGCTCTGATAAAATGTTTGAAGAACTGCACAGTTACGTCTAAGTGGTTCTATTTACATGGGGTTGTTTGTAGTCTTGCCATCCTCATGGTAGCTCTGTGGGTTTTGTCACTTGCTGGAGATTTCCCAAGACCTGGCTCTTCGTCTCACCGATACCCTCTGTTCTCACTGATCTCCCCTATTTTCTGCTCTTCATTCCCTCGGTGTCTGCTCTTCGGATTTCTTTCTTCTGCTTATTTGGGATTTTGTTTGATCTTCTGGGTTCGTGAGGACTGTTCATTGGGGCGTTTCTTCTTTGCTTGCTCCTTCTGGGTTGCCGGCTCACCTTTCAGTGTTGTCCCAGCTGCACACCGGGGGTTCGATGAACTCTTTGCCATTGTTATTCAATATACTTTCCCCCACAAGACTTCCTCTGTCATTTACTATTTCAGTGTGCACTCTTGAGACTTCAAGCGCACATAGGTTTTCCTGTTACTTTTGTTAATTATGTCTAGCTAGAATTGACTGTGCTAGGAAAACAAACTGTCTTCAGAGTTAGCACAAACCCCACAGGTTCCTGATGTTTTCAGTCCATTTTCGTCATATTGTTGAGATTTGGTCATATCTCTGCTCCATCAAATTGCTGCATATTGACTCACTGAACCTTTTAATTTCAGTTATAGAATTTTTGCTGTAATTTTTCATTAGATTCTTCAGCTTTTATTTCTTCGCGCATATGCTTTTAACTTCTTGAGGCTTCTTGCTTGCATCCCTAGTGTTCTCGTCGCTCTTCACTGGGGCACTATTTATGGGGACTGCTTTAAAATATCTGTCTTATGGGTCTCAAGTTTCTCTCATCCTGATGATAACATCTGCTGGGTCTTTGGTGTTGTTTTTTACTTAGTTTGGAGTCTTCCTAGCTCTTGGTCTGATGACTGATTTTCAATTGAAACCTGGGCATTCTGGGTACTGGATTGTCTTGTTTGAGCTTTCTGTTCTGACTTCCTCCCACCCTGCCCTGATGGCATTCTGGGGTTTGGGGGAAGGGCGTCTCATTGTTGACAGGTGCAGATAGGAGTCCAGGTTCTCCCTCAGCCTCCATTCACCCCTAAGCACAGGGGGAAGAGGTTCTTGTTCACTGCTTGGCAAAGGTATGAATTTAAGCTTGCCACTGGGTTGCTCCTGGTGGGATGGCAAAGTGTGCAGCATTGCTGTTCCCTGCAGCAACTTTACTGGTACCATGGAGGGAAAGAAGAGGTCTTTTCCTTTCTAGACCTTCTGAGAGGACTTCATGTCTGGGCTGGAATCCCAGGCTTCACACCGGTCTCCACTGATGCTGTGGATATTAGGTCCTAGACCTCTGCTTGGCTTCTGATGCCTCCCCAGCAGGAAGACTGGAGCATCTTATAATAGTTTAGTGAAAAAAGAAATCTAGGCTTACCATTTGGTCTTTGTTTGTCTGGGTGGGGTAGGATGGCTTTGTTTGTGTGTTGACTTTCTAGATTCAATGTCATCATCTAAAAGTTGGTTAGTGAGAACAGGGTTATTTCTTGTTTGTGATCATTCATGTTTCCAGGCTGCTGATTCTTCAGTTCTAAGTCTGAGATACATTATTGTGGGATAATGCTCTTGTACACTATAAAGACTTATCTGTCATACTGGTTTAATAAAATGCTGATTGACCAATAGCCAGACAGGAAGTATAGATGGGGGAAGCAGGCTAGGAGAGTTCTGGGAAGAGGAAAAGTAGAGAGTCAGTCAGCCAACCAGACACTGAGAAAGCGAGATGAGAATGTTGCACGGAGAAAAGGTACCAAGCCACGTGGCTCAACACAGATAAGAATGATGGGTTAATTTAAGTTGTAAGAGTTAGTTAATAATAAACCTAAGCCAACCAGCTTATACTTAATATAAGCCTCTGTGTGTTTAATTGGGACTGAACGACTGTGGTACCAGGCTAGACAGAAACTTCCATCAACAATACATGGAAAAGAGAAGACATGGGAACTCATTACTGTCATTTTTTTGGTCCTGAGGTACCTAGCTGGTCGGTTATAATTAAGAATAGAGAAGACAAGAAAAAAACATATCTACTCCATAGTGCTCCATATTCCTGTAATGGCTTTACAGATTCTACAACTCCCTGTATTATTAGTAATTCCCTAGTTTTGATATGGAGTCCTTTCCTCTATCCATGCCTACCCCGTAACTGCATGCAATTCCTTTGTGTCTGGTTTCACCCGTATGTCTTGTCCCTAGGATATTAATACAGGTATTTTTATTGTTATTATTATTATTTTGTTATACAGCTGGCTATGAGTGGAGGGTGGAGTGGAAGACTTGTAACATCAAGAAGATGATGCAAAACCAGGTTAGTAGTTTAAAAATAAATCATCATTTCAAGTGTACTATTTTGAAGCAACCTATGACTCTATGACTTACATCATGATCATTTTGTGTTATCAATGGCTAAGGTTATTAGAAGTAGCAAATTTCCTCAAGTCAAGAAAGTATGATAAATGGACCTATGTCTGTCTTCTTTCCCCTATAAATGAAGGTTTCCCAGAATCCCCCACTAATCAACTTCTGTTTGCAAATCTCTGCCACAACAACTGTGCCTCATGGTCATTCATCAGTGAAGAAAGAGAGAAAGAAAGAAGAGAGAGAGAGGAGGAAGGAGGGAAGGAAGGGAGAGAAAGAGAGAGAGAGAGAGAGAGAGGGAGAGAGAGAGAAGTGAGCAACTACCATGCACATTTATAACCCATTACTACTTACGAGAGCCTTCACCTACATAGTCCAAACAAAACCATCAGGGAGCCTGCTTCATTTTCTAAAGGTATACTCAGCATACTTCCGTATTTGGAAACCTTAAAGATGAGTAAGTTTAAAGACAATCACTATCTACTTGATCTCCAAATCTGTGAAAGCTGTGCTATTCAGTGTATGGGATCTGAATAGAGTAAAACGCATCGATTGGGAATAGAGCACCGTGAACTCTGGGAGAGCTGGATGAGCTGACTGTGACAGCAGGCACCTGTAATCCAGTGCTCGAGAGGCTCCAGCAAGAGGATCGGGTGTTCAAGACCAACCTAGGCATACACAGCGAGACTCTGGGGAGTCGGGGCACGGATGGAGGGGAGGGCTCAGAGGAAGGGCAGAAAATAAGGGGGTAGAGGAGGGAGGAAGAGAGAGAGTCTCAACAAAATACAAAACAGTACAAAATGAGCTCACCCTCCTTTTCCTGGCGTCATTTGTCCTACTGAAGGCAGTTCGACCTCTAGGCCTGTCTAGAGTCACGTTGTGAGGTGGCAAACAGTTCGGTGATAGCATTAGTGTTCTTGTTCAGAAAGTACAAAGGAGACCCGCTCGGGTAGGGACAAAAAGAAGACCTGATGCCGTTCCCAGATAGGCACTTAGCCTTGGGGCTCAGCCGTTCCCTTCAGGCTCACCTAACACAAAGTGATTGCCTAGTGCCCAGGAGCACAGAAGGCATAGCAGGCAGATGCAAAACTTGAAATGCTGGCGCTAAGTGTTTTTAACCTCTCCTAAAGGAACATTATGGAGGCTTTCATGCTTTGGTGGGTGGGTGGGGGACACCAACCCTTGAGAAAAGGAACAGCAATTGCTGACTGAGTCACTTTTCACCTGAAGGAAGCATGCCAGAATCAATTTCTCAGAGGCGGGAAGGGCACTGAGGGTGCACTGTGGATTATAGTCGCATTCTGCGCCACTAAGAGCTCCTCTGGACAGACTGTAAATTACCCTGACCTTAAAGAAAATGTTCACACCAAGGCTTTGCTTTTTATGAACATTCCACCTGGATAGCCTGACCTGGGTTTAGATAAAATAAGAAATGAGCCAAGAAACCAACCGGGCCACAGGGGCCGAGGGCCGGGCCTGGCCTGACGATTGATTCTGTTTCCCAGATGCTCGTTTATCAGAGGAGAGAGCATTGTTTCCAGGTGATAGCCAAACTCAGGTGGATTTGGTGTGGCTCCTTGCTATTCTCCCCCGCTGTGCTTGATTATAGTCCCTGCGACTTTGGTCTTCCCTTCGGGTTTCAGAACCACCTTCCAGAGTGCCATCTCGTCTTTTTAGTGTCGGAGTGGTATTGGAAGATTGCTGATTGAAAACAGACATGACCAGGAGAAGAAGAAAAGCCAGGATCCTACTATGGGCTCTGTTGCTCCACCTGGTACACGGGAGATGGGAAGCCGAGCCTCTGGACCTTTCCACAGATGCTGCTATGTATTCTTCTGAGCTGGGACCCCACAAAGTTAGCACCAGCCTCTCCAGACTTGGCACAGAGGGTCACCTCCCACATCTATAAGAACGCCAATCACCCCGACAGAGGCCACCAAGGGACGCTCAAGCCATGAGGGGATTGTTGTTCCCTTGCAACACTACAACTCCCAACATCCCTCTGGACTCCAGCGCATGGCAAGCGTGGGACACATTTCCCAGAAGCCTTTGCATCCTCTGTTAAAAGCAAGGACAAGCCACAAGTTCGCCCCCTTTTTATTATCCCTTCCCTTTGTCCCTTCCTTTCACTTTTCCTAGTGTGTTTTCCCCTCCCATTAAAAAGTGTACCACGTGGTACCGCCGCGTGTCTGTGTCTTTCCTCGCGTAACCCTCGTCTAACCCGCAGGAATTAAGAACAACCCGCAGAAATTAAGAACAACAGGGATGACAAGCTTTCCAAACTAGGAATGGCATACTGAGCAACCAGATTAATGGTTGTGGTAGACGGGAGTCAGAAACACCACCCCATTGTGACTTCCAGAGTGATAAGTATCTGACACTATACAGCTATGTGTATTGATATGTGTATATTGTGAGCACACATACAATCTAAGAAAAACTGGTGCTTCCTGGAAGTCCATCAACAAACATTTGTAGACATGTTTAGGATCAATAAGTTTGGGTACCCAGTAAAGAACTTATTTTCAATTTCTCAACAATAGCAAGACAGTTAAACATGTGGTCATGGTATTTGCAATGGGGGCTCCTTGCCAACTGTCAGGCCCCAGTGATTGGTACTAGTCTCCCCGTCCCCAACAGCACCTCAATTCCACCCTTTACCCCTTCCCCCAAACTTCTTTTTTAATTATTTATTTATTTATTAAAGATTTCTGCCTCCTCCCCGCCACCGCCTCCCATTTCCCTCCCCCTCCCCCGATCAAGTCCCCCTCCCTCATCAGCTCGAAGAGCAATCAGGGTTCCCTGACGTGTCTTCCCCGGACTTCTTCAACTGCAGGTAGTGACCCTTCAAGGGTTTATGTAACTGTATCACAAAACTTTTGGTATCATTACAAGGCTTCCGAACACACAACAACCAAATTATGTCCTAACCCAGTGCAGCATGAATCTGGGAGCAGTCTCTCAGGCTGCGTCTCCCAGTGTCCCTGCAGCCTTGGTTCTGAGTACATAGCGTGCACACCAGCCCATGCAATCCCAGTGTATGCTGCCCGAGACATCTCAGGGCAGGTCAAGATTCTGCTGAGTCTATTTGAGCTTTTCTGCTTTTAAAGAAACACAGTGGCTTCGTCACAGACCACAAAGACCTTTAACGTTTTCCCACCATCATTCCTCAGCCAGTAGGTATCAAATTCCCCTATCTTTGTGTTAGCATGATTTGAAAAATTGGTGTTTGTATTGCTGACTTGAGTTTCTTAAAAGTCATTCGATGAAGTTTGGATTAGGCTTAGGACAGGATTTCTAACAACTTCTGAAATGGCCTTAACATACGCTTGCCACTTTGTGTTGTGCATTTATGCAAAGAGCATTCTCAGCCTTGACATTTATAAAACCGAAACATCTATCAATTCCGAAAAACACTGAAGGCTCTTTACATCCCACAGTATCAAATATCCAGCCAAGATTTAATTCTTAATTCAAAAATAAGCAAACCCATCTCATTAGTATGCAAATTTGTTTCTGCCTTTAATAAATGGGATGCATTGCAAGTTTGTTTTAAAAGAGCATACTCACACAAAAAATAAACTTAAAAAAAACATCTAAAATACATGTGTTCCTGATTGATTACTCAAAAAATGTTTACTTTGTATACTATTATATATAGCTGTAAACCTGGGGTCTCACCAGCCTCTCTCAGGTAAGAAAAGAACTGGAAACCCAGCGGTTTAAGAAGCCTGCTCTAGGGGCCAGAGGTGGCTTCCTCGGGAAAGCACCTGTTGGGCAAGTGTGGCGACCTAAGTTTAGATCCCACCCACCCCACACATGAAAAGCTAAATGTGAAGGCCCACACCTGTAAACCTAGTGCTTGGGAAGAGGAAGCAGGAGGCTCTCTGGAGCTCACTGGCCAGCTAGTCTTGAAAAGTCTGGGAGCTCTGGAGTCAGAGAGAGACCCTGTCACACACACACACACACACACACACACACACACACACACACACGTCCTGCTGTTGCTGTCTTCTTGGCCCCTTTTAGACATTGGCTGCCAAGCTCAGGACTATAGAACAGCCAGTACAGACAGAAGAGAGAGGACTGATATTTACTGAAAGCGCAGATACGGATGCTTATGAGCTAACCTAGTTCAGCATTGCCCTCATTCGCTCAGATTGTGACCTGACAACACCCACCTGGGTTTGGGACTCGACTCTACCACATATTGCGGCTTAAGGCAAACCATGTATGTGCCTTTGTGATTGCCAGAGCTCATATCTATCTATCTCTTATGATGGGAGTGGTGGATAGTGAATTGGTTCAGCAGGTAGAGGCATTTGCTCTGTATCCTAGAGACCTGGGTTTGATCTGTAGAACCTGTGTGTGTTACTTGGTCTTTTTTTGTTTTTGTTTTTTTGTCAGTCTGTCACAGCTGGGGTCATCTGGGAAGAAAGAACCTCCGTTGAGAAACTGTGTCCATCAGACTGGCCTGTAGGCAGCTCTGTGGGATTGATTGATTGATAATGTGGGAGGGCCCAGCTCTTGGTGAACAGTGCCACCCCTGGTAGGTGCTCCTGGATTGTATAAGAAAGCAGACTGAAGCTGGGCACATGCCTTAATCCCATTGCTCAGAAGACAGAGGCAGGCCAGTCTCTGAATTTTAGGCCAGTCTGGTTTACATAGCAAGTTCCAGGCCAGACAGGACTATACCGTGAGACCGTGTCTCAAAACAAGAGAAAATAAAGAAGATAGGCTGAACAAGCTATGAAAAGCAAGCCAGTAAACAGCATACCTCAAAGCTTCCTGTTTTAGTTCCTGTTTGGGGCCCTGACCTGACTTTCCTCACAGCTGGACTGTGGAATCCAGATGTATAAGCCAAGTAAACCCTCTCCTCCCCAGTTACTTTGGTCACATTAGAAAGCAAACTAGGACTCCATGTAAAGGTGGAAGAAGAGAACCAATGTCCTTTGACCCCCACATACGTGCTGTGCCATGAACATCCACACATCACATCCACCGTGAGCACACACGGTGTACACACACATGTATACAAACAAATGCAACGATTTAAAAAAAAAAAGATGTGGCTAAATGTTTGGCCTTTCTGCCTTCTCTGCAAATCTCAATGTATATTTATTTATTTTACATCCACATTACAGTTTTCACTCCCTCTTTTCCTCCCAATCCCCACCCCAACTCCCCTCTGTTCCAACCCCTCAATCCTCTCCTCCTCCATTTCTGTTTAGGAAAGGGCAGGTCTCCCATGAGTATGAACAAAACATGGCTTATCAACTTGCAGTATGACTAAGCACCTCCCTGTGTGTTAAGATTGGGAAAGGGTCCCAAAAGCCAGTAAAGAGTCCAAGACAGCCCTTGTACCCATTGTTAGGATTCCCACAAGAGGACTAAGCTACACAACTGTAACATATATGCATAGGGCCTAGGTCAGTCCCATGAAGACTCCCTGGTTGTCGGTTCAGTCTCTGTGAGCCTCTAAGAGCCCAGGTTAGCTGGTTCTATGGGTTTTCTTATGGTATCCTTGACCCCTCTGGCTTCTACAATCCTCCCCCCCCCCTCTTCTGCAGGATTCCCCAAATTCTGCCTAAAGTTTGGCTGTGGGTTTGCATCTTTTTCCATCAGTTGCTGGATGAAACCTCTTTTATGATAATTTACCCTGGACTCTCAAGGAGGAGTTTGCAGCCCAGACAGCTGTGGGACAATGGTCTGTACCCTGTCAATTGTATTTTAAATAAACACTGATTGGCCAGTAGCCAGGCAGGAAGGATAGGCAGGGTGACCAGGCAGGAAGTAGAGGCAGGGCAATGAGAATTCTGGGAAGAGGGAAGTTTCAGTCTGCAGTCGTCACCCAGACACAGAGGAAGCAAGATGTGACTGCCTCACTGAAAAAGGTGCAGAGCCACGTGGCTAATACAGACAAGTATTATGGGCTAATATAAGTTATAAGAGTTAATAAGAGGCCTGAGCTAATAGGCCAATCAGTTTATAATTAATGTAGACCTCTGTGTGTTTCTTTGAAATTGAATGACTGCAGGACTGGGTGGGACAGAAACCTCAGTCAACACCAGACCATCAACTTCTCTGTTTTCTCTCTCTCTCTCTCTCTCTCTCTCTCTCTCTCTCTCTCTCTCTCTCTTTGTGTGTGTGTGTGTGTGTGTGTGTGTGTGTGTGTCCATCCTTGGGAGAACATACTGTTCTGATGTAAGAATCTAGTGACAGCTGGGAGTCTTCTTGGGGCTTGCTAGAAGAGATGAAGGCAAGAATAGAAACTGAGGAGTTTTCAGGGACTCATGGGAGATACAATTTACAGAGACTCGGTGACTTCCAAACTAAATAAAATAGAGCTCATGTTTGGAAAATTCACCAGAAAACTTTGAAAGAAAAGAGAAACAAGGCACACTAACAATTGCTGCGGGAGAGGTTGGGTTATCTTCCAACGAGAGACTAGAAGTTGACTTTGACAGCAAGCCAAGGAAGGACAGGCTCCAGGGACTTTCAAGCACTCATAGAAAATAACTGTGAACCTAGAATTCTGTTCACAACAACAAAAATACCACCTGAGAACAATATTGGTTCCTGTTCTTCATCTGTGGCTCTTAACAAAATTCTGAGCACTCTGGAAGATGCTGGAAAACTCATGGTGATTGATTACACTTTAAGTGTGGTCAGCTAGGTAATGAATTCATCAGATTGGTGACTGACGGAATTATAAAATAAGGCATGTTCATAAAACAGAATTGGCTGGAAAAGGAAGGAGGGTTGTTTGTGCAAGGTTGGAAATGGTGCCCCAATCCAACTAAGCCTATATTAAACCAGATCCCACTGTGAACAGTTTGTTGGTGGCAAACACTCTCTCCTTTGGTCTGCTTCCCCTCTCATCTTTCCATGCATCAGGAACTGTTCTGTATCCCTTCTCTGGAGGAAGATTGACACACAGAACATTGAACACTGTTAGCTGTTGGTACTCACTGCTAACTGCTGGTACTCATAGGTGACAAAGAGCCTCCTATCAGCCTGATGCTTGCTCTGGATCTGAATCCTGATGGAGCCACACAGAATGAGCTCATTACCCCAGGGAGCTGGAATGTGGATGTTCCCTGCAAAGGAACCTGACTAGGGTGATAAAGACATTTAAGACGAAGGCTACTTAATAATTAGGGTTTCAATACTTTAATACCATATATGTTCACAAAACCAGTACTTACCAAGTCAATATGAGCCCTACTTATAGCCCTGCCTCCCATGAGTCTCACTGACCACTCTCCCTTGACTCTGTCTATCCCTGCTTCATTCTTCTTCTTGCAATTTTGAACCTTCCGGCAGAGTAACTTCTTTGGGACTATTCCTTAATGTAAAGCCATTCCTTTCTTAAATCCTGGCTCTCAGTTCCCCTGGTATATATAGTCTCTTGAAAACTATTCATTTTGGATATGACTGTATTGTCGTGGAACACCAAAAATGGGTTTTATAAAATGAAAATAAATGGCCTTTCATTGTTACTCAGATTCAAATTAGCCTTCCTTCAAAATGGCAAATTCTTAGCAAGGTGGCGCATGCCTGTAAGCTCTCTCTCAGAGGGCTGAGACAGTAGGATCAGGAGTTCAAGGTCACCCTTGGCTACTTATGGAGTTTGAGGGGAGCCCTGGCTGTAAGAGATTCTATCTCAAAACAAACAAACAAACAACAAAAATGAAAGCAACCATGGCTAACTCTTTAGAAACATCTTATATTCACTTTGGGTAACTTTTTCTTTTTACGTAATATGTATCACATGTGAATCAGAAAGCACAAATAAAATCACCTGTAACCCTTGGCCTCTACTAGTCTGTTTGTACGAAGGCAGGTCATGTAAAATGGAACGCTCACTTTCCATAGAAATCTTCGCAAAATGAAGTTACACCTACAACGAAAATACAGCCCTGTTTAGAAAATAAAAAAAGCAATTTACCCTTTCTAAAGCGTCATTTGGGCTTTAGTGAATGCATCATGGACCAGCACCGGTGTGCTGTGACATGGACTGGAAGGGGTCACAGTAGGGCAACCGGGCATGACTTGGATTATCGTATTCATACAAAGACCACCAGGCGCTCGGCCCAAGGATTCCATTTTTAAATCTTAGGGTCAGCACTACATTTGAATTCAGCTTCAGTAATGTCTTTAGATCAACTTGAGCTGACAAATTCCTTAGAAGAAAGTAGAGGAAAGCAATTTGATGGGAATTACACTGTGCGGGGCTTGTCACTCCAGATATTTCACTTTTACATTCAATTTTTTCCCAATTAATTTAAAGGTAGCTGCCATATGCCAGATAGCTAGGCTATTTGTCATTATTATTCATTTATTTTTATGCAGGACTGCCACTTAGAAGGACATAATTCTTAAGGAAACATAATTGCTTCAAACTTAGCAATTTGGTTGTACCAAACTTTGTGAAATCTTTTCCCTGGAAGGAAGTTAAGGGCCAGTTAGGAGAGAGCTGGCCAGGGACTAGGGACCACTGCCCAGCATGCATTGTTGGGCCTTCCTAGGACTCGCTTGTCTGCTGAGCTCCTTCCCTGGGTTCCCAGGACCCTCGAGTCTATAGAACATTGTCCCAAGTCTGATGGAGTCAGCCACAAGATTCACTGGCGGAGTGTGGCTTTACGAGAAAAAGAAGACATGTCCTGAAACACATGCGAAGAGCCACACAGCATGTGATGTAAAAACAAATATCCATTTTGTCACAATGTAAGTTGGCAAGAGCACAGAACCACAGACCCGAAATCTAAAAGAGCTTGGAGTAGGATGGGACACTACAACTCATGCTATATAGCATCATCGTGTAGGCCATAAAACCCAGAGTCAGGGAGGTCGCTCCACAGGACAACCCTGGGCTACAGAAGCACCCAGAGCCTTCTGCTCATGAGCTGCCCCAGGGTGCTCTTAGTACCCCATGGGTGAAGAACAAGGCACAGGATGCTCGAGCAGATTCTCCACAATGGGAGGCACTACATGCTAGACTCCTAAACTCTACAGTCATGCCGACAGTGGAAAGATGCCCCTATTTAGGAAGTTACCCCCCTGATTTCTATTCGAAACCCATTCTAACTCTGACTCCTTCTAAACAACGATTAAAAGACAAGAAGCTAATGAAAAAAATTTAAAGGTTCAATTACATACAAGTCAGAAATGTGAGCATCAGGGCTGAAGAGATGGCCTAGAGGTTAAGAGCGCTTGTTGCTCTTGGGGAGGACCAGGGTTTAGTTCCCAGCACCCAGGTTTGGTGGTTTTCAACCATCTGTAACAGCAGCTCCAAGAGATCTGATGGGCTCTTCTGACCTCTGCAGATACCTAAGCTCTTATAGAGAGAGAGAGAGAGAGAGAGAGAGAGAGAGAGAGAGAGAGAGAGAGAGAATTCTGTCCACCACAAATTCTACCTCAAACTCACATGGAGCAAATTTGTTTGAACAAATTTGAAGTTCTTAGGAATCCACATGAAGGGTCACATTGTGATCAATCAAAACTTCTACAATCGGTCAGGTATGGTGGCATTTTCCTGTGATTCTAGCATTTGAGAGTCTAAGGCAGAAATTTAGGTTACACGGTTGAGTTTAAGGCTAGCCTACGCTATACAGCAAGACCCTGTCTTGAAAAGCTAAACCAAAAGGACTATTTTAAATAATCTACAATCCGATCAGGCTTGCCTGGAATATCAGTACTCGGGAGGTTGGCACAAGATCAGTAGTTCAAAGCTAGCGTCAGCTACATACCAAGTTCAGAAACCAGCCTGGGCTACATGAGACCCTGCCTCAACAAAAGCCGAGAACCTTTGCAGTCAAGACGCTGCCTGTACGTGTTATGCAGCCGCATCTCCATTCTTCTAAGGAGACAGCTCGGTGGTTATCCAGTTCACTTTAGTCCGGTGATGGCTGGTGGTGTGACCACGTGGTCAGACTTCCATTCACTTTATGCAGAAATCTGGGTAATAATTTTGAACATTTCCTTTAATAGGGAAAGTAACTGATGAGCAGCAATGAATCAATGAAGAAGTGTGATGATTACCCTGCTAACATTCTTCCACGGTTCCCCAGAGCTTGCAGGATAAAGTCCAGACTCCTTAAACTGACAGTCACACATCTTCAGAGCTCAGCCTCATCTGTCTTAGTACCATTTCACAATTCCCCCCCTTGTCCTGGCTCAAGTAAGCAAACCTAGTCTTAGTGTGCCGAGACTGCAAAGGGCCATTAGCTCACAAGTATCCATTTGAAGTGCTATGATTTATATAAAGTACACCCTGCATGCAAAAGAGTCAACCCGTGTTCAGTGTTACATGTTTCAAACCCACATCTGTCTTCGCATCACTAGTCTCTGGGCAAACGGTACCCACCACTCCCATTTCACTGTCGTGCCATCATTTCAAGCCTTTCACAACTTGCTTCTCTTAGCACTGCTCACCCAAATATGTTTGTGTGTATTTAACTGAAATCCCTTAGGATGAACATCCTATTTTGAAGGATTTTGCAAATATTAATTTTCCTTAGATTCTCTAAAACCACCTTGACTACAGCCTCCCCACCTCCCTCCGATGCTCTCTGTTGTGCATCCAGCTTCCTTCCGCTTCTTAAACTGACACATCCAGAGTGCCCTGTCCTTTCTCTGTTTACTCTTTCCAAGATCTTTCTCTGATTTTTTTTTCACTTGTCCCACTGTCATTCAAAGGCTCCCCACCTTCCTCTACTTACAAAATTGGGGGGCTATTAGGTTCGAAACAGCACTAAATTCTTCCTTCTCCATCAGCTTTACGAAATCCTTATGTATCTAGTTTATTTTGGCTTCTTGGACATGAGAGTGGAAGAGGGGGATGAGAAACTACAAAGGGCATTGGGATAACTCTCTGATTTAGGTATGACTGAGTTACAATATCAGGTCTGTCTTTTATATTGAGCAATGTGGCAGGGAACACACATCCCATTTGGGTCTCAGGTTCTCTCCTATACATTAGACAAAATAATGCTTATATTTTAGATTTATCATATGAATCCCAATTGTGGCACTCAATAGAACTTTATTGCCATTAATTTCACACCCATTTACTCCATATTTTATAGTCTATTTTTCCCAATTCATTTTTTCAGTTGTGTCATAAACATCAGCAAAGGTATATATGTGCACAAGCGTGTTGTCTGCTTCAGTGTTGACTGAGTCAAAGCCCTAATTCTCCCTATGTATATGTGTCCAGGTTCCAGTCCCAGTCTCCTCTTTTTCCTTGTCCCGCACTGTTCTTGTAAATGAATACCATTTTCCAAGCAAACGTGAAATATTCGGATCCATAGATGTACCATATCCTCTTCACAAATTGAGATTTGCCTCAAATTCTACATGTGTAATAAAGCTTGTTATCCCAGCTGGACACGTTCTTTAGTTGCGGCTCCTCCCTCAGGTCCTCCTACTCTGCCCAGCATGCAATGGTTTGTGCATAACTGATCCTTCCTGTTTATAGACTGTACAGCGCCCCTCCAGGTGAGCAATTAGCTATGGCTTCATGCTCCAATCTATTTCTCTGCTAACCAAATACACATGTATTAAACAACAAACAAACAAAGAAATATAGACATTTCCTTAAAGAATTTTCATTGTCCTGGCCTCTTATAAAGAAGTGGAAATAGGATGGTGGGCTAGTAAAATTTCTGTCAACTTGTCACAAGCTCAGGTCATCTGGGAAGAGGGAATCTCAATGGAAAAAAAAATACCTCCATCAGACTGGCCTGTAGGCAAGACTAGGTGTGTGTTCTTGACTAATGATTGCTATGCAAGGGCCCAGCCCACTGTAGACAGCGCCACCCTAGGCAGATGGTCCAGGGTTGTATAAAAAAAAAATCTGAGCAAACTTTGAATTGCAAGTAGCAAGTAGCATTTCCCTGTGGACTCTGTCTGGTCTTCCCTCCAGGTTCAAGCTAGGGTCCTGTCTTGATTCCCTGCCCTAGCTTCCCTCAGTGACTGACTGTAACTTGGAAGATAAAAGGAACCCTTTCCTCCCCAGGCTGGTTTTCGATATTTTATCAGAGCAGCAGAAGTCAGACTGGACAGATGGGGAGGGCTGAGTGCACACACAGTACTGCTGGAAGGATTCCCTCGGGTTAAGACAACCGCCCGAGAAATTGACC
Source organism: Microtus oregoni (assembly GCF_018167655.1). Classification (NCBI taxonomy): domain Eukaryota; kingdom Metazoa; phylum Chordata; class Mammalia; order Rodentia; family Cricetidae; genus Microtus; species Microtus oregoni. The sequence continues at coordinate 25,342,403 of NW_024543087.1, read as the reverse complement.
AGGTAAGACTTTAAGCTCTGTTATCAATTGAAGTCAACCCCGTGGGAACCCCTCCACCAAGGTGCTAAGCTTCACCATATTTTTTTCTTCCCCTGAGCTATTTTCCTAACCTTCCAGTCTCCTCTAAACCAGAGTAAACAAGAGATTTTGTTTTAAGCTCACAATTGAACCCTTAAGGAACATATATGTATATGTGTGTGCGTATGCATGCATATATGCATATGTGTTAGGATTTGACGATGTTGTTGAAATTTCTTTCAAACAAAACCCAAGAGCAGAGTTTTAGACATTAACTTAAGGTAGTACCCAGTCTAAAATGTCATACCGTGCAAGTTCAGTACGTAAGTTTAGAGAGAGAGAGAAGACGGTCTTGCTCAAACCGGCACTGAACTTGTCTCCTCCGTTTCCCGAGTACTGTGATAACATAGGCTCGCCACCATGGCCTGGCTAAGAGCTGATTATAGGTCACTATTCAGGGTTTAATGTTGGTGAACTGCAGCAGAAAAAGATACTAGGATGCAAAGAGCACTTGACACCGTGGGCTTAACTCTCCGACAAGGTAAACGACATCAATCATTGGCACCTGGCACTATATATACTTAAGTATTATTGAAATCCTGGGGAATGGAGCTATTATTTTATTTTGTATTTCTTGGTACTGTATCAACTCAAAATGTACCCTCTTCGTGCAAGAGAGTTCAGGAATAAGAAATAATAGAAGCCCCACTATTCTACCATTCTAGGTATAGCTCACACTTAAAAAGTTTTTAAACTAATTTTTGCAGTTGGTTGCTGTACAGCGTGCAATGTATGCGATTATTCATCTCAGTTATATAAGACCTCACCACTGAAAGAAAATTTGTTTTTATTGAAACACAGAATAGTAAAAATGGATCTTTGGAAACTATCCGACCTTTTGTTCAAGGAAAATTGAGGCCCATAAATCTCACAAGAACCAGGAACTACCTGCTGAAAGCAGGATTCCTCTCTCAGTGCACACACTTCGGTTCTGAAAACCTAGACTTTTCTCACATCAGAGTTTTATAAGTCTCCAGGGACAAGTTCCATGGGTTATCACTAAAAAAGGTGTGTGTCATCAGTGGACAATGCTTTTGCACTTTTCTTGGCAACCCCTATGGCATGGTACTTACTAAAATTCAGCTGCCTTATTAAAGAGCTACCCTGGCGTAGTAGATACAGCTCAGAGCTCTCTCGGGCATATCCCTCTGAGCCCAGATCCTAATAACACTACTTACTAGACCATCCCGGCCAGTACACCCAACTTCCTTTAGCCTTAGTTTCCTACTCAATAAAATGGAGACGACTCAAGTTTGATGTGAAGATCTGAAAGGAAAACATTTAAGCTACGGTCAGATGAAGGTACACAGCCCACCAAACTCAGGGCAGAGGCGGCCGACTCCAGGAGGTTCGGGAACCAAGGTCCCAGGGCCGCCTGGGACTTCAGAGGCTGGAGTCCCGCCTACATCTTCTTGGCCTCGGTGGCTGACACCCCAAGATCCCGACAGTTCTGGGCTTCGTTCCGGAATCTAACACTGTTTTAGAGCCTTGTTTTCTCTGCCCGAGCTGGTCGAACAGAGCTTCCGGGCTCCTCCGCTGCCGCTGGCATTCGCAGGAATCCAGCACAGAGCTCCATCTTCCCGTCTTTCTAACCTGACCGAAGGTGAGCGTTCACCGGCTCGGACAGCCACCGCCCTCCCGGGGCCGCAGCGCCACACTCTTGAGCCAGCTCAGCAAGCGGAGGCGCCGAAAGCCGCGTTACCTAGGAAACTGGGGCGGGGCCTGGCACAGACCGCCTTTCGGGGAATTTACGCAGGCGCACAGCCTGGTTCCGAGTATCGCGAGAACCGCTTCCCGGAAGTTCCACGTCAGTGGGTCAGCCGGTCCACGGGTCGGTGGGTTCCTCAGGATCAGTGACACCGGGAGCCTGTGAGAGGCTCGGGCTCGGACAGTCGGAGCCATGGTAGGTCGGGCCCTGCGGGACAGAGAGCGAAGCTCACCGGATGCGGCGGGTTCCGGGGGCTCCCGGGCTGGGGACCGTGGTGAGACGCGGTCTGCGCCCCTGCTGCGGCCTGGCGGGGTCCTCCCGTCCTGTTGGAACCCTGCTAGGCAGAAGGCCTGACCTGGAGGCTGGGGTGGTTTGGGTGCCTGCGAGTGAGCAGCTGCTGGCCCTCCTTGCAGTCAGGGCGCTTGTCTGTGCACCCGCCCTCTGCACTGGGTCCAGTAGCGCAAGTGAAAGCCAGGGGCAGAAAACGGACCCCAAAGGCAACTTGGACAAAAATCACTTCATTCTGTCATTAAGCTGGTGTCTGTCTGCTAATCCAGCATCCAGGTTGCGCGCGGTATTTTGGTAGTGTGCAGACCCCACATTGCAAACTTAGAGGAAAACAAAGTCAAATGTGTATGGAGTCAAAGGTGGCATTTCAGTCGTCGTTTTCTAGGGGCAAAGAAAGATTAAGAAATTGTTTATAAAACTAGCTTATGTGATTTTCTGCACTTTTTAAAAAGATCATCACCGTCACGCCCAAATGTGACCCGAAATGCCTCTGCACGGGATCGTTACAATGTAAAACGTGTGAGGCTATCTTTCCTGGGAAAAAAAGTAAGAAAAAAAAATCAGTATTTGTATTCGTAAATATTTTCTTGCCTGTTTTATTTTTTTATGGCTCACGTGAGCAAATATTCTGGCGATTGAAGACTGGAGGAAATAATTCCAAGTCCCTTACCTGGTGGTTTAAAAAAAAACACTTAAGACTACATTTTCACAAAGCAGATTGTGGAAAAGTTGAAACAGGATTGGCTAGTGAAAGGCATGGCAACTCCCAGAAAACCTCTTGGAGGAAGAGTTTGGAATAAAATTTAGTGTTTCCAGCTCCTCCCATACCATCCTCATTTGTACACTTTATTGGGTCCCCAAAGTTGAGAAGCCACTTCAACAGACCTTGTATGGTAATCATTTTATATTAAACAGCTCATATTGATTGGGTCATTTTAGAGAAAGTCCTTGGATATGCCTAATTTCATCTTAAGACATTTTTTAATAGTCAAATATTGCTTTCATTTCTTTATGCCATTTCCACACCCACAGACGGAACCAGCTTTGACTGGAAGACATTTGGGGGAAAATACCATGAACATGCATTGACATTTATCTTGTGATAGTATAAGTCTTTGACCTTGTATTGGTGTTTTAACTAATCTAGAGATGGCAGAGAGCAATGGGTAGATTAGAAGCATATACCACACCATTTTATATAAGTGGACTTGAGCAACCATGGATTTTGGTTTGGTGGAGGGTACTGGAACCATCTGCAGACACCAAAGGATGACTGTATTTTAAGTCTCGAGTTGAAAGCACAAAACATGAATGTATACGTTTGTCCACTTACCATAGGAGTATTTACTGTCTTGCATTTTGCTAAACATTTGCCAGCTGATTTTCATAGACGCCTGTAGATCATTATGAGTAATGCATATGAGGTGGTTACTATAAGCCTTGCACTGCTCTAACTGAACTCTGAATTTACTGCTCAAAGCACCAAGAGGTAGATATTATTATCCCTGTTTATGAAAGTCAAACTTTTTACTGCATATCTAACTGTTGCAGCTGAGGTTTGAATGTAGCAAGACTCTGGACTTTGTTAATACACCTGTTCCTCTCCCCATTCCCAAATAAATAAGCTGTGGAGAGAAAGACCTCTATAAGCAGTGATCCTGCCCTTAAGAAGTATTCACTCAGTAAGCAAGAGCTGTGTGCACAGATGTACCATGGTGAATGGGGAGGAGTCCTGGCTAGGCTGATCAGAAAGGGCATATTGGTGACAGTGGCATTTGAACTAAGTCTGGGGATGAGGATACATTGTGAGTACTTTAACTATCCAGGACCTGCTATAGTAGCTTTTACATTGTGACTGTGATGGTAAGTATGACTGCAGGAGCTCTTGCCTGCAGTAATGGACATTTTAAAGTAGTGTCTGCGCATTAGAGTATGTGGAGCTGTACGGGGTTGTTCAAAGATCCCTGAACACTTTGATCAATTTTAAATCATTGTGAGCATAAAGTATATATTTATAAGTATATACTTGGATGTGGTAGCTTGTGCGAAAGATCCCACTATGACTCCTGGCATAAATATTCTTCCTGTTTGTTGACTCTAAGATGAGAGGAAGAAGTTAAAATTTGTGACAGTAGTGAGTAGGGCAAAGGTTCAGAAGACATTGAGAAGATGCCGCCTTCCTGATTGGCGTATGATTTAAAGATGGTGGCTTGAGTAAGTTTGAGATGGATAGGAACAAGTGACAGTGGAAGTGTTCTCAAGGGACCTGAAGAGTTAGAACATGGATCTTGAAAACAGTTGTTGGAGGTGAGGGAGGCATGCACTGAAGAGCAGTAGACAGTGACCTACACCTGACAGAGATCTAAAAGAGGGAAGAGAGACCGTGGTAGGTGTTTGTTTCAGGATATTACCTCTGTTGGATCCTCGTGTTGAAAAGTCACCCTAAATTTCTGTCCCATTCGTGAATGGAACAGTGCAAAGAAGCTAGTCCAGTAACTCTTCCTGCCAAGAAAGCTTTCAGATTGTGCTTTAGGCTTGTTGAAAGGGAAATGCGTTTTAAATTAGCCCATAGGAGAGAGTGGAACCTGCTGCTCCAGGGCATCGCTGTCTAATGGGTTACTTCTGAAATGGCATCCCTGGGAGAAACAGAAACCGGTTGGTCAAATCATTTCTGTTCCGTGGTTCAGGTAATGAGGCTGACTGGAAAGGGGCAGTTTTAAAACTATTGCTATTTTATGGCTTGGTTTTGTTCAAATTAGTTCTAATTTTTCAGTGTTTCTATAAGTTCAAAAGGCCTTTATGGACATGAATAAAACCTTTGTTGATCAGACATTACTGCTTGTCTACAGTTTAAATATCCCCCACCCCCATGTCTGATTAGTTCCAAAGAGCTCATTTCCTATGGCTTAGGATGACTACAGCTTCACAATAGTTCCTCATATAACAGTAATGGCATGGACATGAGATTGTGATTTAGTTGATGTTTAAATTTAGTTTAGTTTGCATTTATTTACCTGTCTATAAAGTAGGTGTTCTAGAAGTATCATCTGTAGTTCCTTAGAGGTCCCTTACTGTTTTCTGAAGCCACAGATCCGAAGTTTCACCAGTAGTAGGATGCTATTGGCCTTTCCATTAGGTTTATATTTGCACTGATGAAAGGTGACCATGCTGGAACATGCTAGACTGTGCTGATGACACACCCTTTTTGAGACAAGAGTTTTACCTTGTGGCCCAGGCTGACCTTGAACTCACAGTCCTCTTTTCCTGGGCCTAAAGTGCTGAGATTACAGGAGTGTACCACTACACCCAACCTGATATATTCTTGATTGTCAAACAGTTGTTTTTAAAGTAAGACTTTTTGTAAGAATGCTGTCAATCTCAACACCTGAGTAGGCATCTTCTAAATATTTGCATGACAGAAAGAGGATGTGTAAAATATTTGTAAAGCCACATATGTCTGGTGCAAAAGGCACTTCAATACAGATAAAGTTCAGGTTGCAGGCGTTACTTGATATGGTGCTGCTTCTTCAGACATTTATTAGACATAGTCTGGTAACTGAAAGATGTTACCTGGTCCCTGACCATGTTTATTACTGATGATAGAATTTTAGAGACTGAACTTCGTGTATTTCTCATACTCAAAGGCCTATCAGCTAAAGTAGGTAGTGGTATTAATAAATGTGACTTCTGATTCAGTGTAATGAAATATGTCATATTTATGGATCTGTGTAACTCAATGAACCTTCATTTCTCAAATGACCAGTGTATTACGTTATAAAAAGCCAGGCAGGAGTTGATATCTATTCAGAGTATGGGATAGACCCGTGGATTTGTTCTTTAAGGAACCCCCTTCTCACTCAGGCAGCATCAAAGCAACATCCATTCTCCAAGAAATGATTTACGTACTCCGCTTCCTAACTAGATGTGTTTGAGGCCAGAGGTGTTTGAGGTGATTGTTTTTGTTACATATCAACATTATCACTTGAAGTCCTCATAAATTTTAAGTGTATAAAGAAAGAGGTCTGGATAAGTAAAATTTAAAAACCACTGCTATAAATACAAACTTAAAAAAAAATCTCATTTTTCTAAGTGTGATTAACGTGTGCATTAGACATGAAACTATTCAAAATTTAACAAAGTGAAAACAATTGTTTCATAAGCCTCTTGATATATCATTTCAAAAATATTTTATTTAACAATTTAATTTTCTCAACAATTTTCTTTTCTCCTTAGCCTCTTCGACTTGACATCAAGAGAAAGCTAACTGCTAGATCTGATCGAGTTAAGAGTGTGGATTTGCATCCTACAGAGCCATGGATGTTGGCTAGTCTTTACAATGGCAGCGTGTGTGTTTGGAATCATGAAACTCAGGTAAGACTTCATTAGCAATAAAATACCACTATTAATAAAGAAGCACCAGAGTCCAACAGCTGTATGTGTGTTGCTTCTCAATAGGAGTTAGGTTTGTGTGGGTGTTGCTTGTGGGAGAAACTCTTCTGGGCATATTGTATGTGGTATTTAAATACAGCAATGCTGGTGTAGATAATATTATCACCAACTTTTGTTCTGCTTCTCTTTTCCCCTCTGTCACTAGTTGCCATTCGTGTATGTTGAGAGTGGCAACAGCATTTTTAGGGGTGAATCCAAATGCTCTTACATTTCAAATAAGGAAATTTGGTGCCCTTTTTGAGGTAATAGGTACAGTGTTTTAAAACAACAGCAATGTTTTATTATTTGGTGCCTACCTGCTGCTAATTTACTGGCAAATCTTAACCACACTGAGTCTTGATTCATTACTCTGAATGGATGATAATTGTTGTGATCTTTGCATGACAGAACTGGTAAGCCCATGGAATAAAATGACAGGCAGTTGTTTCTGACTCACAAAGAACCATCTCAGTGTGAGCTGCTACTTTCTTGACTTACATGGAGCACTTCCATGGCTGAAGCATGCGGCCTTCTCCACTCTTTAGGTGGTTTAGCTCCTGGAGTGTGAGTTGACTTTTCTTGCCATTTGTCCCACCGCAGCACCTCGTATGTTACTCAGTCATGACGGTTTGCTCTACAGCTGGCCTCTTTGCACTGCTCCAAACAGCCTTGGATTTGTTAATTCAAAAGATTTTGTGCCTTTTTTTGCTATCTTGCAGACTCATTCAGCTGCTCTGTTGATGTCATAGTTACCTGGTAGCAGCTGTGTATCTTGGTGGCACTTATTCAAGATTTGTCTTAAGAATCTTTGAAGTCTGTCCTGGGAAGCCAGCGTGGCCTTAGCAGTTCTTGTAAACCAGACTCTGTTGGTTTTTTTCAGTGTGTCTTGGTTAATGAACCAGTAAGATGTGTCATGTTCCTGAAACTCTTCATTATTGCTTTCTTGGTATAGAAAGGTGTTAAAAATGATAGCTTTGCCAGGTCAGGACAACACATACCCATAATCCTAGGCAGAGACAGTGGATCTCCGAGTTCAAGGCCAACCTGGTTTACAGAACAAGTTTCAGGACAGCCAGGACTACACAGAGAAACTCTTGTCTCAAAACAAAACTTTAAAAAAAAAATAGTTTAATTTTTAGAATTTTAAAGAACAGGCATTTAAAATGGGAAAGCAAAGATATCTGTTCATATCTGACTTTTCTAGATTCCAGAATTTCCCCCTTAACTTATGTAGATGATCCATTCTGAGCACCCGGGGGACATCTAAACTTCTTAGTTTTCATGCTTACTAAAACAAACGAACAATAACCACAAAATCCCCATAGTATTTTTCTAGAAATAATGTTGCTAAGATGTGAAAAAGAAATTATATCTTGTTTGTGTCATTTCTATGGGCTCAAAAAGTCTTATTTTATTTTATTTTATTTTTGAAAACAGAGTCTCACTGTGTAGCCCTGGCTCTCGTGCCTCAAAAATTACAATGATCTGCCTGCCTCTGCCCCAGGTGCTGGGATTAAAGGTGTGTGCCACTGCACCACTACACCCCATTTATGGCTCTTTTTTTTTAGTTTATTTTTATGTGCATTGGTGTTTTGCCTGCATGTATGTCTGTGTGAGAGTGTCAAATCCCATGGAACTGGAGTTACAGACAGTTGTAAACTAACATGTGGTTGCTGGGAATTGAATCCAGGTCTTCTGGAAGAGCAGCCAGTGCTCTTAACCCCTGAGCCATCTCTCCAGTCCCTTGTGGCTCAATTTTTAAAGGAAACTTAAGCTAACTGAACAGGTAGCTGAGTGGACCGCACAGCAGCTGAATTCAGCACTGTTGTAGGTGTGGGTGCACAGTGGTGATGCCTCCCCCTTGCAGAGCATGGTGGGAATATAGAAAGTGAACTTGATTCCCCCTGAGCGGTGGTACTGAAGGGAGTAAAGGTTTCCAAAGAGAGGAGGGCCAGAGGACAGAGGGTCCAGAATGCCGTCCTGTGACCATCTGCTTTCTCTTTTAATTTTTTATTTTCAAATCTGCTAAAGAAAGGGTGATTAGTCCCTCTCCTGCATTTTAATGTTGAGCTGTCATACGTTCTTTAACAACATTTTAAACTAGAAATGCTTTATAGTCTGATGTTTAAGTAGAGCAGAATAAGACCTTTCAGTTGTTTCCTCGTAACTCAACCTGTTTATTCTTGTTAACATTTCAAGACACTGGTGAAGACGTTTGAAGTATGTGATCTTCCTGTTCGAGCTGCAAAGTTTGTCGCAAGGAAGAACTGGGTAGTGACAGGAGCAGTAAGTACTTCCGAATATGAAACTCTATCCTCTGATTGGCCAGTGGTTATAAATACCAATTGCAGAATTGTAATGCCTGATTTGTTTAGATAATTAATTAAATGTAGCATTTGAAGGATGGATGTTATGCCTTGCCTTGAGCCTATAATAATACTCTTTAGCTTTTTATGCAGTTTACCTCATAGTAGTAACATTTTAAACCCTCTATTCCTAGGATGATATGCAGATTAGAGTGTTCAATTATAACACCCTGGAGAGAGTACATATGTTTGAAGCACACTCAGATTACATTCGCTGTATTGCTGTTCATCCCACCCAGCCGTTCATTCTCACCAGCAGTGGTAAGAGACAACCTGTTTCAGTCGTGTGCACTCTGAGTAATGATTTCCTTTCAGTGAGGCGTGTTAGACTTTAACTGCTGTTAGCAGTGGAGCTCTCACTCCAGGCGTCTTTTAAACTTTTGAATGCATTACTGTGCCACTGATGCTGCCCACCTGTGTATTTTAATGAAGTAACTGTATTTAGGATGATATTGCAATTGCTCCAATTCCTGTCAGGGAAAATACAAAGGTCTAGATGCTTCAGTGTCTAGGGAGCAGAAAGCTCGTTAGTATGCTGATGAATGGGCTATTGGCAGGTTGCCATGGACATTGGTTGGTTTGTCTACATATTCAGATTACCTACCTCCCTGGTATTAGTGTAAAGCAGTGGCCCTGTGGGAGGGTGATTACCCTGGGTAGCCCTGAGTTGGTAGTAGTCTTTGAAATGTTCTTAAATTAACAAGTGAGAACTTTTATAAAGCAGTCTGTCTCATCAGACAAAAGCTGCCTCTTTCAGCAGTCAGCGCTGTCCAGTCAGACCTAGATGGTGATCACAGCTCCTCTTAAATTAAATTAAAAGATTTTTTTATCCTCATGGTTTTTGTCTGCTTTTAGTAGTTAATTATATACATTTTGTTCCTGTTCTGTAGTTAGGTTTGCCATGAGGTAAATGGGTACTTGGAGATCTTTTCTAGCATTGGTTCTATGGTTTAGGTAACGGAGTGTGTAAACTCTGCTAGTTTGTTGCCTTAAAAGAAACCAAGACTGTCTCACTACAGAAATGAAAAGCAAATTACAACTGACTTGACTTTCTTTTGTTGTAGATGACATGCTTATTAAGCTCTGGGACTGGGATAAAAAATGGTCTTGTTCACAAGTGTTTGAAGGACACACACATTACGTTATGCAGATTGTGATAAACCCCAAAGATAACAATCAGTTCGCCAGTGCCTCTCTGGACAGGACCATCAAGGTAGGTGTCCACTCTGTTTTCTGCTTTCCTGTGCCTAGCCAGAAAACTGCTCCTGTGCTCTTATGGAAGGAACATAGTGTAAAATTAGTGTACACTCTAGGATCTTAAGATAGGAAGCATTGCCATGATTTTCTAGGTCACCGTTTTCTGTGTGTCCTTTAGTCATTGTTACCTCTTCCTCATCATTTGTCTGAGTCACATTTAAATTCTGTCTGCTGCCATTTCCCCTTCCTGTCTCTGTTCTTCCTATGGGCTTCTTTTATCTATAGAGTTCATCTTGTCTGTTCACGCTTTCAGAGCAAACTACAGCTACCTAAGAATGAAATACAAAATTGTCAGGGCTAATGTGAGCTGTTGTTATAGACACCAGTATAACCTTGATTCTATACTATCTGTCCTCTAGAAATGCCACGAGTGTTCCTAGAACATTGCCTTCCGCCAGCAATTCCTCTGGACTTCTGGTCTTTTCTTTCTCCCATTTAGATTTATTTCTCTCCGGACATTTATCTTCTGCAGCTCTCTAAGGGTTTGCACAGAGAGTCATTCTGAGAAACTCAAGTCAAGCACCTGAGCTCTGGACTGTATGCCACTCTCCCTAGCTATTAACAGTCTTCACATTGAGTCATAATTCATGTAATTTGGAATCCTTTATCCCCATGACAGACTGGATGTTTGGGGCAGGAGCTGTATCTCCCCTTTCACAGCCCCAAGAAGACATTCTGAGAGAACAGCACAGTGCCTTGGCTGTACTGGACACAGTACATGCATGCTGCAGCGAGTGTAGTCAGATTTCTGTTCATACTGTCTTCCTGTACATTGACTTAAAATAAAATCCAAGTCATATTATTTTTGCTTACATATATATAACATTTTTATTAATTTAACTCATTTAAGCTATTATGTGTTTGAAGATCTTCAGATTTTTACCTAGCCTTGTAACTAACCTTTTGTTTAATTGCCCTTTTGACATAGGTGGGAAACAGATCAGTTCTAACTTCTTTACTAAATTAGGTTTATATATTTATTTTTGAGTCAGGGTCCCCAGTGTATCCTAAGGTGGTCCAGAATTTACTGTGTAGCCCATACTGGCCTCACATTCTCAATTTTCTCAACTTCCCAGTTGCTGGGAACATAGGCTTGTGCCTCTCTGCCTGACAGGTTTTCTTTCATTTTAGTACATGTTACCAATCCACTAAATTGCTTGTCAAACCCTTACTTACCTTTAAGCAGAGATCCTCAAAGTGTTTTGTACTGATTCTTGCACTCTGCCTGTATACCGGTATTCTTAGTTTGCTTTCTGTTGCTGTGATGAAACACTGACCAGAAGCAACTTGGGAAGAAAGGGCTTATTTATCTTATAGCTTTTAGTCCATCATCTAGGGAGGTCAGAGCAGGAACTCATGCAGGAACCTGGAGGCAGAATAGAAGCAGAACTGTGGAGGAGCACCATAGTTAATGGCTTGCTCAGCATGCTTTCTCAGGCCATCCAGGCTCATCTGCCTAGGGGTGGCACCCCCCCTTAGTGTGCTGGGCCCTCCTACATCAATTATTAATCAAGAAAAGGCCATTCTGATGGAGGTGTTTTCTCAATTAGAGCCCTTCTTCCCGGATGACTAGCTGTGTGAAGTTGACAAAAAACTAACTAGACACGAGCTGAACCATAATTTGTATGGAGAAGCCTGGGAATTGGCATCTGCAGAGAGCAGTGATTATGCTCCCTGGAAGTTAACACTGTCTTGGCTATGGTGTTTGATGTCTCCTGTGAGGAGTGGGTGGAGCTGCCTCTCAGAGTGCTGACTGGCAAATGTTGCTGTTTTCTGAAGGTGTGGCAGCTGGGGTCTTCATCACCAAACTTCACTCTGGAGGGACATGAAAAGGGCGTGAATTGCATTGATTACTACAGTGGTGGCGACAAGCCGTACCTCATTTCAGGTGCAGATGACCGTCTTGTTAAGATATGGGATTATCAGGTACAGTTCCTATACCCTTCCTTGCTATATGCTGGACTTGGTCTTTACTGCTTCCTATAGCACCGCTGAGACTTGGAAGGAAGAACTCTGTAGAGAGTCTTAGTTAAGGCCCCAGTATTTGCACCTAAATTGTGGTCCTAGAATTCTCCCACTCATAAAAACAAATACAAATGCATTTTAAGATTTTAAGAACAAAATGCCAGCATGCTTATTGTTTGTTTAAAGGGCTTTTGCCTTGTCATATTAAAGCACACGTGTCTGAGTGTCCTCATTCCCAGACCTCTGTGTCTGAAAGAACACAAGCACAGCAGTGAGTGTTGTGATGTAACCTCGCTCCTAGGTGTGCACTTACACTCCACATTCTCACATCGTAAGTAGTTTCCCAACAGCAGAGTGTAGTGGTACCATCTATGTATTAGGGAGACTGAAGCAGGTGGATTGCTATGTAGACTCTGTCTGGGAAAAAAGTTTCCACAAGCAAGTAGGCCTAAAAAAATAAACAAACCACAATTTTACTTTGAAACTTTCTTAGATTTGTGTTAATCTAGAAAAAAATTAAAAGGCTAAAACAGTATGGTCTCCTTCGACCAAGGGTGAAGTCTGTGTAATAAAGAAATTGATTATGTCATAGACAAAAGTAATGTAATTATCAGGAAAATAATATTCAGACAAAACCTATCTCTTGGGATTTTTTTTTAAGTGTAATAATCGCATTTACTTTTACCTATGACATAATTGAAGAACATAGTCATATATAAAACAAAAGAATAATGCTTTTAAAATGTCTGTATTAGGTCTGTTGAGTTTGCCATAACCACTATCAGGCGGAGAGAAAGTGCACTGAGAAAATTAAAAATGTGTTATTTGCTTTCAGTACTGAATCTGTTTTCTGTGTCTTGATTTCAGAATAAAACTTGTGTGCAGACCCTGGAGGGGCATGCCCAGAATGTGTCCTGTGCAAGCTTCCATCCTGAGCTGCCCATCATCATCACAGGGTCAGAAGATGGTAGGTCAGAGTCAGTGTCACTTGTGTGCTTGACATGACTCACTGCGTGTTTAAACCAAGTGGTGCCCAGCATTCAGTGGGAGATTTCGACCTGTTTCCACATTTGGATTAGGATTCTAGGCTTACAATATGAGGAGAATAAAGCGGCTTTATCACCACCATTCTAGTGTCTTTTACACTATCACTTAAATAAAAGGACATCAGATAGTCTAGAGAGGAACTGAAAAAGCCTGTGATCTGGAGTCTGACAGACCTGGGTTCAAATTCAGGCTCTGCCACCTTGAAATACGTGTTTTGGGTAGATTAAGAGATGAGAACATGCTACTCATAGAAATATAGCAAGAGGGAGAAGTTACACCAGCAAACATGTGATACATGTTTTTACACTTAAATTTAATTGCCTAGTTCTAGTTTCTTAGTTGTAAATTTTTTGCTATTTCATTTTCGTTGCTTTGTAAACTCAGATAAAGAATATAGATCTAAATGTCATAAAATTACTAGAAATTACTTTTATTGAAATAGAAAGACTTCCATGCAGCTCATTCACCACAGTTTATCTTAGATGTTCATATCTAAAAGGAAAGCTCACATCGTTCATATCCAAAGGGAATGTTCATGTTGCTTTTTAGGAACGGTGAGAATCTGGCATTCTAGCACCTACCGGCTTGAGAGCACACTGAATTATGGAATGGAGAGGGTGTGGTGTGTGGCCAGTCTGCGAGGGTCCAACAATGTCGCTCTGGGCTATGATGAAGGGAGCATCATTGTTAAGGTAATTATACTTTGTTTAAATGTGTAGACATAGGCAGAGCCACTGGTGTAAGGCCATCTTCCAAGTCATCAGTTGTGTTAAATTAACATTTCCATCATTAACTAGAGGAGATTAGGCAATGACAGTTTAACGTGGAAGAAAGAAAATAAGACTCCATGAGGGGGAAACAACTGTTGTGTGGTTTTTGACTTTCTTTTAGTCACTAAGAGCTATCTGTCATTGTTCCAGCTTGGTCGGGAGGAACCTGCCATGTCCATGGATGCCAATGGAAAGATAATCTGGGCCAAGCATTCAGAAGTTCAACAGGCCAACCTAAAAGCAATGGGTGATGCTGAAATTAAAGATGGAGAAAGATTGCCACTGGCAGTAAAGGATATGGGCAGTTGTGAAATATATCCACAGACTATCCAGCACAATCCTAACGGGAGGTAAGCTGTCACTAACATCCCTCTCAGAGCAACTTCGCATCTGCACAGCTTGTCCTTAATCCATCCCCATGCTGGACCCTGCTCCATGGTTCCACAGTTGCAGGCAGCCACGTCAGTTGATGGAGTTGACACGCAGAGTGGCACAATGTCATTGCATGGTATTGTTTCCTTGTACTTCAGATGCACTGGATTTGTGTTCTTGGGGTCAGGGACCTGGTCCTATCCTACGAGTGGCCTTACTGTTCTTATGGAAGACTAGCTCCAGTGTGTCTTCTGAAAGTTTGGGATTAGAAAACTTGTGTTTCTTATTCACAATCTGAATCGTCAGTTCTGTTTTCCTTTAAGATTTATAAAGTAATAACTGCTGTGTGAGAGAAGTTTCTACAACAGTAAGTTTAACTCAAACCTCTAGAGCTGTGGTTCTCAACTGTGGTTCTTGACCCCTCTGGGGGTATCACATATGAGGTATTTACAATTCATAACAGTAGCAAAATTACAGTTATGAAGTAGCAACAAAAAATTTTATGGTTAGGGGTCACCACAGCATGAGGAACTGTATTAAAGGGTCACAGCACTAGGAAGGCTGAGGACCACTGCTCTAGAGCCTTATAGATCATTTTATAGTGTATCTGGATGTCTTAAGCCATCTTCGCTATCATAAATGACCAAAGTATGGTATTATGGTTTAATCAATGATGATTACATTTTTAATTACCTTATGAAAGTTAAGGCATATATATTAATATCTTCAAACTTTTTTTTTTTGCTGTAAGGTTCATTTTACCTTAGACTGACCTTTAATAACAGACATTATTATTTTCTAAATGAAATTTGAAAAGAGGTATTTTGTCTATTGGGAAGAGATGTTTGGGTATGTAACATGCTATTTTTGTTATTTAAATGTTAATGATCCTGTTTAATACTTTAATAAATTTATCAGTTGAATAAGATTTTTTGTTCATATAAATGATGTACATCGGTGTGCAGGTAAACTTGCTGTAAGGTAGTGCCTTGTGGTGTGAATACCATGAGCAAGGTGGTGGGCATCTTGGTGCTCAGCAAGCACTACCGCGTGACTGGAGTTCTCTGCATCTCCAGCTGTGCTTGCTCTTCTGGCTCCTGTTCACCAGAAAAGGCCACTGCAACAATGTTTTTGTCATTTACCCTATATTGATAATTGCTTTTGGACTCGTTGCTTAGAATATTATATACAGCATATGCAAAGAAATGTGTAACTAACATTTTAAATTATAATAATTGACTAAAGAAGCATTTGTTACTGAGTTATTTTATTATAAATGTGGATTACTGTTTCCTGATACTTCTTGCGATTGCCACTGTGACTTCTGTCATTTCTAGGTTTGTTGTGGTGTGTGGCGATGGGGAGTATATCATCTACACAGCAATGGCTTTGAGAAACAAGAGCTTTGGGTCTGCCCAGGAGTTTGCATGGGCCCACGATTCTTCAGAGTAAGTTTTAGTTGCATGATGCCTGATTGTAAATAGGGTATTGGTGCCAGTGTGGTTGGTGCTTTTCTATGTTAAGAGAGTTCCCCCACAACAGCTTCGTTGAGGCGTTTGGAGAGGATAAACTGCCCGTCTCCTGTCTGAGTTACCATTGAGCCGGCTCACTCAGGCTAATGTAATAAATCCATTCAACTGGGGATCTAAGACCTGTATCTGAGGAAACCTGTGACAGGACTTGATGCTTGGGGTTTAAGGCAAAGTAGGCCCAGCATCAAATCATTAGGAAGCCATCACAGGCATGGTCTCCCATGGGGCTGGCTGCCCTGCCCTTTATAGTTGGGAGAGATGGTGCTATGCCATGTCACCTGGACAAGAACTTTAATGGATCTTTTTTTTAAAACTCAATTTCTGCGTGTCCCCTGCTGTTCATTCTTAACCCTTTCTGTCCGAATTCTGAATATTCATAAAATGCTGTCATGAAAGCAGAAGTCACCTTAGCTCTCTATAGTGTATACAGTTCATAACTACCAACAAAGTCAGATTATCCCCATCTAGTCAACTCACTCCGCAGTCCCAGACAAACACTGATCTGTTTTTTGCTATGTTATAGGTCAGAATTTCTTCTTTAGATGTCTTTGGAGTTTCATATCATTGGAGCATTCTAGGCTCTGGCTTTTGAGATCACCCATGTTTTTATCTGTATCAATAAGTAGTTCTTTTGTATGTAAAGTAGTGTTCCTTTGAATGGGTGCACCACAACCTAAGCACTCACCTTTGATGGATATTGGTGTCATTTCTGGTTTCTAAAATGGTTTATAAACCTTAGTAATTTGCATAACATATAGCATGAAACTCATTCATTATTTGTCTAACTGTAAAGTTTTATCCTAGGACAAAAACAGGTCAGTGACTTTTCAAATGGGGATATATTTTTTTATATTTATTTATTTATTTGGATTTTCGAGACAGAGTTCCTCTGTAGCTTTTTTTTGGTTCCTGTCCTGGAACTAGCTCTTCTAGACCAGGCTGGCCTCCAACTCACAGAGATCCGCCTGCCTCTGCCTCCCGAGTGCTGGGATTAAAGGCATGTGCCACCACCGCCCAGCAAATGGGGATATATTTTATTTTTTGAATAATTAATATTAAATTAGAAGTAGTTGAAGATATTTCTAACATTTGATGGAATTATGATTTAGTGTTTAATATGTCGTTTCCTCTGTTCCTTAGGTATGCAATAAGAGAAAGCAACAGTGTTGTAAAGATTTTTAAGAACTTTAAGGAAAAAAAGTCATTTAAACCCGATTTTGGAGCGGAAAGTGAGTGCTATTTATTTATGACACACTTTGAGAATCTTTGTAATGGCTCAGAATATTTGAGTGGAATCTCTCTGTGTCCTTTTAAAGGTATCTATGGGGGCTTCTTGCTGGGAGTCAGGTCTGTGAATGGCTTAGCCTTCTATGACTGGGACAATACAGAACTCATCCGCAGAATTGAAATTCAGCCCAAGCATGTGAGTGTCCCCTTGGTTGCTTTTGGGAGGTTTCTCTTTGAAATATCTGAGTCCCTCACGTCAAGAAGGGCCCTTTGCATACTGCTATCCTGGTCCCGTTGTGCTGGAGACCATGGCATTTATCTAAGAAGTGCTCACAATATCAGTTCTGCATTGGAATCAGATAGTAAACATTGGCTATTTGTAAAAACATAGAATGTTATACAAATTCCAAATGCCGTTCAAATTTTAAATGATCTTAACAAAGTGAATATGCATGTTGAAGAAAAGAAATTAGGGAATTTTTAATGTGGAAAAGCCTTTCCATGCTTCATGTGCTGATGGTCAGGAGCCCTTCTCCAGTAACAGCCTTAGAGACGCCAGTTGGTTGACAGCTTTCACTGTTAAGACATTGCCATTAGGGAGCATCTTGCCTCCCTATGGTCCTGAGTCTGTCTGATAAGAGAATAGGGCCATGACCCACAGAGGGTACTGTCTTGTGGTGGTGTTTTTTTCTTTATGTATGAGTGCACATACGTGTATGGAGAGAGAGAAATAAGGAGTAAGAATCACTGGTTTAGAGAATTGGGAGCAGAGCACCCTTCCTGAATGACAGCACTCCTGTCTCCCATTGGCTTTCCTGGGCTAAGTACAACAGCCCTATGCTGTTGCCTTCCAGTTGTATGTAATACACTGCACAGTTGCTACCCTTCCTGTGAGACCGATCCTGGAGTGAAAAGAGTGTAGTTTGTGGTGGCCACACAGGAAGGCAGATCAGTTATCAGTGTTTCTGTTTGTCGGGTTGCAGATATTCTGGTCTGATTCTGGAGAGCTGGTCTGTATTGCCACTGAGGAGTCATTTTTTATTCTTAAATATCTGTCAGAAAAAGTCTTGGCTGCACAGGAAACACATGAGGGGGTTACTGAAGATGGCATTGAAGATGCCTTTGAGGTAAGTGTCTCAGCTCATCTTAGGCTTTGTTTTTAATATTTTGTATTCTTAAAACAGATTACGCTGATTTTAACATTTCTGTGTAAATTAGGTTTGGGGAGAGTGAAAGTTTTGATAACATAAAAATTTAAATCTTGGCACAAACAAGTTGAAAGTAAGTATGTTTGAAATAAATGTGTGCTCTGACTTTTAGGAACTCTGCAGGCATACTCTGATACCTTCACTAAGGAAACTTGAAGATGTTTGGTTCTAAGACTGTTGAGCTAGAATAATTCAAATGATCCCTGAAATGGGAGAAACAAACCACCCACTGTGGGGATAGACGTCCTAAAGGACTCTGGGATACTTAGCATTCCAGTTTCATGTGTGTTGAGCAGTTTAGATCAACAATGAGATTTTACAGTATAAATATTCATGTAACACCATCTTTAAATGAAGACAGAAATTCCTGGGTGAATGTTCTCGAAATGAATTTCACTTTGCATTCCTTATGTTCCCTTACCACCTTCATCATATCCAGCTTGTTCACAGGTGTCTGGTGTTGACTACGATAGTAATAATCTTTGTTTCCTTTCTATAGGTTCTTGGTGAAATTCAGGAAATTGTGAAAACTGGGCTGTGGGTGGGTGACTGCTTCATTTACACAAGTTCTGTGAACAGATTAAACTATTACGTGGGAGGAGAAATAGTCACCATTGCCCACTTGGACAGGTACTGAATATTATTTTGCTTTTTTTCTCTTAAGCAGCCTAAATTCAAAAGTTCTTTGTGAACCAAAGGTAGTTTTGACTTGGAACAGTGATAGGATGATTTCCCCACACTAGTTTTAATAAACTTTCTGATGGTAACCAAAACCACATCCATCAAATGTAAAGATTTTGAGCAAGCGAGGAGAGTGTGTGTGTAATATTATAATCATAGAATAGGTCTTCAGTTTTATTTCTGTGTCTGTTACAGGACAATGTACCTTCTGGGCTATATTCCTAAAGACAATAGGCTTTATCTGGGGGATAAGGAATTGAACATTGTTAGCTACTCCCTGCTGGTTTCAGTCCTGGAATACCAGACTGCTGTCATGCGGAGGGATTTCAGCATGGCTGATAAAGTCCTCCCTACCATTCCCAAAGAACAGAGGACCAGAGTTGCACACTTTTTGGAAAAACAGGTGAGAGGTTTTGCCTACCTTCTTATTTTTTTCTCTTTATTTTTAAAATGAGCATTTGACAGAATGTTGATATGGATTGTAGAATGCTGTCTCCTGTTTCTTACTGACCACTGATTGTCTCACCAAGTCAGATTTCTCAGTTGAGTTGCTATGGCAGCATGCGGCACATTTGGCTTGTACTCGTCTTTAAGCTCAGCACCCTCGGTGCCTGTCAGTGTTGGTGCTGGTCTTAGCAGTCCTCTCATACCCCCCCTTTTAAGTTCTTTTTATTTTTTTTTAATTATTTTTATTTTTATTTTTTAATTTATTTATTTATTAAAGATTTCTGTCTCTTCCCCGCCACCACCTCCCATTTCCCTCCCCCTCCTCAGCTCGAAAAGCAATCAGGGTTCCCTGTCCTGTGGGAAGTCCAAGGAATCCCCACCTCCATCCAGGTCTAGTAAGTTGAGCATCCAAACTGCCTAGGCTCCCACAAAGCCAGTGCGTGCAGTAGGATCAGAAACCCATTGCCATTGTTCTTGAGTTCTCAGTAGTCCTCATTGTCCGCTATGTTCAGAGAGTCCGGTTTTATCCCAGGCTTTTCCAGACCCAGGCCAGCTGGCCTTGGTGAGTTCCCGATAGAACATCCCCATTGTCTCAGTGTGTGGGTGTACCCCTTGCGGTCCTGAGTTCCTTGCTCGTGCTCTCTCTCCTTCTGCTCCTGATTTGGACCTTGAGATTTATGTCCGGTGCTCCAGTGTGGGTCTCTGTCTCTGTCTCCTTTCATCGCCTGATGAAAGTTAATATTCAGGAGGATGCCTATATGTTTTTCTTTGGGTTCTCCTTATTTAGCTTCTCTAGGATCACTAACTATAGGCTCAATGTCCTTGGTTTATGGCTAGAAACCAGTATTTACACTGCACCAGCGGGTAGGTGGGGGAAGTGGAGTGGTACATATCCCGCAACATAAAGCCATCCTGTGTCCAGATTGAACTCTGAAAGTTGTCTGGCTTCTGTCCTGACCACTCCATACTAGGCTTTTTCCTCCAGTATGCTGAGAAGTAAAGCACCCTATTTCCTCTGACACTGCTACATTCCCAGAGCTAAAAACTTGCCCCTCAGTGGTTCTTACACAAGTTAACTTTATAATTACAACATTTGTTGTAAAATCCTGTCCTGATGGCTTAATAGAGCATGAGAAGACCTTTCCTTTCTTCCTTTGGACACTTGATAGGCTGAATCTGAGACCAAATAAAGCATAACTATGACAGCTCATCACTGCCTGGACCCCAGCTGCTAGATGACCTTCAGATGATAGAAAATTGAAACGTTTTGCTTTTCACCTGCCTTTCTCTTCCTGTTTCTGTCATTAACCTTTATAAAATGAAACCTGAACTAGATGACCTCTAAGGCCCACTTTTGAGATTACCAGCAGCTGCATTTACCTGAACCATGTGCCCCTTGAACCCCTGATACATCACTAAAATTTTATTTAAATTGTATTTAATTAGGACTTAAAATATATGAAAAACATCAGTTCTTCAGTTCTGACCCACACCCAGCTCTCCCAAAAACCTTTTAAGTTGAAGTACTTATTCCTATAGCATCCTTGTCACAGGATGATCTTAAAGATGTAAATATAAAGTTTTCATTTTAGAAATAAAAGCACAAAAAATAGGAATGTGTAAAATTTCATATGCCAAAAATGGCTCCTGATTTGCACTGTTGGTAGTATCTTCTTGACTGCTAATGGATGTCAAATAACTTGGAGTTAAATTCCATTTGGTCCACTGTGGGCTATGGTTTCCTGTCAGTAAGGTCTTTTGAGAAATAGTTTGTAGTCTGTATACTGTATGTGCACATTCTTTGTAAGTCACACATTTTCTTTTTAATAATGTGTAGGGCTTCAAGCAGCAAGCACTTACAGTATCCACAGATCCTGAACATCGTTTTGAGCTTGCTCTTCAACTTGGAGAGCTGAAAATAGCTTACCAGCTAGCAGTGGAAGCAGAGGTATGTTCTAATCCATGACTTTCCATAACTCCAGGAGGGTTAGTAGGTACTTCCGTGTTTTTGCTGAAACATTTTCTAACTAATGTTCTTCAAGGAATTAGTGGCTCATTTTGGTGAAGCTGTTGTCTCTTTGATCTTTTTCAAAAATGCTTTGATAGCCTTTGCATAAATTAAATGGGTTAAACTTAGTATACTGTTAGTTGTGTAATCTGTTTGAGAAGTTTTTTCCTGTCTAGCCTGGCTCTCAGAATCTAAACATGTCAATAATTTGCTGTATTACAAACTTGTGAGAGGCACTGATTTTTTTTTTAAATATTTATTTATTTATTATGTATACAATATTCTGTCTGTGTATATGTCTGCAGGCCATAAGAGGGCACCAGACCTCACTAGAGATGGCTGTGAGCCACCATGTGGTTGCTGGGAATTGAACTCAGGACCTTTGGAAGAGCAGGCAATGCTCTTAACCACTGAGCCATCTCTCCAGCCCAAGAGGCACTGATTTTAAAGAATTCTGATATTCTGTAGATCTTTGTATATACTATGTACTGGCAATTATGTGTTAAGTACAGCATTTACAAGTAAATTAATATTGTACAGAAAATTGTAGCTATCAAGAGCATTTAAATGTGTATTTTACTTGATTTCTCGGAAGCTACAAATAACCATAATCATTACTCAATATTTAAGGACATAATTTTCTACTCTTCCTAAAAGAGTGTTACTGATTTGTTAAAATAATTGCAGTCTAATGTTTAAATTCCATTTATATGGCTTAGATTGTTTCTATATGTAATTAAACATAAAAATGAGTTGATCCATGTACCATTTGAATTTTCTTCATGTGATTTTCCTTTCATTACACATTATCATGCCTTCTTTTGACTGACAGGGCCCATTTACCAAACGTAACTCAAAAATTATATAATGTCATCACAGCAATGTTCAAAGTAACAGGATAATACTGATATCGTTAAATGTTTATTTCCAAAGATGTTTTATCTTAATCTCTTATAGTCGGAGCAGAAGTGGAAACAACTTGCTGAACTCGCCATTAGTAAATGTCAGTTCAGCCTAGCCCAGGAGTGTTTGCACCATGCCCAGGATTATGGGGGTCTGCTGCTCTTGGCCACTGCCTCTGGAAATGCCAATATGGTCAACAAGTTAGCAGAAGGCGCAGAGAGAGATGGCAAAAATAACGTGGCATTCATGAGCTACTTTTTACAGGGCAAGTAAGTATTATCTCAAGGTCTAAAAGACTAAGGAGTTATAGGCAGTTACTTCTACGCTGACTGTGAGGATAGCAGTGTTTGAGAGGAGTATGAAACACAAATCCTGGCAAAGAGCCCATGGACAGCTGAGTGTTGTTGAATAGTGGGGGCAGCCAGAGAATAGTGTTACCTACCGTAGTTGCATGAGCTGTTCAGGGTTACAGAGTCTACCAGTTACTTACTCCTAGGCCATTTTTTCAAATGGTAGCAGGAGACAGCTGTTCTCTTCCAAGAGGACTAATGGCAGAGGACTATCTACACTGTGCCGTTTTGGGTTTGTTTTGTGCAAGGATGAGGGATGAAATTGCTATTTGCTGCTTGAGCTCCACTTTGGAAATGTCATGAATTTCTAGGTCTAGCAGAGTTAATGCAAGCCCAGTCATGTAGGAAGTATTATTACCCTTGCTGTACATGCCAATTCTTAAAAATCCTAGACTGAGTCATCAAACATTTTTCTCTGAACTGTATTACCGCTATACTATGACATGCTACAGAGTGCATACCAAGCTTGCCATAACCCTCCTTGAAAAGTCCCATTATATTCTTAGTTATTCAGACTAAATAAGCTAAGCACTGCCATGAACGCTGTCTTATCCCTCACACCCCTGGTTTTGTAGACAATGTTAAGGCTGGCAACAGAAGTGAATGTGTAAGGGGGGGGCATTCTTCTTCTGCAACAGGTTCACACTTTAATCTCTATGTGCTATTACTTCTCTAACAATTCCTCTGCTTTCCTCTGTAGGCTTGATGCGTGCCTAGAGCTCTTGATCAGAACAGGAAGACTCCCAGAAGCTGCCTTCCTGGCCCGCACTTACTTACCCAGCCAGGTCTCAAGGTATGCACTTAGTTTAGGGAGAAATGTTTCAGCTGAAAACAGGGCCCAATTGCTTCATCTGTTTGGTTCTCTGATGTCTCTAATATTAGGGTGGTGAAGCTGTGGAGGGAGAACCTCTCAAAAGTCAACCAGAAAGCAGCAGAGTCCCTTGCTGACCCCACAGAGTATGAAAACCTTTTCCCTGGATTAAAAGAAGCATTTGTTGTTGAAGAGTGGGTCAAGGAGACACATGTGGATTTGTGGCCAGCCAAACAGTACCCTTTTGTCACGGTGAGTGGCAGAGCGCCAGCTTCATTTAGTGTGACTGCAAGGAAGAAACATCCATGAGTCTAACTTCAAATGGTTTAAGAGCTAATGTCTGGGATTTGGACCAAGTGTTCAGATTATTTCTGATTTCAGAGTATTTTATTTTATCATCGTTTTATTTTGATAGCCAAATGAAGAGAGAAATGTCATGGAAGAGGCAAAAGGCTTTCAGCCCTCGAGAGCCACAATTCAGCAGGTTCGTGAAGAACGTGTGACAGTGTGATTGTCATTGTTGATTGAAATCTCTTGGCAAGTTCCTTTGACTTCATATTTACCTCTTATTGAGTTTTCAGGAACCTGATGGGAAACCTGCTTCTAGCCCAGTTATTGTAGCCTCCCAACCTACCCAGAAAGAAGAAAAGGTGGGTCAGACATCCTCCACCCTCAATCAGGAGGGCAGGCTTTTAGATGTCTTTGGTATCATATTTCAAAGAGGCTTCAAGTAGGACGATGCTCTCGTCAATATCAAGGGAACTAGGTTTCTTTTTGGACTGTGAACCAGGTAACTCAGTACAGCACTGTGTAACATTTGCCATCTCCCTTTCCTTGCAGAACTTACTAGAACTAGAAGTCGATTTGGATAATTTGGAATTAGAAGATATTGACACAACAGATATCAATCTGGATGAAGATATTCTGGATGATTGAACAGTTTGCCATTTACTTCAGTAACAGATCAAGACAAATACAAATTGATTATCACCCTGACCAAGAACTATGGAAACTCCTTGATTTGCATATGTAAACAGGGGGAACACTGCCTTTTCCTCATCTTCAGGGGAGTTGATGGGCAACATTTAAGTTACTATATTCTCCTTGTTAACTGAAGCAGACGTGCACTTTTGTTTTTTTTCATACTGTCTGCCATTAGACCATCTCTCATAAATTTTTTGAACTAATGAAAAACTCCTGAGTTTCCTTCCTAATGAAAATGGATATCGAGTTTTTAGATTTTTAGATGCCTGAGCCAAATATCTCACTGGGAATCAGCTTCATCCTTCTTTCTTTGAATAGCTCATCCTTCTTTCTTTGAATAACTAGGGACATTTTTCCAACCCTCCTTCTGATCTTGTATCACTATCTCAGGCTGCATAGTTTGGCTGTGGGCACACCTCCTGACTGTCCAGCTGGGCTGTCAACACTTTGGTACTCTGGAAGTGGTTTTTGTTTTCCCTGCATTGACGTGATTAGAGAAGTTCATCACCAGGCACTCCTGTATACACTTCACTTATCCCCATGCTGTGCAGAAATCGAGTAGGGTAACAAATTTTTCAGACTTTAAAAGGCAGAAACAAATTACAGTATTTTTAATTGTTCAAGACGCTGCAGAATGGCCGATGACTATTTCTTGGTAAGTCTGGAGTGCTAATTCTGTATATGCTCCTCTCTGTGCTTCTGTTTGTGCGAAGACCTATTGAAATTTAAAAAAAAAAAAGTTCTAGAGCAACAGGATACCAAGTGTATATCAGTTTTAAGACATCATGAATATTTCTGCAGTAGGAAAACCATTCCCAATAAGGTTTTTGTGTCACAGTAATCTCCCTGAATAGAAGCAGTAAGTTTATATAGACAGAAGTACTGTGTCCAATAACTGCAGCAATACTAGTTCTAAACCCCAGAACAGCTTTCACCTGTATTAAAAGATTAAGACCCTGACATTGTACCTGCTGCTAAATCAAAATGAAAGCCATTACATTCAATAGAAACCTAGAGAGCAGAGATGACAAGCTTACTTTTCATTACAAAAATGTCCTTTTTTTTTTTTAAAAAAAAGTTTTCTCCAAAACAATACTGCTTTCTGCTGGGCAGTAGTGTTGCACTCCTTTAATCCCAGCACTCAGGAGGCAGAGGCAGGTGAATCTCTGTGAGTTCAAGGAGGCCTGGGCTACAAGAGCTAGTTCCAGGACAGGCCCCAAACCTACAGAGAACCTTGTCTTGAAAACCCCTTTCCCCCCAAAAAAAATACTGCTCTCCCTGGTTTAGCACAGAAAGTCAGGGTGAGTACCAGTTTTTATGCTATTTTTACAGGCATTACACGTCACCTCTGTCCTTAGTAAGCCTAACTGCTTTTGTAATAAGCAAAACCCAAATGGCAAATTTCAGTGACCTTCCCTTCCCAAATGAACATACCCTTTCAATGTAGCAGTGAGAATAAATCTGGGGAGTCCATGGTTTGAGAGGTGTGCAATTGGAAAATGATCATACAACCTAGGCTTCCTGACACCTGCCCTTTTCCAGCCCTGATAAGAATGTGCCTACACTAAGGGGAGGCTGCTTGGTACCTGTGGGGACTTGACTACCTTCAGTGCAGCATGGACTCCAATGTTCCAAAGAACATGCTGTTTCCACTATCTGAACCTCTCAACTGTAGCTGCCATCTAGAGTGCTGCATGCTTCCCCAGATGCCCCCCATCCAGGTAGAAGAAATATGGGGCTTATAGTCATACTAATGTTTTCAAGACCCAAAATGTTCCATAGTCAGTCACAACTGTGTATTATTAAATATGACCCATTTCTGGATCTTTCCCGACTTGATCATTACCACAAAACTGACAAAAAGGACTCTACCTTAATTAAATCCACTCCCTTAGCAGCCTGCCCTTTGGCCTCTTGAGCCGACTGGCCATCTGGATGGAGCATGTGATACAGCTGGACCAGGCTGGTGGCATCATCAATCCTGAGAATGAAAGAACATTACCAAAGGGTTCTCAACAGCCTCACAGTCTTGCAGTGTTTATCAACTCCAAACTAAATTACATTTCAGACTTCACTCTGGTAAAGGAAAGGGTAGTTCTGTAATTCCAAAAGTATTTGAAGGAGCCAGAGGGATGGCTCAGCGAGTAAGGTACTTGTTGCACAAAACCAAGTCCACAAAGCTATCCTCTGGCCTAGGAGGCAGGTAAGGCAAGAGGCAATACAGGAAGTGCCCACTCTATGAAAATATGGCTGTGTCCTTTGGGAGATGGAATATCCTTTCCCACGGAAACAGCATTCATTCCTAGTGGTAGAGGATTTCCAGGCCAGCCCACTTAGGCAACATAAAACAGGTTGCTCCTACTCGGGCTACAAATTCTGCTTTATACATTGGAGGTTATAGCTAGACAGTGTATCAACATGAAGATTCTCTTAGCTGTCCACAAAACTAACAGTCACAATCTTCCCATAGTGCGCACTTTCTGTCCACATGCACCTCAAAGCTGAAGGTTGGGAAGACATTTTGACACTGCTGTGTGAATGTAGCCCCTGGCTTCCAGGTGGTGAGGTAGGGCTGAGGCCATCATAATTCACTGCTATGCCAAAGCTATCCCTCTTTGACCAGTCCTACTATCTAAATACCTGAGCTGAAAGACAGTAGGAGTACACAATGCCTGAAACCACAATGGCCTAGAGATGCTCTGGGGTCCTCTCAGTCACTGAAAAGACTGTCTCAGGGAAACAGCTCTGCTCATACTGAATAAGCTTTTCTGGGGCAAAAAAGTTGAAATGGCCATTTCCTATTTATCAAGCTTACTATAATCAGTTCAATAAAGGTAGCAACAAAATGTCTCTCCCCTATAAGTAGAAAACATTTACAACTTGGGCATGCTGGCTCTACGGGTTCTTTCCACACGTCAAAATTAATGCATGTCAAGTTAATGCTCAAGTTAATGCCTGCCTATGTCTGTCTCGATAATTTAAATGTAGCTTTCAGAACACTCTACACTTACTAAACTTTCAAACATAACTTAGAAGAGGGTGCAGAATCCTAAGTACTGGATTGGTCACTTGGTCTCTGTCCAGTGAAGAGTGCACCCTCTACTGTCCAGCCTGGGCTCTGCAGTCAGTTCACTGTCCAGAGTCGTTAGGTAAAAAGCTGCCTGCAGGCATGGAAAACAGCAGCTGTAACTCTTACACGATAAGGAGTAATAGGAGAATACACATACTACTACATACTTTAGCTTCAATATCTTAAACTATGCTATCATTATACTAAGCTCAGGATGTCTGCATTTGAGAAGATTGAGGAGAGAGTTCATAGGCCATGTAAATCAGAAAGTAATCCCCAACTAAGCCAGCTGGTAGGGAATGAGGGAGTTCTGCTGCCTTCTGAACTGAATCACACTGTATGTGCTGATGAAGAGAGCTAGCCAGGAAATAATTAGGAAAGTTGTCCTGATGAGAAACAACACGAGTGTAACCTTTGGTGTATGATGTTCAAACTGCAAGTAAGACACTTCTACAGTCTGGGGATGGATTGACTACTGACACCTCTTATTCAATCTCAGAGTTCAGCAAGGGTTTTGTGGAAAGTTAGTTTTCTCACAGTAGCCATGCTGGCTTCTTTCCCTGTGGTTTTAGATTTTTTTCACTTCATGTGCAGAGCTATTTTCTTTCCAGTTTTATCTCAAATAGCATACTACAAGAAGACCTCCAAAATACAAAGATTAGTTCCTAACCACAGCAATAAACAAATCATATAACCTTTTAAGTTTACCAGCGTAGTTATTTTTACACTATACAGTAGTCGATTAACTGTATACTATATTTGAAATATATTTTACAAGCTGACAATAATCTTATAAAAAATAACAAGAAACTTGGTCAACTAAAGGTATCAACCATCAACTTATTTTTGTTTTTAGACAGGGTCTGACTAAGTAGACCAGTCTGCTCTCAAACTCAGAGATCCTCCCACTTCTGTACCCATGAACACCACACCCAGGCCGACCTCAATGTGTAAATACACTACTTGAAAATAACCTTTCTGAAACCTTAGAAGCCTCTCAACAGCATGGGCTATTTAAAAAAAATGTTATTTTTATAAGTTAATTATGCTTTCCTGGAAGCCCTTTGGGTAGGGTAGTTCTGCCAGAATATAAGCACCCAAGAGATCTTGCGTCTACTTCTTTACAATTCCCATGTAATACCTTTGAGTGCCTGAAAAACCCACCAGTGCCCAGGAACACTGGCAAGGAAGGGTAAAAACTCAGTCTATATTAAGATCCAAAGTCACATATTTTCTCTAACAATCTAGATGATTATATAACAAAAGCAACACCTAGAAAAGCGCATCTAAATGGAGATAAGTGCAAACTTCCATTTATCACTGAACAACACTGCACTGGAAAATACTGATTTACTGTTGGACAATAAATAATTGTTTTAATTATTCAGATCATACTCACAAGTCTCTCTGGATTTGATCGATGAGCAAACCATCAATCTTTTTTTTATTTACAAAATACCAAGCCATGCCACCAAAGTGCCTTGTGGAACGCAGAAGCTCATACTTTCCATGTCTGTCTATATCTTCATAGGTCTGATGATGAACCTATCCACAGAAAAGGCAGAGAGAAATCGAAAATGAGCAGTGTCACATGGTTCAGACCAACTAGCAGGAATCCCGCCACCAGTCCGTGCAACCAGGTCTGCCTGTAAGCTGCATGCTGCCTTTCCAGCCTCGACTCAGTCAAGTGCTTGTCTACTGTGCAGGACCTGAGTAGGAAACCCAGAGACCACATAAAAACCCTATGTGGTGGGCACAGTTGTATTCCCAGTGAGGGCAAGATGGGTCCCTGGAAGCTCATTGGCCAGTTAGTCTAGCCAACCACGCAAAGTTCCAGGTCCATGAGAAACCCTGTCTCAAAACAGAGAACACAAAGAACCCAAAGTTGTCCTCTGGCCTGAATACAGGAAGAGATTTGTCTACATGACAGCAAATCTGTTTTCCCTACTACAAAGTGTGGTGGCCTAGAGCAAACAACAGCAAACACTAAAACGCTTTGTCAGCTACTCTTGAGCAGCCAATCTTAAGTAAGCACTAATATGATATATTATGACCACTAATAATGACTAAAATCTCTTGATCTCTGGGAAGAAAGCAGGATTTTTTTTTAACTGCTCTTTCCCCATTTCACAACTCCTCTACCCTACCAGCTCACCCATGCCATCCAGTTTTCCTTCCAGACAAATCTTCCTGAGGGCATTTCTGTCCAAAACGGTTGTGTGTGTGTGTGTGTGTGTGTGTGTGTGTGTTCTTGTAAGTATATAGGCCAACAAGGTCCCCAGGGTCCCCCAGTCTCTGCCTACTCCAACAGGAGTTAGAGAGTGACTGGATTTTACTAAGTGCTGGGACTCTGAAGCTCACACAGCAAGCACTTTACCTACTGAGCCTTCTTTCCAGCCCTGTTCGAAAGGTTTAGAACTTCTTGATGAAGACCATGTTCCTCACCTAGTGCTGAGTCACATGTGATACAGCCCATCTACTTTGAACCACCCCCCGCAAATGTGCTATGCATACGTACAAACTAGATGTTTGGCCACATCTCAAGCTTACTTGGTTATTTTCTACCTACAGCTCAGTCTGTCTACTCTGAAACAACTCTATTCACCAAACACCCCTCACTCACACCATTCCTTGACCTTCTAGAGCTTTTCAAGCCCCCTATGAAGCCTTTCCTGAGAGCACTCTCAACATCTAACATTTCAGGCTGGAAGGGGCAGTAATCTGCATCCTGTCTCATCCCAGCACATCACTGACAGAGTGCAGGCCTAGTTTCCGGCATCAGCTCTGCTGCCCACAAAACCAGGTTCTAATGAACACATCCTCACTAAGCTGTACTGTACACACAGTACCGTATACACTGCACTTTGACAAATTTTAGTGGGTAACTGTTCCTGTAAGATGAATAGAAAAGAAAAAAGGCTTTGTCATCATCTGGGTCCTAAACCTACCACAACAGCAGCGCAACTCAGAGCAAGCTGTTTCATTCTCTAAGCCCAACTTCCTTATTCTTAAAGATGGCTGAAAGCATAAAACATGTACTCAGTAAGTTTCCAGGTAATTCCCTTTCCTATAATCTTCATCAAAGCCAGTAGCCGAAATCAAATGTTACTTCGCATAACCATATTTAAACCCCACTCTGGAAACTATTAAATACACTTACCTTGATATACTCAGTGGAATCTGGCTCAAACTGGGCAACACAGAGATTGAGGACATCAGCATGGCGGTCTTGGCTGTACATGGTCTAAGACCACAAAGCAAAATGGCAATCAGAAGAGAACATAAAAGTTTATCATCTGTCCTGACACCTTGTCAGGCCTATCCAACATAGAGACCACCTATATGCCAATCAAGAGCATATAGGGAGCTGGATATGGTTTTAATCCCAGTATTTGGGAGGTGGAGGCAGAAGGATCTTTGTGAATTTGAGGCCAGCCTGGTCCATACAGTGAGTTCCAGAACAGTCAAAGCTATATAGTGAGACCATGACTCAAAAAAACCAAAATAAATACATTTTAAAAAGCATACAGAAATGGCACAAGCTTTGTAAAAGCCACACTTGGATTCAAACCCCAACTAAATTAACTGTACAAGAGCCCCCATCAAGTTACTATTACATTAGTACCCATGTTTACCATAATGAAATGCCAGCAGCCCCAGGGCCCACAGCTTCAACAAACAAATGACCATCATGGAAATGGAATTCACCATACCTTAAGGTTTTCATCTTTGAAAATTACTGGTGGCAAAACTCTACGACCTTCTTTCGGGAAATAAATTTGTATCACCCGGTCCCGTTCTTCCCACGAAGCTTTGCGTAGTGTGCCACTTGGTTCTCGAACAACAATAAAACGTTCCTGAAACAGAAAGTAGTCAGATACAAGTTATGAAGACTTCCGCTCAGCTCTTGTGATAGCTAATACTACCAACTTGGCAGGAATTAAAATCACCTTGGAGACAAGCGGTAGGGGTGTGTGTGAGGCATTATGTAGATTAGGCTGAGATAGGAAGCCCCATCCTAACGTGGGCAGCA
Organism: Microtus oregoni; assembly: GCF_018167655.1. Classification (NCBI taxonomy): domain Eukaryota; kingdom Metazoa; phylum Chordata; class Mammalia; order Rodentia; family Cricetidae; genus Microtus; species Microtus oregoni. The sequence continues at coordinate 25,310,870 of NW_024543087.1, read as the reverse complement.
TCATTCTCTGAGCTGGGCCCTGGACTGCACAGCACTCAGCCCTCTGCCTCCTGACTGTGGATGCAATGTGACCAGAAGTTGGCCCACAGATGAAGACAAAGTTAAACCCTGTCTTCTAACCATAAACACGCATGACCAGAACAAGAAATGTGGGATCACTTTCCTAACCTCAGCGTTCGGCAGCACTAGAATGTATTCTGTGGCCCAACTACAAATCACTCCCATCCTGGAGGGCTGCTCTATAAAAAGCTGCTGTATTTAGACAATAGATCTCTCTTTTAAATTGGCAATTGGGAACAAAGTGGAAACAATGATATCTGAAAAGTATTGGCAAAACTTCCTGTGGTTTTACTAAAAAGTGGAAAATCCAATGAGAAGTTAGTGATTTTTATATTGTTGAAAAATAGCAGTAGTGGCACAAAGCTTCAATCCCAGCACTTGGGAGGCAGAGGCAGGGGGAATCTCTGAGCTAATGGGCCAATCAGTTTATAATTAATATAGACCTCTGTGTGATTTCTTTGGGACTTAACAACTGCGGGAACATGGCAGAACAAGGACTGGGCAGGACAGAAACCCCTCAACAACACAGAGTCTTTATAAATGCCAACACTTTAAAAGTTCAGTCTCGAGCTGGAAAGGGGGTTCTGTGGTTAAGAGTCTTAGCTACTCTTCCAGAGGACCCGGGTTTGATTCCAAGCATTACTTAGCAGCTCACAACTGTCAATCAACTCCAGTTCTATTGGATCTGATGCCCTCTTCTGGGCCCTGTAATACACTGCACACATGTAGTGCACAGACATCTATGCAAGCATAAAATATAAAAGATCAGTCTCTAAAAATCCAAAGTGAAACTTCAAAATCTCTTTTAAAAATTCAAGCCCCTTAACTGTGGACTCCTGTAAAAATAAATATTTTTTACTTCGAGAGGAAAGAACCAGGGCACAATCACAATCTAAACACAGAAAAACCAAACTCCACTGCATAAATAACTCAGTATCTGATGCCCAGGACCCACTCAATGATCTGGGCTCCCCCGAGGGCCTGGGTCGCTTCTCTGGTTCTCTCTGTACCCCACATGGATGGTCTCTTAAGAGCAGGACAGCTCCACTCCAGTCACTGTTCTTGGCTGTCATCTCCAAAATGCTGGGTCCCTTGCCACATTTGGACTGCACTGTGTGCTGAAGAAAACACTTCCCTGGAGAGTTCACCTCAGGGATGCTGCTCGCTCCCTAACCACGGCTCATTTCTCAGCCCCAGCTGACCAGCATCAATTGCCCCAGTAAAGCAAAGTGGTGCTGTTCTCTTGTTAATCATGACTGATTCTTCAGCCCCAGCTGACCAGAACCACAGATTCTTAACTCCAAATATGCAACAGCCTCCATAGTCTTTACATGACTCTCAAACCTCAGGCCAGGCCACAACTGTCTGCAGAGCTATCAACAGTCTTATCTTCCAAGCTCCCACAGAACAGCCCACTGAACTCTCAACACTCACTGGCTAACCCAAAGTTCCAAAGACCTTCGACGATCCTCCCCAAAACAACATGGTCATGTCTGTCAAAGCAATACCCCACAATCCTGATAACAATTTCTGTCTTAGTTAGGATTTCAAATGCTATGGTAAACACCATGACCAGAAGCAAGTTGAGAAGAAAGGGGTTTATGTAGCTCACACCTTCTCATCACAGTTCATCATCACAGGAAGCCAAGGCAAGAATTCCAAAGGGCGGGAACCTGGAGGCAGGAGCTGATGCAGAGTCATGGAGGGGTGCTGCTTACCGGCTTGCTCAGCCTGCTTTCTTATAGAATCCAAGACTACCAGCCCAGGGATGGAACCACCCACACTGGGCTGGACCCTCCCCCATCTATCACTTATTAAGAAAATGCCCTACAGGCTTGCCTACAGGCAGCTCTTATAAAACCATTTTCTCAGCTGAGGCTCCCTCCTTCATGAGAACTGGCTGGCACAGTGTCTATGTAGTTACAGTGGCTCAGGAAGAAAGAGATGCCACTTTCTTCAGTATTGGACATGGAAAAAGTTGCCCTGGCTTCAGTAAATACCCTCTCACTCAAGCTCAAGGAAGGAACCCCGATGAACTTGGCAGATCACAAACACAACCCAGAGAAAAGTAGAGCGACTCCTTGAGGTGAAGAAGGATTTAAACAAGAATGGGCATAAGAGAGAAGTCTAGAGACTGAAAATGACCAAAAACACATTATACACATGTATGATGCTGTTAAGGAATATTCTTAAAATTAAAGAAGAAAGAAGGGTGCCATGACCCCCCCCCCCCCCCCGACACACACACACATGAGAAAACACCAAACAATCCTCTCCTTAGGTTTCAGCAGGAAATCAGTACAGCCTAGGGGAAAAGAACGTCTTGCTCACTGTCTTCGGTTTCAGCCACTGCTGTCTGCCTGGCCACACTCGCCTTGTTGTGTCTTAGCACACGTGTCTCAGGTCTCTATTGCTGTGATAAGACACCGTGACCAAAACAATCTGGGAAAGAAAGGTTTGATTTCATCTTACAACTTTCAGCTCACATACATCACTGAAGGAAGTAAAGGAAGAACCTGGAAGGAGGAACTGAAACTGAGGCCATCAAGGAACACTTTTTATTGTATTGCTCCTCATGGCTTGCTCAGCCTGCTTTCTTATAGCACCCAGGACCACTGGCCCAGGGGTGCTACCACCAACAATGAGCTATGTCCCCTACATCAATCGAGAAAAGGATGGTATGTGAGGTCCTTTTGTCTGTGTGTTGCTTTTCTTGGTTAATAAATAAAGAACTGCTTTGAGCCTAGGCAGGGAAAACTAAACAAAATGCTGGGAGGAAGAAGACAGAATCAGGGAGAAGCCATGGAGCCGCCCGAGAAAGACGCTGGAACTTTTACCTGGTTGGTCACAACCTTGTGATGATATGCAGATTAATAGAAATGGGTTAAGTTAATATGTAAGAGCTAGCCAATAAGAAACTATAGTTAATGGGCCAAGTAGTGATTTAATTAATATAATTTTTGTGTGATAATTCCGGGGCTAAGTGGCCAAGAACAAACAAGCAGCCCCTCCTCCAATAAAAGACACCATAGATTTGCCCACAGGTCAATCTGATGGGACATTTTCTCAATTTAGACTCCCTCTTCCCAGATGACTCTAGCTTGAGTCCAGCTGACATAAACTAGCCAGCACAGGGCTGTGGTATCAGTCTGAAATACACCAAGTCCGCAGTATGTAAAGAAATGGTAACACCATGATGTGGAATTGCCAGCATTTCCTGCCTCTTCAGAGGCCCTCTGCTTCTGAACTTCAGAGAGAGGGATGCCACATCATCTGAGCCGCAGACCCATCTCCTCATGGCATTTCAAAGATTATTCTTCAATCTAGCATATACTCACCCGATGTGGTATGTTATATATCAGTAAACACGCATTTGTTTGTTTCTGTTCCTTTACTCACCCGATGTGGTATGTTATATGATATATCAGTAAACACGTATTTGTTTGTTTCTGTTCCTTCCAAAATCTTATCCTCAGCTAAGACGTCATTTATTGGCGTTCGTTCTTCCAGAACTGGTGGCATCTTTAACCGTACTTTAGCTGCTTCAACTGCCACTCTAGTAGCCTAAGGAAACAAAACATCTCTGAAGGAAAGGTACAGTGTCCAAAGGGATCACCCGATAAAAACAGGCACTCATCAAAGATGCTGATGACTACACAGAAAAGAAGCTTCAGCCATGAACCCGTGAGGGAAAACTCAGACGTGGACTGGTGGGGCCTGGCCTTTCCTCTGGTGTGACAAGACACAACACCAGCTACCACCAGCTACCACTCACCCACCACCTAAGCAGCAAGGACTGCCATGAGACAGAGCCAGGCTGCAAGAGATGCTTAGAACACAGCAAGCCTGTATTTCTTCAGTATTCACTGTGTGCCAGACAGCATTCAAATACTTCAAACGGGTGCTGGTGAGATGGCTCACAGGACCTGGATTCAGTCCCCAACACCTACATGGTACGATGGCTCACAGCCGTTTATAATTCCAGTCCCAAGGATCCAGTGCCCTCTTTCTGACTTCCATGGGTACCAGGCATGCATGTGGTACACCTACATACATACAGGCACAACACCCATACACATAAAACAAAGAAAATCAAACTACTGGCTTCACTCAATAACCCACACCTACAGGAGTCTGGTGCCATTATAAATATCTCTGTTTGACAGAAAACAAGAGTTTCACAGAAGAGTAAGCACTAGGAGCTGTAGCACTGGTGTCTGAACTGAGCTCCGAAGCCTCCATTCTCAGCCAGGGACTACACTGCGTTATGCCACATTATTTCCACTGATGACCTTTGCAGGGAGAAAAGCAAAGTGTCACTCTTCTTCCAACACGCTACTGGGTAGTGACGTCACTGCTGAGTCGGAAGGAAGCATCGCTGTCTCTTATATTCCTACAGCGGTGTATTCCAGAAGACCCAGACTTTTAATGTCACCAAACCTTTAGCTCCACGGCAACTTATAGCAGAAGTTCCTCCAGGAAGGGAGCTGGAGTAGGCAAGATGAACGATGAGCAGGCTGGTTTGGGGCAGGGAGGAGTTCAGCCTGGACACCTGCTTAATTGTGGTCACACCCCTTCTCCTCTCTGCCTCCCTACTCACATTTCGTTCCTCTCACCCACGCCTACGGAGGACCAGCACTGAGCATCCGCAGGGAACTCTGAGTCTCATCACCCTGAATCACAGGTATTCTGTCAATACTCCGGGGTTGACATACCTCTTCCAGCTGGGCCTGGGTCATCAACTTATAGGTGGGTGGCTTCAGTGGTTGTACAGCAGGCTTGAACGTCTTCTTCAAGTCCAGGCCTGTCATCTTGGTGAGGATACGCTGGACTTCCTCATCCATAAATGTAGGTTTCTTGACTTCTGAGCTACCAGAGTCTGTTAAAATAGATTTCAGTAATAAGAAGCTGACAATGACAGCAAGCCAAGACGTCTAAATGGGAAAGTTAACAGTAAAAACCATTTGTACAGAATACACCTCAGAATTACGTGATGCTAATAACTATGAGATTCGCTCATTTATTCAACGTGCACTTAAAATTTCCTGAACATCCACCACTACAAGCAAACACTCTGCCAAGAGGACGCTGGGAAATGAAGACAACAAGAACTGTTACCGTTCAGACTCCCACTTCTTTTTTTTTTTTTTTTTTTTTTTTTTGGTATTTTGGAGACAGTGCAAACAGAACCCAGGACCTGGCACAAAGCACACAGTTACACTTCAGCCCTCACATCCGCTTCCTAGAAGCCAGACATAGCACGTCCATGAAATAGATCCTAACACCCCAATTTTATGGATGAGGGCGCCAATGCTAAGCCAAAGATAACTAGCTATTAAGAATGGAGGAAGGACTAAGCAGGGTCACTGGTCCTGGAGCCTCAATTACTTCCAATCTAAGCTCAGTTCTGACTCATGCAGTTTCCCTCATCCTTGGTCTCTCGACATCTTCTCTTTCCACCGGGAAAAGGGGCCTTCTGTTCCTAGGCTCCTCTTTGCCACTAGTCCTATAGCTGCTGGTATCTTGCAGGATCCTAATCAATTTCCTTTTCTCTCTATTCGGATTCTCACTGGGGGCTTTCCTAGCTTCCTATGGCTTTGATTACATCCATTTCCTGGGGACTCTAAAGCCCCAATCTCTAGCCAAGAGCCTCTACATCCACTACCCAATGGACATCTCATCTCTACTTCGATACTGCCAAACCATAACCTCCCCCAGCTTTTTCTGCTCTCATGCCTGCTTTCCCTACTGTTCCCTATCACAGCACCATCCACTGGGTGACTCTGTCCAAAATCTTAAAATTATTCCTGATTTCTTCCATACCCACCACATCCAGCCAAGAAAGCAATTAAAATGACAGGAGTGGTTATTACTAACATGTATGAGATATTTACTGAGCTAAATATATACCACACTTGGCAGAATCAACGCTCACAGTAACCCTGTCAAGTAATATTGCAATGATCCTTTTTTACAAAATTGAACATGAATACAGCATTTTAGTTGACTGTCTCTTTTTAGCTCTATTTCCCACTGTCATTACTATGGCCAAGGCCATTCTTTATTTTTTATGAAATACATAATATTTTTTTTTTGATTTGTTTATTTATTATGTATACAATATTCTGCCTCCATATATGCCCACACGCCAGAAGAGGGCGCCAGATCTCATTACAGATGGTTATGAGCCACCATGTGGTTGCTGGGAATTGAACTCAGGACCTCTGGAAGAGCAGCCAGTGCTCTTAACCTCTGAGCCATCTCTCCAGCCCGGCCAAGGCCATTCTTATCCCTCACCTTGGCTTCCCTGTCTCTTCTCTGACCTCACTACAAACCGTTCCTACAAACAGATTACCTGCCAAAACGAAATCAAGATGACACTCATGTTTGAAACTCAAGTGACTGCTTGACTGTGTTCCCCACTAGGAAATTTATTCTGTTTTAGGGTTCCCATTACTGTGATAAACACCATGATCAGAAGCAAGTGGAGAAGAAAAAGGTTTATTTGGCTTATGCCTCATCAACACTGTTCATCATGGAAGGAAATCTGGACAGAAACTCCAGGGCAGGACCTAAAGCAGAGCCACAGAGGGGTACTGCTTACTGGCTTGCTCAGTCTACTTTCTTATAGAACCCAGGTCCACCAGTTTAGGGATGGCACCACCCACATGGGCTGGGCCCTCCCCCATCAATCACTAAGAAAATGCCTTACAACTGGATCTTACTGAGGCAGCTTCTCAACCGAGGTTCCCTCCTTTCAGATTAACTCTAGCTGATGTTAAGATTCCATAAAACTAGCCAGCACATTCTCTGGAGACGAAAATCCTGTTGTATAATCCCGTAACAACAGGTGCTCAGCACCACACCTTCTCCAGACAATCTCGCCTGCACAACCTAGTTTTCACTCTAACGCTCTCCAGTTCTTATCTAGCTGTATATTGAACCCGGGATAACAAAGGCACCTCGAATTTAATATAAAACAAGCACAGTTCTGCCTTCTTTGCAATTTTTATTTTAATTTACCTACTCACCAATCCCAACTCAAAAAACAAACAAACAAACCCTGTTTCTACCATTAATATTTCCTAGCTTGGCACCACTCTCCATCCAGCTGCTTACCATTGAAACCTGCTCAGGTTCTCTCAATCCTAACTCCAAAATAGGTTCTCCCAAAATACTTGCGTTCACTTTCTTCTCTGGACTTCTGCTTATTGTGCGGTCCCTCCGTTCAGAATTATTTTCACCTTTTAGCATGGTTAGCCAGATGGCAGCTCTGGCTCTCTTTTCCCTGTAACTCATCCCTGTGCGTCCTACCTAGTTTGAAAGTCCCTAAGGTGCGCGCCCAATGCAGCCGGGATCACCATGTTGTCAACTGCCACTCGACCAGGAGAGCACCCACGTCCCAAAGTAAGTCGTGCTTTGCAACGAGCGCATCGCAAGCATAATTGGCTAAGTGAATGAATGAACAAAGGAGGGCTCAGAAAAGCTCCGCAAGGACAGACGGAAGACGACTGAGTCTAAGAAGCCGGGGCGCAGTTTTCTCCTGCTAGAGCAAGCTCTAGTCTTTCAGGCGCGCAGCGGAGCTCTAGCGGACACTCACCTGCCTCGGAGCTGAGCAGGCGGCATGGCTGCCCCACCTCGAAGGGCTGGGGCCGCGTCGCGAGCAGAGAATCGGGGTGGCGCTGGGTTGCGGCTCGAAGGCAGACTCGCTCTGCTCGCCGAGAGCTTAACTGGAACTTCCACAACCTCAACGGAGTTCTGAGAGCGGCCATGATTTCCCGCCGCCCCTTGCGCGGGAATCGACTAGATCAACTTCCAGTTCTCGAGCCTTGTACAGCATGCTGGGAAGTGTAGTCTAGGTGGCGCCAAACAGCCGCGGAAAGCGTTTTGTTATTGTTGTTTGTTTTTTGTTTTGGTTTGTTTTTAAACTGATTAAACCTGAGGCTTCGTGCGACCAAGGCGAGCGCTGTGCGGAATGAACTTGGAGACTGTCTCACACTGTAGTGTAAACTGGCCTAGAAATCATTATGTAGCTCAGGTTGGCCTCAAACCCACAGCAGTCTGCTTTCTGATTACAGATGTGGGAACAGGTTTTTAAAATTACCTTATTATTATTATTATTATTATTGTGTGTGTGTGTGTGTGTGTGTGTGTGTGTGTGTGTGTAGGTCAGAGAATAACCTGTAAGAGTCGCTCCTCTCCAGAGATGAAACTCTAGGCAGGCTTGGTAGCAGGTGTCTTTACCCGCTGAGCCATCTCACTGGCTCCTATTTACTGTTTGTTTGTTTGTTTATAGTTTTAGTTTTCTCATTTGTATAAGAGAAACATTAAGAGTACAAACATGCATGCAAGAAAAATATTAAAAGTACATACATTAAAAACTCAATATTACTAAGCAGTAGAGTACTTGCTCAGCATGTGTGAGGCCCCAAGTTCCCAGCACCATACACACACACACACACATTCATGTGCAAAACCGTGCAAACTGTTTATTCACAAGTAGATGTCTGAGTCTTTTGCTAGGTGTAGAGTTAAGTTTTTGCTATATGCGCCTTTTCTTTTTTACTTTTTATGGTTCTAAATAATAGATTTGCATTGCCTGCCTCAACTTTTTCTCCCATCTGCAGGTTTAAATCCAGTTGCTTGTGGATCTTCTTTCAAACTTGCCATACATACCCCAGATATTAGCTCTTCATTTTGAGCCCATAACCACTACAAAGTCATACACCTTATTCCTTCCCTTCATAAGCCATAATTTCTGATCATTTTGCTTATTATCTGCTTGAAGGTAATGCCTTTACCTATCTTATTATATATTTAACCTGACCATGTACAACTTACGTGCAAAGCAAAAATTTGAGTGGAAGAATGGGTGGATGGATGAACGGATGGATGGATGATGGATAGATGGATGGGTGGATGGATACGGGTGGGTAGGTGGGTGGAAGAATGGGTGAGAGGATAGGTGGATAATTGGATGGATGATGAATGGGTGAATGGATGGATGGATGGACAGATGGATGATGGATGGATTGGTGGGTGGGTGGATGGATGGATGGATAGATGGATGGGTGGATGGATGGATAATGAATAGATGGATGGATGGATGGATGGATAGATGGATAGATGGATAGGTAGATGAATGATAGATGGATGTGTGGATGAATGGATGGATGGATGGATGGATGGATAGATAGATGGGGGGTGAATGGATGGATAGATGGATGGATGGATAGGTGGGTGGGTGGATAGGTGGGTGGATGGGTGGGTGGAGGGTGAATGGATGGATGGATGGGTGGGTGGGTGAATGGATAACAAATGGATATGTGGATGATTTCTGATGTGGGAGTGTCATATGTCAATCTGTTGATTTCATTGGTTAAGTAATAAACAAACTGCTTGGGCTCATAGCTTAGAACATAGGTGGGTGGAGTAAACAGAACAGAATGCTGGGAGGAAGAGGAAGTGAGCTCAGACTGACAGCTCTGCTCTCTGGAGCAGAGATGCCAGCTCCCGGCTCCTGGGCAGACACACACGATGAAGCTCCAACCCAGGATGGACGTAGGCTAGAATCTTCCTGGTAAGCGCACCTAGCTGTGCTACATAGAATATTAGAAATGGGCTAGTCCAGGTGCGAGAGTTAGCCTAGAAGAGGCTAGATAGAAATGGGCCAAGCAGTGATGAAAAGAATACAGTGTCCGTGTAATTATTTCGGGGCATAAGCTAGCAGGCAGCTGGGGTGCTGGGGACGCAGCCTCGCCGCTCTTATTACTACAATTTCCCAACTGCCTAGGGAGTGCAAGTCATCTCCTTCCCTAGATGATGATGTCTAAGAACTTTGTCCAAGGCCTGGCTAAAAAAAAAAATGTTGAGTAAACATGTGTTCGAATTAGTTGGATAGAGAGACTTAACTCCTACCCTCACCTCTTTTCTTCCTCTCTCACCACTGTGAAAATTCATTATACAGAATGGAGTCATTCCTAGCATACCCCACCATAGAGGAGTCTAGGGCCACAGAAAACACTACAGTCGTGCACACTTGCTCCAAGAGCTGCTTCACAAGCCAGTCTGCTCACAAAGGCTGCCCTGTCTTTAAGAATAGCTTTACTTAACAACTAATAGCAGAACTGCTCTAACCAGCAGCCTAGCTTTACCTAGTTATCCTTGCTGTTTACCAGCTTTCTTAGACAATACCCCTCGAAAGAAACCACCTCCCTTCATTTCAAAATGATTGAGACTGATTGTCTTAGTAAAACCCATGACTTTTTCTTTGTTGTTGAATTTATCAGAGATCATCTCAGTTTATGCAGCTATGTCTCAGTTTCTTCTAATCCTAATCTTTGTTTGTTCCCAGATAAAAGTTCCCTTTTTGGAAATTCATGCCTGTATTTCTGTTTGAGTTTTAGAAGATTATTTATTTGTAAATGTGAGTTTCTGTGGATATCTGTGTGTCCTCCTCTATTACCCTCTGCCTATTCATTTGACAACAGGGTCTCTCTGACATGTGGGGTTCATACATTCTTGGATAGCCTGGAAGCCAGCAAGCCCCAGCAATACTCCTGTCTCCACCCTTTTCCATCCACGTTGAGAGGCATACATGGATGTCCACCTTGTTACATAGATTCTGGAATCTGAATTCTGGTCCTCATGCTCGTGTAACAAGTGCCCTTAATTCCTGAGGCATCTCTCCAGCCCTCTGAAGTTGACAGCATTGCAAGATCTGCTATTGGAATAGGGGTGGAAGAAAGTCCTAGGCAAGGCCTTCACTCAGGTAGGAGCTACTGTCCTGATCTCCTCCAACACTCTAATCTATCTAGTAACAAATGTCAAGAAAGTGAGACTGAAGGAATGCAGGGGGCTCCCACCTCAAGCCTTTTCTCAGAGAATTGACCCTCTGCTTCCTTCCCATAGGCAGTGGTAAGAGAAAGGTCAAAGTGGTTATTTTTTCTATATCCTGGTGTCTTAGTTACCATTCTATGGCTGTGAAAGATACCATGACTAGAGCAACCCGTATAAAAGAAAGTGTTTTGTTGGGGCCTTGCTTACAGTTTTAGGGGGTCAGTCCTTGATCGTTATAACATGAAACAGACAGGCATGGTACTGGAGCAGTAGCTGAGAGCTTTGCATCCTGACCCGAAGGCAGCAGGCAAAGAGAAAGACATTCATGGGCTTGGTATAGGCTTTTAAAACCTCAAAGTGATGAGTTAGTGGAGAAAGCTCGTCTTCAGAGAAAGGAAATAGATCTCAGAAGCAGAGACGGAGACTGTCTGGGCATGGATGGAGAAAGTTGCTGCCCTGCCAGAGAGCACCCCGCTCCTATCTGGGGCCCTGGCTGTTACAGTAGGAAATCTCTGTTCCCTCCGTGTTAACTGGTGAAGGAGACCATAGTGTCTTCTAGAAAGGATGCAGTTTTTTCTGAGAAGGGAAAAGCAGAACAGAGGGGTGGTGGAACCACTTTCCATCTACCCCCTTGGCATTATCTTCCTATCTCTAGTCTTCTGCATGACACCCTGTCTGTTCTGACAGCATCCACTGAACTACACTTCACATCTGCCAGCCAAAGCTGCGTCTGTCTGAGATGACGGATGTACACTATGCCCTATAGCACCGGGGTATAAATGTCAAAGGCACTGAAGCTGGATCCTTCTTGCCACCCCGGTGACTTAACCCTAGATCAATAACCTATGTACATCACAACCATCATGGACATGATCTCTAATAGATGATGCTTGGCCCCTCTAATCCTGAGAGTTGGCTGTTGTTGGGTTTGGTATGTGGAACATTTTGTCTGAGGGACACGTTGGCCTGGGTTGAAAGTAACTCGCATCGCCTCAGAACCGGGTGGTCTGTCATGAGGCTATTTTTGAATTCTGTCTGGACTCAGGAAGTCCTTTGGACTGAGATCTGGGATTTTTAAAGGTTAATAAGCCCATTGGCAATTTTTTTCATGGGAAACTGATACATGTGATGGCTCTGACTTCTATCTAGTTCCCAAAGCAGAGATCTGTGCATAATTCCTTTAGACTTTGGACTTCAGTGTCCTGAAGTTTCCCAAGGCCACGTCTTGGGCAGTCTGGAAGTGCTGTTTGTGGAGAGCCAGAACAAGAAGGGCAAAGTGTACATCCTCAGAATGTCCCAAATGTTAAGCCTATGTGTATATTTGACTGTGTGGCCATGCACATGTATATGCATCTTCAAGGGACATTTGTGAGCATGTGTTGTGCACATATGTGGCTATTTTGGGCTTGCACATGTATGTGTGTGCGCTCACATGTGTGTGCGACTACAAGTCCGTGCATGCTACGGCATGTTTGTGGCTGTCAGTTGCCCCTTTCCACCTTGTTTCAAATACAGCCTCTTGTTATTAGAGGCTGTGTTTACCAGGCAAGCTGGTCCACATGTTTCTAGGGATTCTCATGTCTCTGGCTCCCATTTTGCCTCAGGAACTGGGATTACAGACCCATGTGTCAGTGGCCATCAAACAGCGAAGGCTGTTATGACTATCATGACAGTTGTCAATATCACTGTCCCCGGCGTCCTTTCTCCTCATCTTAGTTGGTGGTATTTATTCTACATTTGAAAACAGTTCATATTGAGATGGATTTATCTGAAATAATACTCCAGGGAAATGAATGACTATTTAAGCATGCTGACACACGATTCTCATCCATTAAATGGCCCTAGGAAACATCCTTGTCCAGTGAGCTGCTTCTATGTGGGTGTGCCTCATAGTGATGCCAGAAATCAACCCTTCTTAGCTCCAGTCAATGCACATGGGCCCAGAAGAGAAGAATATGGAACACACACCCATTCATGATTCCTCAGTGGAGTTGATAGATTTCTTATATACAGTAATACACAAGCAGCAAACAACCAGGATCATTCGGATAAATTAGCATATAATAAACTGCACATATTTAAAGCATATCATTTGCTAATTTTTGACATATATACACCATATAACTGTGGCTATAGTCAAAACGATGACCATAATCATCATACCAAAAGCTTCCTTATGTTTCTATCTATATTTGGAGGATGTGGGGGGCATAATGCATGTGTGCGTGTTCATGTGTATGTGGCTGTGCATGCATGTGGGTGGAGGTCAGAGGTTGACTCCAGGAGCCTTCCTCTGCCGCTCTCTACCCTAGTTTTTGAGATGTTGTCTCACAGTGAACATGGAGCTCCTCGATATTGGAAAGACTAGCTGACCAGCCACAGAGATCTTCCTGTCTCTGCCTCTCCAGAGCTGGGATTGCAGTCCTGTACCAGTATGTCTGTTTTTAATGTGGGTGCTGGGGTTTGAACTCAGGTCCTGTGCTTCTGTGTGAAGCTCCTTACTACCCAGGCCATCTCCTGCCCTCCTTGTGCTCCTAAGTAACCTCTTTCTGTATAACCCTATCTCTTCCTTTCACCCTAGATATTTTGCATTGTCTGGAGTTTTATATAAAAGGCATCACTAGTTGTCTCTCTTTCTCCCTTATCCTCTCTTCTCTCTTTTCTCCTGAGCCTAGATTCCTCCTCCTACATATTCTCTCTGCCCGCCAGCCCTCCTGTCCCTCCTCTGTCTAACTATTGGCTGTTCAGTTTTTATTAGCTCAATCACATGCCTTAGGCAGGCAAAGCAAAGCATCTTTGCATAGTTAAACAAACGCAGCATAAACAAACGTAACACATCCTTCCCTAGTTAAAATTATATTCCACAACAGCAGATTGTAGCTTTCAGTGACTCCAGAATGTAGTGATATGAGCAGCGGGGCTGCGTCCCCAGCACCCCGGCTGCCTGCTAGCTTATGCCCCGAAATAACAACACACAAATTGTATTCTTTTAAACACTGCTTGGCCCTTTAGCTCTAGCCCTTACTGGCTAATTCTGATATCCTGATCAACCCATCTCTAATAATCTGTGAGCACCGGTCTTACTGGGAAGATTCTAGCCTACGTCTATCCTGGGTCAGAGCTTCATCGCATGTGTCTGCCCGGGAAGAGACGTCTGCCCCTAGAGGAGAGCTGTCGAGTTTGAGCTCACTTCCTCTTCCTCCCAGCATTCTGTTCTGTTTACTCCTCCCACCTATGTTTTAACCTATGAGGGCCAGCCAAGCAGTTTCTTTATTTTTTTAACCAATGACCTTACTCCATCATTTCCCCTTTTTCTGTTTAAACAAAAAAAAGGAAGGCTTTAACTTTAACATAGCAAAATTACATATAACAAAACAGTTATCAAGTAAAAATTACAATAATCTTTATCATAACTAAGGAAAACTATAACTATAACTAACTATTCTTAACTCCATCAAAGACTCCAGAAAGATACAATATTACCTAAGCAAACAAAAAGTAAGCAACTTTTAAAACTCTAGAAATGACAGAGACATCTCGCTGCCTGTACAGTCACCCAAAGTTCCTCTGTACCTTTGGGGCATCCATCTTCGGCCTACAGGCCCATAGTTTCCAGCAGACATTTCCACAAAGCAGGAAATTTCAAAGGCAGTCACTATCTGCTTGTCCTGAAGCATGTCTTGCAGACTCTTTCATGAATCAGGAACCCCGAAAGACCATCTCACCTTTAGGCAAGTTTAGCAGTCCTCTCTCTGCGGGTTCTCTGTGTCCAGTTTATGCAATAGTCCAGGCAAGAACAGTTTCTTGCCCAAATGGCTATCAAAACTCCATAAGGTGCCTCTTCAATGCCCATCTTCTTCTTGAAGTAGATTGGTGCTGCCAGGAGTAGACATGTCTCATTGTCATGAAAAGCCCTAAATTATTAAAACATTTAAAATGCCATATTCTATAATCTTTGAAAGATATGAAGAATGCCTATTTAAGATATATCTATGCACATCTAGAAAATCTTAACTAACATGACTACAAACTTGACTATTATGATTATCTATTAACAGGCTATATATATTACATTTTAAGTGAACTACACAATCACAATATCTTAATCAATAGCAGAAATATGCATATACATATAACAAAATTGACCTTAAATCTCTATCAATAAAGCAAAATCTATATTAATACAAATTATTCATATCTATATCATATCCCCCTTTAAATGTAAAAGAACGTTTATAAACCATATTTGGGAACATGGGCACAGTTTTTTCTCTCCAAACTGCTTCCTGCTGAATGGGGGCGTCGTTAATTAGGTCTTTCATGGTATAACCTGTGTGCTAGTTTCATCTCAGCTGGCAGTTGAGCGAAGCAATTTTCTGAAGATGTTCACAGCAACCCTTCAGGAGGGTGTGGTCCATCATACCATATCGGAATAGAAGAAATAAACAGGGTCTCATCCTCTGTGAAATCAAAACAAGAAACTCCTTTCCAAAGCATCATGTCCTTAGATCCAAATTTCAAAGTCAAGGCATTTTCAAAATATCTATGTTGGATTAGTTCAGCAGCATTTATAAACAAATATCTGTTGGCATCTGTTGCTCCTTCCTCAGCATTCAAACAATTCAAAGAGAGCATAATAGCATACAGTATCAAAATTCTCTGTGTATTTTCCATCTTTGTGCGTTTTATTTTAACCTCTATTTTGTCTATTTTTACTTTTATTTTTTGCTTTTTTAGACAGGTTCTCTGTGTCTTTGACCTGGAATAACTCTGTAGACCAGGCTGTCTTTGAACTCTCAGAGATCCGCCTGTCTCTGCCTCCCAGGCATTCGGGATTAAAGGTGTTTGCTACAACACCTTGAACTCACAGAGATCTGTTTGTCTCTGCCTTCTAGGCACTGGGATTAAAGGCGTGTGCTACCACACCTTGAAGTCACAGAGGTCAATCTCCCTCTGCCTCCCAAGTGTTGGGATTAAAGGTGTTACTACCACACCCAACTACTCTTTCTTCCTTATTTTTGTTTTTTACTTTAAGAACTTCAACTTTTAGTCTGCATATATTTTTAACACTGTAAAATCATTTAAAATTTTTCTTTGTCTTTGGCGCTCTCTTTACTGTATCTCTGTTTTTCTGACCACATGAGTCTTTAATGTACCAAGCAATATCAGTAGGACTAAAGCCGTGGCTTTGCCAGCTAGATCCAGTCCATTCCTTAGCTTTCCAGCCTCATGGCTGAGGTACTGGCTGTAGCCATGTTTACTAAGTCTATGGCATTTGGAATTCTCCTGTGAGTTTGAGGACAGCCGGGCGGTGGTGGCGCTCACCAAATTTATAGGCAAACATTAGCCCGAGGCGAGGTGAACACGCCCCCTAAGGGGCAGGACTTATCCCTACAGCAGAAAACTTGTATTTACTATCTTAAAATAATTTCTCAATATATTTGTACAGTATATTCAAATAGTTCTTAGTTCCCCATTCCTGCTCTCTTCTCCAGTGGCTCCCTTACATGTAGACCAAGTTTCTTGAAGCTTACACGCAGCTAATAGTCATCTTTCCATTCTTCAAAATTCTTTTTTCCACTTGTGTTTCATTTATCTGAACTTCCACTGAGCTCCATCTACAGCCTAGGATCAGATTTTTGATACTTTTTGTTGCTAGCTTCTTTACCTGCAGCTACTATTTCACTATTGAAGAGGCACCTGCCAAGGGCCCATCAGTATCCTGTCAGAGGCTCACATTGTCCCAAGAAGGTGACAAACAGGAGTCAACAAAGTGAGGTATCAGAATAATAAAACCTCTGTTTAAATCTTGGCTCTGTGGATATATCTAATTGGCTGCCTAGGAAAATGAAGCTGATATTTCTTTGTGGCAGAGAGCTCAGAGGAGCGAGACTATGCAAATAAAACCTCTGGTTTATAATAAGTAGTCAATAAATGAAAAGATTTTAATTATTTAGGAGTAAATGATTATTTGGGGAGAGAGAAGAGTGCAGGATTTGAGGTGCTACAAATGGAGGCAACTGGGAATCCCACCGATCCAGAATAAGACCACTACCACAGTTTAAAGCCAAGTTTGAAGCAAGCTTTAATTAATTACTGACTAGGTGGATGGGCTCTGGCCAGGACCATAACCAGGTTCCTGGGAAAGAGACCAGAAACACAGTTTGCAGTGACTTAAGAAGGAAAACCCATAATTCATTACATTTCTCATCAGGTCCAATCAGGAACAAGCATGCATCCTGACACATTTACAGTCTGTGAACCTCCCACCTGTAGTGATCAAGCACATGGGGGCAGCTGGGGCAAACAAACTTGTTTAGGGGAGTGAAAATCCCTGTGGCTTGTTATCTTCCATAAATAATAGCCGCCAGCATTTCAGGAAGTGTCTGTCCCTGGGCAGGGGCTAGCAGATCAGAGGCATGTTTATTTCTTTGATCTCTTTAAGCAGGAATTAAAAGTGAAAATGGCTGGGAAGTAGTAGCACACACCTTTAATCCCAGGATTCAGGAGGCAGAGGCAGGAGGATCTCTGTGAGTCTGAGGCCAGAGTGCTCTACAAGAGCTAGTTCCAGGACAGAATCCAAAGCAACACAGAGAAACCATCTCAAAACACCAAAACAAACAAACAAAAAATTAATAAAAACCCACACAAGACTTAAAGATGTAACTTTGGCTCTCACAGAAACCTTGGCCCTCTTCCTTGGGGATCCTATAAAGTCTTGCAGCCAGTAATGGGATCAGAATGTGTTGTGTGCTCAGTAACATTCTCTGTTGAACAAAGACTCCATAGTGATGCCCCTCTCAGCATTCAGGGAACATGTTGTATGTCAGGTGAAAGCACCAATGTAATCTCTCTCTCTCTCTCTCTGTCTCTCTCTCTCTCTCTCTCTCTCTCTCTCTCTCACACACACACACACACATACACACACATCTCTCTCTCTCTCTCTCTCTCTCTCTCTCACACACACACACACATACACACACAGACAAAACTCTCATAAACCCATTTATCTACCACCACATACTATGTTCTTTATATTTTATTAATTTATAGTGATGTTGGAAGAAATATTGCTTTGAAAAAGAGCATTTTGCAGTAAGAAGTGAGTTTGAGTTTGTTGGATAGCAAGCCGGACTTCACAGAGCTCTGGTATCTTTGGCTTCTCAATCGCTGCAAACTAAAGGACCATGGAAACTGCTTTCTTCAGTAGCTGTCCTGTTAATGTTTGTTTGTTTTTCAGCCAGGGTTTCTCCATGTAATCCTGTTTGTCAGGAAGAGTCTGTGAAGAGAAACCACTCCAGCAGGTGAAGGGATGGCTGCCAAGAAGCCAAGAATCATTGTCCACTCAGGGCAAGGAAGCATCTTCTTCAACTAGGGTATTTGTCAGTTCCCCAGAGAGCAGCTTGAAGTGTCCAGGAGGACCAACACAGGCACAGTTCTCCTTCCAGTCAGGGGAAGGAACACAGACAAAAAAAACAAAAACAAACAAACAAAAAACCCGGCAGCAAAGCCAAGCCACTGCTGCCTTGGTTTGGGAGAAAAAGGGACGCTGTTGTTCTTAGGGGGAACCACCTATGCCAAGGAGGGCAACATGGAAAGTTTGAGACGAATCCCAAAATTAGAAGATAACTTTCTGTTTCTCGAAGGCAGCTTTTAAACATCAGAGGTGAGATCTAGTGTCTGCACCCTTCTCGAAGTCTTAATCTTCTCCCATGCATAGTGTGCAGCGAAAAGGCGAAAAGCACTTGTGTGCGGGCATTCAGCCTCAATGGTAGGTTACTGGGTAACTTGAGGCACCCTGGGAATCCCCTAGGGTGCCCCGGTAGGTGTTCAAGGTGCCGTTTGTTGAGGCAGAAGCCATTCCTTTCCTAGAAGAGTCGCCTCTGGGCCTTGCACCTAGGCCTTAGAGGCTTCTGCCGACTCTCGGAGGTTTGGCCTTGGTGACTTGGAGGAGGAGATGGAGGAAGAGGCTGCAGTGGCGAGCTGGGCAGAGGGCACAACATGCTGCCTTTGAGGCTTCAGAGAGACCAGGGAGCATATCTCCCTGCACTAGGAGGGTAGCTTGCACTCCAAGGACATGGCATTTGACCCTGGAACAGGGGGATGAACACGCCCGTGAAGGGGGCCATGCGAGTAGGAGCATTCATCCACGGCATCATGAAGTTTTGAGAGTCTTCCTGTGGGTCAGGGACGTTTGCAAAGCCTTCGATGTACGATAGAGATGGACCATTGAATCCCTGGTGGAGGGCAAAGACGTCATGGTCCTGGGGCATGTCTGGGACAGCGGGCTCCTGCATGCCAGCGGGCCAGAACACAAACTGTCCATGTTGAGAGGAGGCTTGGAGGCCCTCGGGGACCAGTATGATGGTATGTCCAGGTAGCGACACTTTCGTGATCAAGGTGGGGTCGGGCAGCAGGTCGATGCCTTCCAGCCGTAGTTTCACGGCACAGCCAGAGGGAATGACCACCGTGGAAGTGTGCTCCTCCCTGGCAGGCCTGGAGAAGGCTTCCAGGTCTGGCTGTGCCAGCAACCACTGGCAGGCAGGCTCCTGGAGGAGGCGGCGCTTGGCAGGGTTGGCTTCTTCTGGCTGCAGGCCCCAGCAGGGCATCGAGTAGGTGTTGGGTCTTCGTGGTCGCATTCCCGGTGTGTTGGTGCCAATGCACTCTTGCCTCTCGGTTGCCGGTGCACAACAAGGTCCGAGGCAGGTCATGGACCTGGGCGCTGCAGTTCTTTGATCAGGAACAGCTGTCGTCTGGTTTCTGCAAGACACTCTGTGGACTCTCTGGGACAGAGTGGATGCTACCATGTTGACAGGCTGCTGATCAAGAGCAGTGGTGGGAGGACCCCTCTTCCTTATATAAGCCTGGCTGCCAAGGAAGCCCCGCCCAGGCATGGGAGGGGCCTAGGCAGTGGAAGACACACCCCAGCCCCACCTTCAAGAACCCACCAGTGTGCAGGTGGGCATTAGTGTCCTGCCTGCCTAATTGTTTATGTGTGTGTATGTTTGAGTGTGAGGTTATTATTGTTGTTGTTGGTAGCGGTTCAGAGAAGGAATCAAGCCTTAGATCTCCTACGGTTTGTATTGCCTTTATTTGTCAATATACATACACAAACACACGTGAAAACTCTTTTCCTGCCCCCTACCACAGTCTCAGGAACTCTTTGTCCCACCCACACCTAAGAAGTCCTAGAGATTTTCTTAATTTGCAAATGCAAATTGAAACGAAAATTAACAAAGTGTCACTTGAGGTTTTCATTGGAGGTCGAGCTTGGAAATACAAGTGGATACTTTTTTGTTTTTTTAACACGGCTGTTTGGAATTGAAAGTCGACAAGGACATATCTGTCACAGAGTGTAAATAATTGATCTAAGACAAAACCCAATGATAGCCTAGGGTTCTGGAGGCCAATGGCCTTGATTCCCAAACGAAATCTGAAAAGGATTAATGTGAGGACTTTAGGACGCCTTTAATCCCAGGATGAGGGAGATGAGGACAGGAAGATTAGCAGTTCAAGGCCAGTCTGCCACTGGGTGTGTACTAGGCCAGTTCATGTGCTCAAGGAATTCAAGACTAGTCTGCAAGCATGAAATCATGTCTCCAACATTTAGTTGATCCTCCCAGGTCACAGGTGAGAAAGAAAACTCTCAAAGTGGACAACTTGTTGGTTTTGAAAAATGACAATTAAGCACAGACCTGATTCCTATATAAGTGGGACCTTTGATATTATCCCTCCCATTTCTATCATCTTGTTGTATTCTATCTGTGTTTGACACTTGACACCATGTTTACTCTTTATGACTGTCTTTCTCTCTCTTTCCGTTCTCTCTCTCTCTCTCTCTCTCTCTCTCTCTCACTCTCTCCTCTTCGAGCATATTCTCACACATGCTTGAGAATCACTATATTTCAGGGTGACTTACTGGCCCCTTCTTAGGATCATGTATGTATGTGCGTATGTATGCATGCATGTATTTATATCTCACGGGGGTCAGCTGACCCTGTCTTGTATTCAGTGTGGCTGCTACATAGCTGTGAGTTGGTAGGGGAAGTCGCCACACTTTCTCAGTTCCATTTCCATTGAAATTTCCTCACCACTTAAATAGTATTTCTCTGTATTTACTACATGGATACATTCATATCCAATTTGAAAATATGTTAAAAGACAAGAAAGCAGTCATGTGATCATTCTGTCTGCCCTGGAGAGTAAACATTTTGGAAAAAAAATCTGCCCAAAGTTTCCCCTACCTATGTTCTTTCCTTCTTCTAACATCTATAGAAAATACTGGGTATCATTATGTTGGCTGAGTTTTCTGTCCTGCCTGGTTCCCGCAATCGTTAAGCCCCAAAGAAACCACACAGAGGTCTACATTAGTTGTAAACTCATTGGCCCATTAGCTCAGGTTTCTTATGAACTCTTATAACTTTATATTAGCCCATTATTCTTGTCTATACTACGCTTGTGGCTTGGTACCATATTTGGCGTAGCAGTTACATCTTGCTTGCTCGTGGCCAGGTCAGGACTGCGGACCAAGCTTTTCTCTTCCCAGAATTCTCCTGTTCTCATTGACCTGTCTCTACTTTCTGTCTGGTTGTCCTGCAAATACTTTCTGCATGGTTACAGGCCAATCAGCATTTTATTAAAATACAATTGACAGGCTACATTCTTACACAGCACTCCCCCTTATTTTTTAAAAAAAATAATGAGAACTCTGAATCTAATGTTCTTTGTTTAGTTTTCTCCTGACCATTATTCATAACAACTTGAAACTAACATTCTAAACAAAGGAAAATATCCATAGTCCATTTTTTGGGGGAATGTGGGCATGGTTTTCAAGGCTACTTCTTGCTGGTTGGGGCGCTGATAATCTTATGGGGACTTAAAGAAAATTTAAAATTATGATCAAGTCATGACTGGTGTATCCTGTGAGTCTTGATCATCTCAGGCAGCAGTCTTCAGTCTGTTCTGGATGTAGAGCTCAGACATCCAGGCCATCTGTTCCTATCAGAGATTTCTACGGTGGTCTTCCTTGATCAAACCTGATTTTTCTTAACTCGGAATGGATCCACAGCCTCTCATTTCCTGTGGAAACAAAAGCAAAATCTCTCCTCCAAAGTAACATAACTTTTGACTTCAGTTTTAAAGTCAAGGCATTTTCAAAATACCTATCTTGAGCCAGGTGGTGGTGGCACACGCCTTTAATCCCAGAACTTGGGAGGCAGAGGCAGGCAGATCTCTGTGAGTTCGAGACCAGCCTGGTCTACAAGAGCTAGTTCCAGGACAGGCTCCAAAACCACAGAGAAACCCTGTCTTGAAAAAGCAAAATAAATAAATAAAAATCAAAAAAAACCCAAAATACCTATCTTGGATTAATTTAGCAGCATTCATAAGCAAATATCTTTTAGCAGCTGTTGCTCCTTCCTCAGCATTCAAACAATTCAATGAGAGCATAATAGCATACAGTATCCCAACTCTCTGTGTTTTTCATCTTCACATAGCTTTATATTAACCTCTATTTCTTTTATTTTTATTTTGTAACTTTTGGCTTTTTGAGACAGGGTTTTTCTGTGTATCATTGTCTTGGAACTTACTCTGTAGACCAGGCTGCCCTTGAACCCACAGAGATCTGCCTGCCTCTGCCTCCCAAATGCTGGGATTAAATGTGTGTGCCACCACACATTGGATTCACAGAGGTTGGCCTCCTCTGTCTCCCAAGTGCTGGGATTAAAGGTGTGTGCCACCACACATTGGATTCACAGAGGTCTGCCTCCTCTGTCTCCCAAGTGCTGGGAATAAAGGTGTGTGCACCACACATTGGATTCACAGAGGTCTGCCTGCCTCTGTCTCCCAAGTGCTGGGATTAAAGGTGTGTGCCACCACACCCAACTACTCTCTTTCTTTCTTTTTTATTTAAGGACTTTAACCTTTTTTATTTTACTCCCAAGCCTGCATATATTTTTTTTAACACACTGTAAGCCATTTAGAGGTTTTTTTTCATCTTTGAATCTATCTTTACTGTATCTCTCTCTCTTTTTCTGACCACATGGGTCTATAATTTGCTAAGTAGTATGGGTAGGTTTAAAGCTGTGGCTGTGACGGCTGGATCCAGCCCATTCTTTAGCTTTCTGAGGTTCCAGCTTCATGGCAGAGGTACCTGCTATAGCCACGTTTATTGCTACAACTCTATGGCGTTTCAAGCTCCCTGAAACCAAACAAGCTGCAGCAGTGTGCTCACATACCACACTCAAATGATCTGTAGCCAGACCACCTGCCTGAAAGAGTCAAAGTTTGCATTGACTGGGGACCGCCCAGAAAAAAGGCATTTTAAAATGGCGTGGCTTTTTTCCTCCTATGGCTGAAAACCAAAAAGCATGCAGTCAGCTTTTCATCAACACCACTTAAGTGTTTCATGGCAGAACCTGTTAAAAGAGCTGCAAGGTTTTACAGCTAAAGCTGAGTCAGGAAGCCTCTCTTAAATGAGACACATTTGCCTCTAGCAAACAGCCCACCTGAGAAAATGCTGCTATCAATAAGCTGTGCTTAACTCTATTCGTTTCTGTCTGGAATAATTTCCCAAGCTCTCTCAGGCTTTATGTGGGTGCAGTCATCCACGTGGGTGCCATTGGTTGACTGAATTTTCTCTGCTGCCCAGTTCTCACAATCGTTAAGTCCCAAAGAAATCACACAGAGGTCTATATTAGTTATAAACTCATTGGCCCACTAGCTCAGGCTTCTTATTAACTTTCATAACTTATATTAGCCCATTATCCTTGTCTATGGTAGCCACAAGGCTTGGTACCATTTTTTTGGTGAGGCAGTTACATCTTGCTTGCTCTGTGGCCAGGTCAGGACTGCAGACCAAGCTTTTCTCTTCCCAGAATTCTCCTGTTCTCATTGACCAGCCGCTACTTCCTGTCTGGTGGTCCCACCTATACTTCCTGCCTGGCTACAGGCTAATCAATGTCTTATTAAAATACAATTGACAGGCTACAAACCACTGTCCCACAGCATCATTATGACGTTCTTACATCTGTGAGAGATAGATTTTTATTTCATTGATGCCCCACTAAGCTCATCTCTTGCAGGCTCTATTCCTTTTCCTAACGATTGCTCAGTGGGCCCTAAGGACTTTGAAGTCCCTCTAGCACTTCTTTTCACCAAGTCCTGCAACCTTCACAATTGGTGTAAAACACACGATGGAGTGAGGATAGCCTTGGTCTTGGGATGGAGTGTCTCCTCCTCCCAAAGCCTGAAATGCATGCAGTGCCTTCAGCTGCTATGCTGGTGATCCTTCCACCACCCAAGGACTGGACTGAGTGTCGGGCTCCCCACTTCAAATTACCCAATCCAGACAAATAACCCAGGATTAGCCTGGTTCCTAAAACAGATGTTTTAGTTTATTCGAGGTCTGATCGAGTTGAGAACCATGGATATACACCACACATGCTCTGTCTACGAAGGTCCTCTTATCCTCTGATTTTATTCTGTACTTTGTTAAACTCTAATTTATTTACTATTTTTTGTTTATGTGCGTGTGTGTGTGTGTGTGTGTGTGTGTGTGTGTGTGTGTGCCTGTGCTGGCTTTTGTGTACTGCAGCCATGAAAGAGCCTGGGTTGGAGAGGGTGTCCATTATCTTGTATCGTCAAGGGTCTTCTTCATGTGGATGCTGCAAGAGCACCAAGTCCTTTGATGTCAGTGGTTCTCAAGCTTCCTAAATCTCAACAGGTTCTTATATTGTGGTGACCCCAAATCATAAAATTATTTCTGTTGCTTCTTCATAACTGTAATTTTGCCAGGGTGTGAATTGTAATGTAAATGTGCAGAGCCGGGCGGTGGTGGTGCACGCCTTTAATCCCAGCACTCGGGAGGCAGAGGCAGGCGGATCTCTGTGAGTTCGAGACCAGCCTGGTCTACAAGAGCTAGTTCCAGGACAGGCTCCAAAACCACAGAGAAACCCTGTCTCAAAAATCAAAAAAAAAATGTGCAGGTTCTTTAATTGGGTACCCGTAGGAAAGGGTCGTTTGACCCCTCAAAGTGTTCTCCACCCATAGGTTGAGAGAGAACCTTTATTCTAAGTGCTGAGCCATCTCTTGGGCCACTCTGATCTTCTGATATCTTTCACATTGCCCGATGTAGCCCAGCTTACACTTTCTCTGTTTCTGAGTGTGGGCTCCAACTCCTACGTCATCTGCCTTTACCTGGACGACAGGCATGCCCCACCACCCACCCACATTGTGCCCACCCCTCTCTCACACACATACATACAAACATATATACAGAGACAAAAACTCTCTCTAATAAAGCCATTTATCCATACCATATACTATGGTCTATATATTTTATTAATAATAAGTGATTTTAGCCGGGCGGTGGTGGCGCACGCCTTTAATCCCAGCACTCGGGAGGCAGAGGCAGGAGGATCTCTGTGAGTTCGAGACCAGCCTGGTCTACAAGAGCTAGTTCCAGGACAGGCTCCAAAACCACAGAGAAACCCTGTCTCGAAAAACAAAAAAACAAAACAAAAAAAAAATAATAAGTGATTTTGGAATTAGAAACATTGCTTTGAAAAAGGGCATTTTGCAGTAAGAATTGAATTTGAGTTTTTGTTGGATAGCAAGCTGGACTTCACAGAGATCTGGTATCTTCTGCTCCTCAAGAGGTGTGAACTAAAGGGCCATAAAAACTGCTTTCTTCAGTAGCTGTCCTATCTGTCTGTCTGTTTTTCAAGTCAGGGTTTCTCCGTGTAGCCCTGATTGTCAGGAAGAGTCTGTGAAGAGAAACCACTCCAGCAGGTGAAGGGATGGCTGCTAAGAAGCCAAGAATCATCGTCCACTCAGGGCAAGGAAGCATCTTCTTTGACTGGGGTATTTGTCAGTTCCCCAGAGAGCAGCTTGAACTGTCCAGGGCACAGTTTTCCTTCCAGTCAGGGGCACACAGAAAGGAGACTGGCTGCCTAGCAACGCCAGTGCTGCCTTGGTTTCTGAGATCCATGCTTGGATCACGGAGGGTTCTCCTCCGTGCAGAGGAGGTGGCAGGGAAGGTTTTGAGATGAATCCCAGAACTGGAAGAGAACTTTCTGTCTCTGCAAGGCAGCTTTTGAGCTTGAGGGGTGAGATCCAGTGTCTGAACCCTTCTCCAAATCCTTCTCTTCTCCCCTCCATAATGTGCAGCGAAAAGCACTTGCTCTTCGCCCAGTCTTAATGGTAGGTTTTACTGGGTGTCTCGGGGCACCCTGGGAATCCCCTAGGGTGGCCAGATAAATGTCTGAAGTGCTATTTGTTGGGGTGCAGTCGTCGTTCCTTTCCTAGAAGAGGCGCCTCTTGGCCTTGCACGGTGCCCGTGGAGGATTCTGAGGACTCTCAGAGGTTTGTTCTTGATGACTCGGAGGAGGAGATGGAGGGAGAGGCTGCAGTTGTGAGCTGGGCAGAGGCCAGCGCGTGCTGCTTTTGAGACTCCAGATGGAGCAAGGAGCATACCTCTCGGCACCATTGAATCCCTGGTCGAGGGCAAAGACGTGGTGGTCCTGGAGCATGTCCGGGACTGGGGCCTCCTTTGTGCCGGTGGGCCAGAACACAGCCTGCCCAGGTTGGGAGGAGGCTTGGAGGCCCTCGGGGACCAGTATGATGGTATGTCCAGGTAGCGACACTCGCCTGACCGAATTCGGTTCGGGCTCCAGCAGCAGGTCGACGCCTTTCACGCGTAGTTGCATGGCACATCCGGTGGGAATGACCACCGTGGACGTGAGCTCTTTGCTGGCAGGCCTGGCGGATGCTTCCAGGTCTGGCTGTGCCAACGACCCCAGGCAGGCAGGCTCCTGGGGCAGGTGGCTCTTGGCAGGCTTGGTTTCTTCTGGCTGCGGGCCCCAGCAGGGCTTCGGGTAGACCCTGGGGCTTCGCGGAGGCATTTTCAGCATGTTGGTGGCAATGTGCTCTTGCCCCTCGTTTGCGGTTGCCGGTACACAACAAGGTCCGAGGCAGGTTATGGACCTGGGCTCCACAGTTCTTTGTTCAGGAACAGCTGTCGTCTGGTTTCTGCAAGACACTCTGTGGACTCTCTGGGACAGAGTGGATGCTACCAGGTTGACAGGCTGCTGATCAAGAGCAGTGGTCGAGGACCCCTCTTCCTTATATAAGCCTGGCTGCCAAGGAAGCCCCGCCCAGGCATGGGAGGGGCCTAGGGAGTGGAAGACACACCCCAGCCCCACCTTCAGGAACCCATCAGTGTGCAGGTGGGCATTAGTGCTCCTGCCTGCCTAATTGTTTATGTGTGTGTGTGTGTGTATGTTTGAGCGTGAGGTTGTTGTTGTCGTTGTTGGTAGCGGTTCAGAGAAGGAATTAAGCCTTAGCTGTCCTACGGTTTGTATTGTCTTTATTTTGTCAATATACATACACAAACACATGAAAACTCTTTCTCACCCCCTACCACGGTCTCAGGAACTCCTTGTCCCACCCACACCTAAGAGGGCCTAGAGCTTTTCTTAATTTGCAAAGCAAATTGCAATGGAAATTAACAAAGTGACAGCTGAGGTTTTCATTGGAGGTCAAGCTTGGAAATACAAGTGGATACTTTTTTTTTTTATATGGCTGTTTGGAATTGAAAACCGACAAGGACATATCTGTCACTGGGTGTCATAACTGATCTAGGACAATACCTCAACGATAGAGCGTCTGCCTAGCGTGCTGGAGGTCAATGGGCTTGAGCCCCTAATGAAATCCGAAATGGAGTAATGTGAGACACCCATAATCCCAGGATGAAGGAGACAAGGACTGGAAGATTAGCAATTCAAGGCCAGCCTGCTACTGGGCATGTACCGATCCAATCCAGGAGCACAGTGTTTTCAAGGCTAGCCTGCAAGCGTGAAATCAAGTCTCCAGGATTTAGTTCACACATCCTCCCAGCTCAACACCTGCTTGCTCAGCATTCACACCCTTTCCCTCTAGTGTTTGCTCAGGTCTCTGCGGCTACTCCCAACTGTCCGTTTAAGTTAGTACCATGCCCTACATATGTACAGCAGCATAATCAATCCCGCCTTTGCCAACAAAACTTCCTGATATTTATTTTGCTCACAAATCTGCAGATCTGGGGAGAGCTCTCTTATACTAGCTGCGGTGACTCTAAGACTGTGACTGTGTTAAAGGGAAGCTCATTCTTTACACTTTGACGGTGATCTCAACAGAAGTGGAAGTTATCAGACCTTCCTATGGATGCTCAACCTGATCATCCTGGTATCTGCATCTCAAGATGGCACACCCAGGAGGGACAGAGCCAGGGAAAACCATGCCGTCATTTCTAACTCTTCCTTCAGAGATCCAGATAGCCAGATGAGCCCCGATCCCACAAGAGGTGATTTGGGTTCCACATGTGAAGGGATGCATAGCAAAGCATTGCCGGCATGTTTGCACATGTGCAGAGCACCTGAACAAGACGACAGAACAGTGCCTTGTTCTCACATCAGATGGGGAAAGGACGACTGTAGGGAATGTCCAAGCCCCTCATCTAGGGACCTGGAGGTCTGCAGGGAGACCTTTCTGGAGGAGGGAACTGAGCTGTGGCATGGGGAGAGAGCACTTCCAGGGAAGAGCGCTAGGCAAAGCTATGAAGGTGGGTCCTTGCATGCTGGGGCTGTTGAGCGACAGAGCGGCTTAGCTCCCGTATCTGGGTGGTAAGAGAACCTATGTTCTTTTCCTCCTCAGTAGCTCCAGAAAGACGGTGAGTGGCCCAGTTCTCATCACGGAGCCAGGCACCCACTGTCTCTGTCTGATACTAGCAGGGTGAGTTTGCACGTGACTTCACTTTCCTGAAAGCCAGTTTCTCTCCCATAAAGTGAGTTTGGTAATGTCCACCTTTCAGTGTCGCTTGAGGCTTAAGTCATGACCCTCCTGAAGGGATCAGCCTTTTTTGGGGTGTAGAGAATATCTAGAGAATGGCACTTGGTACTCAATACAATAGGGTGCTTTACCCGTTTTCATTACAGCCTTCATTGCCCCCCCCCCCCCCCCCAAAAAAAAGAACTTTATAGAGGGAAAGGGCAAGGATAGTGGTTATGGGCACCGATGAGGAACAGAGAAGCTCAAAGATGCAATGCTTAAGGTGGGCGGAGAATGTCCATTTGGGAGGGACTGCTCACTGCAGATCAGAGTTTCACACCTCACTCAACGCTCAGCCGTGTTTTCCCAGAGGGACGCTAGGTGGCGCTGTGGGACCGCGATGGGTACCCAGGCTGGCCCAAGGGGCCTCCCAGGAGGCTCTGGCTTGGGCACCCTTCCAGGCCAGGCCTCAGCAGGCCTGCTTATTCCAAGTTCCAAGTTCGTCATCTTCCCTAGGGACATGGAGCATCCTTTTACATGCTGTCTCATATTACCTTCTCCACTGGCTCGGAGGACAACAGACAACTAACGCTTCCCTCCTCCTAGCCAGAAGACAGGTGTGTCCCAGTATTAGAGGTAGAGGGTACAAGAAGATCCCTCCGGGAGAGAGGGTGGCCTAAAGATCTTTTTTTCCCTTTCTCCTAAACACTAAAAATTCACAGACTCTCCTTTCTGGCTTCGAAATTTAATGATAAATCAATCTCCATGATCTGCGTCTTTCGGGACCTGCCTTTTCTACCACATCTGTTTGAGAGGATTTGTCACGGGTCATTTTTTGTTTTAGTTTTTCGAGACAGGGTTTCTCTGTAGCTTTGAAGCCTGTCCTGGAACTAGCCCTTGTAGACCAGGCTGACCTTGAACTCACAGAAAGCCTCCTGTCTCTGCCTCCCGAGTGGGGGGATTAAAGGCGCGTGCTGCCACCTCCGCCCTGCTGTCGTGGGTCTTTTCAAGTGGAGTGGATGAGAAAGAGAAGGCATCAGGAGTCCACGGGAGCGCAGTCTTCACAAACCCTGATATCAATGAATAGCTGGGAGTATCACGAGGAAGTCTTGGGCTTAATTTGGACTCGGGGACACCTGTGTTAAGGAGGTCACCATGCAGACACAAGCAGTAACCAACTTCAGCAGGCTTGGGGAAAAGTACCCTGCGGCTGGGTAGACACTGAGTGTTGAGAGGGCAGAGGAGGACACGGGAGGTTGGAAGAGAGTGACGTGAGAGCGGGACTCCCGAGAGCCGAATCAGGACTGTAGCAGTGCCGGCGAGCAAGACCCAGCCTTCGTGGCTGAAAGGAGATGCCAGAGCCCAGTCGGGTGTCTTCAGTGCCAGGAGCCTCAGGCAAACCCAGTGCTGACACCACCAGGGACTTCTGTAATTCCCAGTTTCCATCACAAGGACCCTGCCGCAGCTGAGAAGGGTGGAGATGGAAAGGGGCCTGGAGGCCCCAGAAACCACTATTTCATCCTGCCCTTGATGGGACTGAGTCATGGCTCCTCGGGCTCTTAGTGACCCTTGAAAAGAGTGGAGAGTCAGGATGACCTCATGCTTCTGTCTGCAGGGGGAGGGCTGGCCAGACACAGCATCCATTCCACCCAGTGCTGTTCTCATGCATACTCCTGTCTGCGTTGACGCTACAAAGTGTCCCCATGGCTTCATCTCCCAGTCCCAAGAAAGGCAGGAAATCAAGCTCGAAGTCCATCCGCGACATCTCAAGAGAAAATCTGGTCTACAGAGCCCAGGGCAGCCCCAACACATGTGCGCACACACTCGGGCATGGAAAGGAAAGCCTACAAGGGAAGTCCCACGAAACCGTAAGGCCACATTCTATGTCTACATGCCAGCTTGCAATGCTGTGGCAGCCAGCCTGGCCTCACTGTTTGCCTCCACCACAACCTTGTGGACTGTCCCCCAGAACTGTCCTTGGAACTGTCCCCTGGAGGCCTTGGCTGTTGCTGGGAGGATTGGGGAAGAGGTGGAATGAAGAATCTGAAATTGCTTTATCTGCCCGCAGCTGATAATCTCCTGAGACACACATGCTCACAGTGGCCAGGGCTTTGGGCAGCTTTGGAGGACAGGTCCCTTGAATACAACTCTGAGCCCCAGCCATAGAATGAAGAATATGATAGACACCAAGGGAGAACTGAGCAGGCCTGTAGGACCCATGTGTGGGAAGCCTCCAGAAGATAGGCAGAGTCTCTGTTCATTTCTGATGCTCCTACCTCCTATAACGCTGATGGCAGAAGCCGGGGAACACTTGCTTATGCCGTTGGTGCTAAAGATGTAGGTTCATAGATTCAGGAGCCATTTTGCATGTCATGTGATTTTTCTCATGTTAGAGCCTGGCAAGGCTCCAAGTCAGGAAAATGTCAAAAGTGTCCTTCTGTGTTCCCTGTTCCCCTTCTGGGGCTCCTGAACAGCCCCCAAAGTGCGCTCTGTCAGTCCATGTTTCCATCTGCAGAATGGGGCAAGCAGTACTCAAAGCAGCGCTTGGGGCTGTCATAGGATTAGTGGGTAGCTGTAAGGGGATCCGAGGAAGGGCATGCACCCTTAAGTGAAGGGCTTTTTGCTCCCTATGGAAAAAAAAAAAAAGCAATGTGTTCTTAAGACACACAAGCCAAACCTCCGCCCCCAAAGCCAAGTGAGTTCAAGACACTGAGCCCAAAGCAAACCTGAGGTTGGGATTCTGCAGAGCAGGCCTTTGAAGTAAGGGCTCCCCCGCCCTCCCTGGCTCTGGCAGCTCCCTGCAGCCCGGCCTGATGAAAGAGAAGAAGGACTCTGTTGTGGTTTGACACATGCCCCAGATGTCAGGTTGCAGCTCTGTCCAACAATTAGCTCTCTGAGGTGGCAGCTGTGTGCAGTGAGGAGCCCAGGTCCCAGTGCCAGGCAGACCCCATACTCCCCTCTGGGGCGCTATCCAACTTTTCCAGTAACCTGGAGATGGCACCGGCACAGGTTTCCTTCCCAGGGTAGCCAGGCTGAGCAAATAGTCAATATGTTCTCATAATGTGAACCTCAAATAATCAACAATCTTTCAGCCCAAGTGTTTCCCACGTAACATTTTAGCACATACCTGCATTAAAAATAATATTCAACATTTATTTGGGATTCAGCTTTAACTGGTCATGCTGTATTTTATTTGGCAAACTTATTCTTTCAAGAGGTTTCTTTCATAAGCAGTCACGAGGGTGGAGGGGCTTTGAAACTGAAAGCGCTTTGGGAGTATAGCATAGGAGACACTCAGGTGCAAGCAAAAGGGTCGTTCTTTTCATTCTGCATTTCCAACCTCCCCCTTTCCTCCCCATTCCTCTGGGGTCTCTTACTTTCTGGTGGGCTCCCCTGTCCTCCCCACATCTATGTCCCTCTGACTTTCACCACCCCGCCCCATCCCAGGAATCTGGAGAATTCCATGTAGGTACTTAGGGGCTGTTGAGGTCAGTCTCTGCTCTGCCCTTCCTGGTTTCTAGTCATTATGGGTTGTTCTGACAAATTATTACAGCCTGGCAGAATAAGAAATAGAGATCTGCTCCTCACAGCTCTGCAAGTCAGGGTCCAGCGTGAGTTCCAGAGTTCTAGGTCTGTGCCTCCTTAGAGACAGGGTCTTCTCCCAGTGTGTTCCTGTAGCCTTCCTCCATGAGAGCTTATGGAGGGATGGGAATGTTACCCTCCATGCATGGATTGCCTCTGTGGCTGACTCACCCACTTGCATTGCTGCTTCTTGGGTCCAGGACACACAGAGGGTGGCATAGAGATGAAGTAGCCATGATTGAGTAAAGAGAGCTTGCACAGGAAGAAGTTTGGGTTCCTTGGGATACTATTCAGGGGCCGGAAAATGCCCAAGGATATGTGGGCAAAAAGGGATTGTGAATAATGATAATTGCTATTATTTTACTCACATACATACACACTTATAGTATATGTAGGCATAGCTGGCAAGTTTAAAATTTGGCCATCTCAACTGCTGGCAAAGGTATTGTTCAACCAGAATGTCATATCGTGCCACTGAAAGGCCAGTTCAGAACAATGGTTCCAGAATGGTTTTTGGAAAGGCCCATCCCTGTGTCCCAGGGATTCCACCTCTAGGTGTGTGACCCGGGGAAAGAGCCTCCTGTGCCCCAGGAGAACTGGACCTTTGTATTCTGGCACCGCTCTCAAGAGTTGCAAAGTAGAGGCCCTGTCCCACTCCTCAGGAGCTAGAATATGAGTGAATGAACAGGCCATACCATAGAAGGCTACGGGGCAATGGAAACATGCACGAGGCTGCACAGGCAAATAAAGACGACTCCCAAGGAGTCAGCGACAAGCCAAAGAAGCCAGACACAAGGAAGATGCAGGACTCCCCATTTCTACAATGCTTCAAAGCATGTTGGGCAAAACTGGGCTACGTTTTGAATGTGTGCCTGGAGGAGGGAATCATAAATCTACAAGTCAAAGCCAGGATGCACCCCAAGTCAGAGAACACTCCCCAAAGCCAGGATATACCCCAAGTCAGAGAATGGTTTGCCTGTTTGTTGGTTTCCTCCACGACCAAGTCTCAGCTGGGGATGATTTTACCCCTCCCCCAGGTTTCCCTCAAAGGCCCTTGTGAGAAAGACTTGGTCATCAGCCTGTGGTGCTGTTGAGAAATGGGGGAACTTGCAGGAGCTGGGGGCTAGTGGGAAGAAATGACACAACTGGGACTTACCCCTAAAGGAGATTTGGGGATACAAGCGCCACCCCTTCTCTTTCCATCCTTGTTGCTCCCTGGCCACCACAAAGTGAGCAGCTTCCACCACCTGCGCTTTCTCCGCGCACCTGAAGCAGCTGGGCCAGATGGTGATGGATGGAAACTAAGAACCAAAGTAAACCATGCCTTTCTCAGACATCTCACAGCGGCAGACAGCTAACTCACATGTAGCGTGTATTTGGCAGTGTCAGGAGCTCTCTTTTGTGATACTCAGGGACAGGAAAAAAGAGGGAGGAACACCACTGACATCTACTGAACGCTTTGAGGAGGAAGGTGGCCAAGAATGCCACGACACAGGACAGTTTCTCACCCACTGCACACTCAAGAGTCATCCTTCCCCAAATGCCATAGTGTTGATCTTGAGACACCTTCTCGGGGAGTATGTAGGCAGATGCTTACAGGGGTCGTCTAAGATCTTGTTAATATACAAAAGTTGTCTCTGTGTGTGTGTGTGTGTGTGGTGTGTGTGTGTGTGCCGTACCCTTTAAACTGTATGTAAATATTTTACACACTCTGAAGCTAAGACTGAAGAATGCAATTGAACATCTGGAGATGGGTGAGGCCAGTCTTGTCACACAGCTGCTAGGGATGCCCAGGGAAGCTCTTACAAGTACATCAAATATCTGGGCAGTGCAACCCTCCTGCTCAACCTTAAATAAAAGAACAGCATGGAGGGGCTCTCATTGCCAGTGCTGAATGCCCTGAGCAGGGAGGGACATGAGTTCTCTGGTCTCTCCTCCACTCCAGGGCACAGCGAAGGTGTAGGGAAAGTGAGGAGCACAGTGGAAGACCCCAGGGAAACAGATGGGGGTGTGCAATCCCACCCCAACACACTTCTTAAGAAGGTGTAGATTTCTAGGGCTTCATTGTGGCATTCTGGGTGGTTCTTGGAAGTAGATTTGTTTTTATCAGTTCTTGGCTTCCACTTGTGGGCACGCCTCCAAAACAGACTCATTTGTACCTCAAAATTCATAAGGAAGGGAGTCTGAATTGACACTCAGAAGCATTTGCATCTTGGCTTGCTTCTTGTAAGCCACGAGGGCTTGGACAAGTTACTTGGCCTAGTTGAGCCCTAATTACATCATGCATAAAACCCAATGTCTGTATCATGAGCACATATCAGTGTTGGCATGAGGGAAAATGAAGTAATGTGTTGTAGCCGGGGCATTCTAACACCCAGGACACAGCAGCTACCGCCAATCAGCAGCTTCCTCTGTGGGCGTCATTACAGCTGTGGGAACCCCCACTTTCTAGGGAAAGTAATTTAGTGGGTGTGGCCACCTGGGATGCTCATCCCTGCACCACACCACTGACAATGCTTTGGGCCTCTAGCATTCTCTCCATCCGTGTTCCCAATGATGCCTATTAGTATTGACTAATTAAAAAATAATAAAAAGATTAACTCCATATGGATCTTAGGGGAAGAACTTGAGTCCAGGCCTGGAATAAAGCCAAGGAAAAGCAACCAAGGCTCCCCTGGCACAGGCGGTGGCGTGAAAATTCACACGTCATCAGGAAAGATGGTGCCTCCTGGTCCTGCTGTCCTCCTTCCCACTGGCACCCTGATTCTCCTGCCGTAGTCCCAGCCTCCGTTCCAGTCCACCAACATCAGGCGAATGCCAGTTGGGTCCCTGGAGGGGAGAGACAACACTTTGATAGGGATCATTTGAAGATGGTTTAATTAAGAATCTATCACAAGCCAGGCAGTGTAAGGAAGCTGTTGGGAAGCAGCTGGACAGCACAGACTGGATGATAGGAGGGTGTCAGGCTTGCCAGACCCTGGAGAGCTCAAACAGTCTAGACAGGCTGTCTAGAGGCATCTGGGACCTTCAGAGCAGGGATGTGGGAAGCCTGCTGCACTGCTGGCTAAAGGAATAAACATTGTCCTCATCTTCCACTTGGAGCTCCTACTGGTACCCTGATTCAGTCCAATCTAACAATCTAACAATGGACAAGACTATTCACGGCTTCCTTCCTGGGCAGAGTCCTGGACACTGAGCAGGGCAGGTACAAACAGTACCCATCACAGGTGTGTATAATAGGGTTTCGTTTTAACAGGGTGGTGTGTGAATTCTAATTGGTCTTAATAATAAAAACCCAGAGTCAGATATCAGGGGGTGAAAACTGAAAGATTAGAGAAGCAGAGCAGCCAGCCACTAGCTCCTACCTCTACGAAATCCTCAGACCGAACGGGGTAATCTGTCTCTACAAGGCCTCAGACTGAATGCCCCGAGCTCCTGTCTCCTCCTGCTTTATATTCCTCTCTCTCTGCCCAGCCATATTCTTCCTGTCTCCACCTCCCTAGTGCTGGGATTAAAGGCGTGAGACTCCCAATTACTGGGATTAAATTTGTGAGCCATCACCACCTGACTCTGTTTCTCTTTTAGACTGGATGGATCTTGTGCAGCCCAGGCTGGCCTTGAACTCACAGAGATCCATCTGCCTCTGCCTCCCGAGTGCTGGGATTAAAGGTGTGCGCCACCACTGCCTGGTCTCTATGGCTGACTAGTTGTTTAGCTCCACACTGATCTTCAGGCAAGCTTTATTTGTTAAAGCACAAACAAAATATCACCACATAGGGTCCATTTGGAGCCTCTCATTGGTGTTGAGTCCCCATCTTAGATGTCAGTCTTGTGAAGGCTGCTTCATGCCAAAGTGATTTATTTTTTTAAAATCATCCTTATTGAGGTCCAATTAACACACAATAAAATGCATCTGTTGGGTCATGTATTTTAGTGGCAAGTGTATGGTCCCACATAAATACTGACACAATGTATAGAATTTTATCCTCAGTCTAAAGTAACCAGTGCCCTACTCTGTTGGACTCATACCAGCCTGGTCCTGAGCACACACTGGTTGACTTCCTGTTACTATAGATTCCATCATTCTTTTCTACAGAGTCCTATAAACGGCACATCTTCCCTCCCGTGTCTGTTCTCATCCTCCCTGCACTGCTCCCAGATCCACCCCGTCACTGTGTTCACTGGCTTCCTGGCCCGAGTTAGTGTTCCACTGGGCTAACGTATCACAATGGTCGGACATGTGGATTGTTTTAGATTTTGGCCATAGTGAATAAAACATCAATGGGCATTTGCATACAAAGCTTGGTGGACATGTGTTTTCACTTCCCGCAGGTAAATATCTCCGAATGGTATTGCTGTGTCGTATTATAAGTATGTTGAACTTTATAAGAAGCTGACCATTTTCTGAGGGAACCGTATTATTATTATTACTTTTGCAACCCACCAGCAATGTGTTACGGTTCCGGCCACGCCACGTGTTTGCCAACGCTTGGTTTCTCCAGTCAGTCTAGCAGGTGGTGATGGGGCTAGATTCAAATTAATTTGAATTTCTTGATGACTGCATTGAGCAGTTTCTCGTGTGCCTGCTAGTAGTTTAGATATCTTCCTGAGTGGTCTGCTCAGATCTTTTGCTTAAAAATTGTTTTAATCGCTGACAATCAAATTGTTGAGTTGTTTCCTACCATCTACGAATTATCTTTTTCATTTCTAAACAGTGTAGTTTGAAGAGCAGAGAGTTTCTAAAATTTCTCACTAAGACTCTGCCACGATTAGGCTGTACAAGTAAAAAGGACCGTTTTTCCTTCGGGGCATTGGTCTCAGTCCTTTTTTAAAAAATTGCCTTTTGTTGTGTTGCTATTTCCTTCCATTGAAGTGTTCCCTCCTGCAGGGTGGGGAGGCGCCTCACACTGCTGGGGAAAAAGTTACACGTCCCATGCTATGCATGCTCGGGGAGAGGGCACTGTTTGGGGGGCCGTGTAGGTAACTTCCCCGCACGTAGCTTTCACCCACACTCTTGTGGGTGTTTTGGTGATGCAGCTGCCTGTGGATCATCCAGGCATCACCCCTCACCCTCGCTCTTATCAGGTGACCCCAGACAAGGCAATGGGTCACGCTGGACTTGGGTGGAATAATTTCTCCAGTCTGTTCTTCTCTGTCTGGATGAATAACAAATAGATTTTCCAGGAAAAAAATAACAAAATATCTCTAGATGAGACAACCAACCCCAGCAAGAACACTTTAGACCTGCCTTGATCTGAAAGCAACCCGAGGGACCACCCTGCCTGAAGAAGCCTGAATAGGGTCCTGTTGGAGCTGCTGAACCTTTACTGAAGTTCCCCTTCATTACTAGGCCTGGGTAAGTCTTTTTATAAGGAGTCTCCTGGCCAGCTCCTCATAGCCACTGTGTTGTGACATCCCTGTCCGATAAGATAAAGAAGAAATCGGAAGCATGGACAGGTGTGTCCATTAGGAGATGAAACATCCTTCCGACAGCAAATGACACAGTGGAAATGACAGCACAGATACACAAGGAAAGGATTCTTGTAACTCGGTGGTGAGAAATCAGCTCAGGTTTTTAAAAACTAGGCAAATGGTTTACACAGATACTTTAAAGAAATGAGCGTATGAAGGATGCTTAGGTTGGCAGTAATTTCCAGGGCTGCAGCAGCAAAGGCTAGAGTTGGGGGTTGAAGGTATAAGACCCGTAAGGCTTTCGAGGGACCTCTGTAAGGGTCCCTCAGCGCTGCCTCCAGAACTGTGCAGTACCAACACTTGCTACCAGGGGTAGAGGGTGTAGGGTCTGGTTGGCACACACATTAGGGAGGAACACAAAGCACAAATGAAGGAGCAACTCCCTTCTGCCCCCAGCCTTGCAGGCCCCTTCTGCCTCCAGCCTTGCATGTTCCTCTGGCAATCCTTCTCAGCACAGCCTGACAAGGAGGTGAAATTTACCATGGGAAGGGGAAAACATGGCTTCCCCTCCATAGTACATCGTAGTGCAGTGAAGATGGGTGGGTTAAATGAGAAAGAGGGAGAGATAGATAGATAGATAGATAGATAGAAAGAATGAAGTTGGGAGGGAAAAGAGAGGGAAATGGGGAGGAGTTGGAGGGATCTAGGCATATTATATGCATGTATGAATATTAAATAGAATATTTAATTAAGAGATTAAACAGTGTAAGTCCTCCAGCAGCAGAGCTACTGCAGGCAATTCTGATTCATCTTCTAGGGCTTTCCTTTGGCCCTTCACCAACCTCCTAGATACAAGCACACAGCCTCCCACACCAGGCCCATAGGTACTCCTCATCTATATTCCTAGCCCACCATCCTGACAGCATGTACCTGACCGATTCCCTAGGCTCTAGTTTTGGAAAGAGAAGTCACCAATACCTTCCGTACTAGACCTCTCCGGTTGTACAACTGTTCCACATTGTGGGGCCAGGGTCCCTGGCCTTTAGCCGGCAGGCCTGTCAGATTCAAGTCCCCACCTGCTGCCCCCATATTCCGCTTCAACCCCTGGGAGCAGGAGGATGCCTCTTCCGCTTTGATCAGGACAGGGGGGTGCTCCGTGGTTGGTTTGGGAGCATCTCTGTGATGCATTTTGACAGCCTCGGCCAGGCATATGCTTTAAATCCTAACGAGAAAGGACCTTTGTGAGTGAGAAGGGAGCCCACAGCAGCCTTCAAAGGGCTTTCTGGACAAGGGAGGACACATGAAGAAGCCCTCTAGCTCAGTGCCACCCTGGGGCCCTGGGGACAAGGTCAATGACATCCCAAAAGGAAGACCTCTGGCATGTCCCTCAACCCGCACAGGTGTTTGTTGAGTCGATCTGGGGGACCAGCTCTGCCTCGGCCCTACCGGGTTTAGTCCTCTGAAACCCTTGCCCAGAGCTCTCTGGCCCGACTGTGTGTTAACACTGAAAGTTTTCCACCACAGCTCACGTGGTATTGTCCACAAACCTTGCATTCCTTCCAGTGCCTCCAGAAGGAATTACATAACTTGTAATGGACTCACCTGGTAAAGCTTAATGAAAACAAATGACATCCAAGCACAAGAACTTAGGAGAGTGGAAAGCTGCTCTAAACTAAAAAAAGATCTCCCCCTTTTATCACCTTTTGTTATTAGTCACCCTGCTCTAGTTGATGCAAACATGTCATCTCGAGGCAACTGTCACTCGAGGTCAGCCTCTCTTCCTTGAGGTGCCCAGCCCTAGACTGTGCCTCCAGGAAGGCAGAGAGAGACAGAGAGGCTGCTGGGGGCTGGCGTGCCGTTCTGTGTTTAATTTTCCCACAAGTCAGCTCTGATTATGAGGATGGCCTCATGTTTCATGTATTTGGAGCTGAGTTCTGCAGAGCACCTTGGAAGGGCAGGGGAGCCCCTTGGTTGGCAGGCAGGGGCAGAGGGATGACTGCATGCCAGGTCACCCCCAGCACACACGTCTGCTACCTATCAGGTATCATTGCAGGAATGACCCGCCGGACACTGAGCTTCCCCCACTGACAGCCCCTTCCTAATGAGACCCAGCGCTGCCGTTGGCTGGTGCAGAAGACAGGATGGAGAGGAACCATGTAACCAGGAGAAGGGTTTCCCAGTCTGCTTTGCTACTTTGGTAGGCGCAGGAGCTTCTGGGAGGCATGTACCTTCCACTTTCTGCAGGGGGCTGTGGTTTTCAGGTTCCTTCAGGGAACTGTGGGGGCCTCTAACACTTTGGCACTCAGCACCTCTCCTGGAGGCTCAGTGCTGATGCCCTCAGGCAGGTGCAAAGGGAGGGGGGGAAGCTCAGCTCTCACTGCATGAACTTGCAGGCCTGGGGAGGCACGATAGAAGAAGCATGGGGCGAGGAACATGAGCATGCGCCATTTGGAAGGGCCATGCTGTACCCAGGGGAAACCTAGAAGCGTAAGTCAAAGGATGCATTCTACTGTCATCTCTACTGCATTTCTCATCACTAGAAATGAAAACCCTGACCACGAGGCAGCCTGCACCAGCCCCTGATCTGCAAAGCCTTCTGGCCAGGGTGGTTTCTTTTGGTTTTCAAAAGTTGTTTCCCCTTTACCCCCACCTTCCTGTGCCCTTGCCGATTGCCAGGCCCGGAATTCCCTTTCCTCGGATTTTCATGCAGCCCATCTTGCCTTGAAGCTCCAGCCAGGATCATCTCAAACACTCTTTCCCAGACTCATAAGCAAAGAAAGCTGTGTCCCCAAGCACTCTGGTGGCACTAGCTGGTCACAATGTCCTCATCATCCTTATTCTGATCTTATTCTTCCTCTGTTTATTGATTAGTTGATTATTAGCATGCCTGCATCCTGCTAGAAAGGAACTCTTTGGAAGACGGATCTTTATGTTTTCTGTCCTCCACTGTCCCCAGGAATGCCAGTGTGTTCAATGGGTCTAACAGGAAAGACACTGGGTACTGGTTAAGTCTACAACAGAAGAGAGAAGGCGCCTGCACACGTGCATGGCCAAGCCTCGGAGTCCTTCCTACAGCCTGCAGCAGCAGCAGGAGCACACAGAAAAGATCTCAGCTCCATCACCTGCCAACACTTGAGACCAAGCCTCAGCTCCCTTCTAGAGGACTAGAACGACTGAGGTGACGTGTGGTTTGTGTCCCTTAACTTGTAGCTCCCAGTTCTATCTTCCCCACGCCACAGCTATGACCGTCATCAGTGTTGCGGTTGTTCTTGATCATGAATTTGATGGGATTTATAATCACCATGGAAACACACATACCCTGGGTGTGCCTATGAGGGTGTTTCTAGAAAGGTTTAATGGAGCAGGCAAGAGCCACCCTGAATGTGCCACCATTCCCTGTGCTGAGGTCTTGGTGTGTATAAAAAGGAGAAAGCAAGCCTCTTTTGGTTTCCTGAATACAGATGCAATGTGACCAGCTACCTCCGTGTGATTCTGCCAGCATGCCTCCCTACCATGGAGGCCTGCCATCTTGGGTATTTACAGCGGTGGTTCTTAGGGACAGTAGGTAGATAAAGAGTGAGTGAGGATTCGCCTTTGGTGAAAAGAGACTGGAGAGAAGCGAGACAGAAGCCTGGCTGTTTTCTTATCCTTCCTCTCAAACTTGGGTCTGAGAACCTGTGTCCTCTGGGACCCCTGGACTGGCTTGGCTCATCCTGTCTCCGGGATGCTGAGGAATCC
Source organism: Microtus oregoni (assembly GCF_018167655.1). Lineage (NCBI taxonomy): Eukaryota > Metazoa > Chordata > Mammalia > Rodentia > Cricetidae > Microtus > Microtus oregoni. Next base: position 25,269,434 of record NW_024543087.1, on the reverse strand, counting down.
TCTGCCTTATCCATATGTACCACTGGCCCTGCCCAGTCTCCCCTGTTCTGAGGGACCATTTCTACCCTCATGGTGGCGGCCCTACACAGCTCTCTCTCTCTTCTCACACTGGTAGGACTTGGGGACAGCTCCAGGCTCCTGTTGGGGGACAGGAGATCGTCACTGGGGTTGTGGTCTCTTGGCTCAGCCCTGATGCTGTCTTTGCTGGTGGCACCATATTGGAGGCTATACTTCTCTGAGAAAGTTCATCTGCTTCCTTGGGAATAATAAGCCCTGAAGTCAGATCCACCCTCCAGCTTACCTGCATGTCCTTATACCAGGTCTCTCTTAGGATTCCTGAGGGACAGCATGGAATCTGAGTGATACGACTTAGTTTTCTCCCCTGTCTTCTGATGGGATTCCCAGGCTGCCAGTCTTCTGGGCCATGTCTGCTCTTCATTCTGCAGCACCAACTTCCTGACTTTGACTTTTCAATAGGAGGACTCAAAGGGTCCTGGTGTTGGGATATATGTTGAGAGGCATTTACACATAGTCTCCTAATTAGATAAGTATCTACAGGCTCTTCAGGCACCCTTTTGGCTGTTACAAAGATGTGCCCACCAGTTCCCAGGGCTGTCTTGACTGCAGCTCTCTGTCTATTTGATACTCCATAGGAAGCCATGATTAGCGCCTTCTCTTATTAGCAGACAGAAATGGTCTTTCCTTCTCTTCCCCTGCTTCCTCCATTTCAATAGACCTGTTTTCTGGCTGAGCTTCCCCGTAAGCTTCTCCTCTGCAGCTTTCTGCAATTCATCATTTGGGCTTCAGGTCACTGACTGTGCACCTCAAAAAGGTCTTAGCCCGGTAACTGGAAAGCAAACACAGCTAGTTTGTCCTGTCATGGTTACCATAGTCATCAATCTGCTGAGTGGCCTTGGCAAGCTCCATAACCTCTCTGAGGCACGTTCCTCATTCAACAAGAAAGAATCACAGCCTGTCCCTACAGTGGGCTGCGGGTTGCATGCTTTCGTATCTACAGAACACTTAGCACATTGTAAGCACTCAGTTAATGGCACTATCTATCTCTTCAAAGCTCATCTGTTTAGGCTGTTCCTACATGTTTGTCACAGGCTTCCTGGCAGCCATTACCAAGTCCATCGTGGAGGTGGGGTGTCTTCCCTGCAGGGCTCCAGCCATCCCAGGCTCTCCAGTCTCCGTATCCTCCTGCTGGGACCCTAGTGTCTACCTGTTGTTGTCTAGTTCCTTGTGGGGTAAGACCGAGAACAGGAGCCCTCTAGGTCCTGCTCGCTCATCTGCTTATACCTCCAACACGCTCACACCCCCATGCACTCACAAAATCAGCTCACAAAGGATTTCATATATGCACACAGCTTCAGAGAACCACATGCATACTCAGACGCATTAGACCTTCTGAAGCAACGTGTTGAGTTTTGAGCCTACCAAAGTATCTTGGATAGGGAAAAGTAGATTTAGACGGCACCTGAGGACGGAGAGGCCAGTCCCCTCTCACCTAGGAAGTTAAGATCAACGACATGGCACAGACTGTCACAGTCTATGTGATTTTTGGCAAGTTCCATAGCCTCCTTGGGTCTCCATGCTCTGTCTGGTAAACAAAGACAAGAGAACTCACCTTTGCACAGGTTGAATTAATTCAGATCATATGTGCAAAATGATGACACAGACTGGGGCAAGTCCCATGAAAAACCCTCACATTCCAAACTAGCTGGAGGTTCTTGGCCTCAGAAAAGCATCCTTATTGTTACCATAGCACTGGTCTATGCAGTAAGGAAGGTCCAGTCCAGACCCCAGGTCAGAGCCGTGTTGAACAATCCAAAATCACAGTGGAGCCTGGACAGACCAGGGCTTAGGAAGCGGCAGTTCCAGCTTCCCTTTTTACTTCGTGGCCACAAGAGACATAGCCCCTGGCCTCTCGGAGCTTTATGACATGGGCTTAAGCCAGAATCTGGCAAACAGCAGGTGACAGGTGACCTATGATGGCTGTAAGCAGCCATGGCCTTGGTTGCCAGTCTCTTCCCAGCTCTGTGTCCTCCCAGTCCCACTCACTCCCATATAACGACCAGGACCATGTGGTGGCTGGCCCGTGTGGACCATGTGGTCCATAATCTTCCTCCCCTCCCCTCACTGTGGACGCTGATGCTCTTCTCTTCTCCGGAAGAATTCAAAGGGCCCTGGAAACTTGTTTATTAGGAAAAGCTGTGGGAGTCTGTCCTGCTTGGCGGAGGCACTGACCTCTCCCATCCTTTCCTGCATATTTCCCCAGCGACATCTTTTCATGTTCCTTGGCTCACTCTGGTGAGTCACAGATCTGTAAATCCCGCCCACAGGAAAGCTTGGCAAAGTGCGTTAGGTGTTTATTGGAAGGGGAACGAGGCGAATGATCAAAACGTTGGCCGTGGCTTGAGTCTAGGACACTTGCAAGAGTCAGTTTTAAAGGTTCGGTTTGAAGCATCTAAGCAGATTCATGGAGCACTCCTCCACTCCCAAGCCACTTGCTGGAGACTCTGTGATACTCAGCTGCAGTCAGATCGCTAGGCTCTCTTAGTTTAGGGCCAGATTCCCAAGTGTGGAAATTGAGATTAAAACAAATGAGTTTTGTTTTCAATTTCTGTGTTGCTTAGATGCAGCCTCCCTGCACAGATGTACAGACCACAGGGCTGTCACCCAGCCTGCCTCGTGCTGGCCTCCATTCCTATGCACACACCATTACCTCTGTTGCTACCTCCATCCCACTCTCTGGCCTGGACACTGAGACCAAAGTCAGACACAGCTCTTTATCTCAAAACTTAGCAAGGGAAAGAGTGGGATGGAGGAAGAAACCCAGCTGAATTCTCAGGATGAGCGAGAATCCTCCAAACAGGCCGGCAAGAAAGGGGCCTTCTCAGATGAGCAGCTCAGCTCATCCTGAAAGAGCTAGCTGCTATCCCCTCTGGGGCTATACCCATGAGGATTAAGTTGTAATATAACTTGGTTGGATATTGATACTGCAGGGCAGACAGCATTTTTAAAGTTTCTCAGAGGAGACTGATAATGATAATTGATTTTGTAATCATCGATGCTGAGAACACCATTTTGCATAAATGTATAGCACAGAATGGAAGAAGTATGTGTAGGGCCTTTCTTAATTCTTAGGAAATCTGTCTTTGTCTCAAGCTTAAATTCACTGAATAATTTTTGTTTTATGAAACTTAATTCAGAATCCCAAATAGCAATTTGTAAAATTAATTCAATTCAACCCAAAGATATACCAATTTGATACGTTAGTGTTGAGGAATGAACGTAAGAAAATATTAAGTTTCTTTTCTAGGCTGGAGAGAAAGCAACGTTGGTAAAGTGTTTGCTTTGAGAACTTCAGAATCTGAGCAAGATACCCAGAATCCACGTAAAGCTAGGTGCAGTAGCAGGTCCCTGTAGTATAGAGAGCCGCTTGTTTGCTTCTGACTGCTCAGCCCCGAAATAATCACACAGAAACTTTATTTTTTAAATCACTGCTTGGACCATTCGCTCTAGCTTCTTATTGGCTAACTCTTATATCTTAATTTAACCCATCTCCATTAATCTGCATATCACCACGGGATCGTGGCCTACCGCAAAGTTTCGGTGCGTCTGTCTCCAGAGGCGGCTCCATGGCTTCTCTCTGACTCTGCCCTTCTTTCTCCCAGCAATGAGTTTAGTTTTCCCCACCTAGCTCTGTTCTACCCTATTAGGCCAAGCTAGTTTCTTTATTAACCAATGGTATTCACAGCGTACAGCAGGGAATCCTACATCAGGTCCCAGCCCTGGAAAGATGGGGACAGGAGGATCCCTGGGGCTTGCTGGCCACCCAGTCTAATTTGACTGGTATAGGCTAACGGGGAGACCCTGTCTCAAAAGGAGGTTGTTGGCATTTCTGAGGATGACACTTGAAGTTGTCCTCCGGCCTCAACATGCACCTACATGCACCTGCATACGTATCCACATGCATCTATATACATACCCACATGCACCTGCACACACGCTCACATGCACCTGCACACACATGAACTCACAAGCACCTGCACAGACACCTACATGCATCTGCATTCACACATATACGTATGTGTGCATAAAAAGTCAATTTCAGTAATTAAATCACTATGGTTCTATAAAAGCAGAAAACTACATGTGAAATAAAACACTGTCATTCATAACATGCAGTGCTCTCAAATTCTGAGCCACGCTGTCTTAGGTGGCATTCACAGCACTTCATGGTAGAGTGGCATGCACTGTTCAAAGCGAGCATTTGGAACCAAGGCTGCAGTGAAGTCACATGACACAACACAGGTGAGCACTGCCAGAAATGCCTGATTCATTGCACATTTGATTTTAAATTCTTTTTGGTGTTTTCTTGTCCAGAAACCTTGTACTATATGACTCCATATGGGGTTTCAGAGGACAGCTTATAGACCGAGGTCTATAGCCAGTCTATAGACTTTTGCTGAGCTAATGTTGCTTCTCCGAATCCCTAGTGCCCAGCTCCTGACCTCTGCATGCATGGCAGATTCATTAAGGATGTATAGTGCTTACAAGCTGTGTATCACCAGCATGAACCAGCCAGGGCAGAAGCTCCAGCAACATCACAAGGGTCCTAAGAATGAGAACACCACCCTGATCCCCAACACTGAGCCCACTGAGTCGTGCTTCTGAGCCCCACAGGGGCCTGGGTAGGATTAACCCCTGGATCTCAGCCTCATTCCTGCATCTTGGTTTGGTGGTAGTAGTTGGGGGGCCATTCAATCAAGGGGGAAATATGCTTTGAAATGAAAACGCTTCCCTTTCTGATCTGCCTGGTCCCTCTTGCTCCTGCCTTCTTAATATGCATGTATTCAGCCCCCATCTCAAGCCTTCCCCTCAGCATCTTCTTTAGCCTGATGGCTGAGCTTCAGTCCTCTCCAAAGACAAATTGCTTACATCTGTCAAGGGTTTTCTGATTAATAGAGGAATACGCCATGGGATGTCATCAGGGGTTCAGAGGCTTTTGATCAAAGGGGTGGGGGAGCCGGGCCACACATCTCCACTAGTTCATTTATCAGGTCAGTTCAGCACCTTGCCCTCTCCCCAGTTCCCCTGGCCAGGGCCTTTCCACTCGCCACCATCAGTTTGTATGCCCTGTGCAGGGTGCAGATAGGAGGTGATGCCACCAAAGGGGCAGTAGGGAGCCAGAGGTGAGACGAGAGGAATGAGAAAGGTGGGGGCACAGTCTAGGTATGGGAGTTCCCTGGGTTCTCAATCCTCTGAGCGGCTCACAAAGCATAGAATAGAAGGAGGGAAGGTGGGAGGGAGGCAATGGTGGATGAGTGAATCTCAGACAGAATGAGGGAAAATAATGTGTAAAGGAAGGGGGGGGGGTCATCGAATTGAGTCAGCAAGTGTCTTGGCGAGTTGGTGAAGCCATGGGCAAAGAGGTTCCCATGAAGCAAGCACTATGGTGCAGGCTCAGTTCATGCCTCCTTCCAGCCAACTGTGGCTCAGTGCCAACGGGTCCTGTGTTTGAAACCAGGGCTCCAGCGAAGCCCCGTGGTGTGAGACATGATGCGCAGTGCTAGGACAACTTTGCAGGGTTCAGGTGTCAGCTCCTCTGTCTGAGGGTTCTTTTCCTCCTCAGCCCTCTTGGCGACTGAAATAGTAGAGGGTTAGGGTGAAGCTGAGGGTGCTGGGCTGGGAGGACAGCTCATGCAGAGGCAGGAGCAATGCAAGGACAGGCGCTGGTTCAGGCTTCCTCCTTCACTGGCCCCTGAAAAGCAGCTGGTGTCCCTCACGAGCCCTGTATCTTCAGTCTGCCAGGCCATTACTGTCCACTATTGCCAAAGAGCTGGACTGCCTACGACTTTATAATAGGAACTCCAGAGAGGCATAGAGAGGTTGCCTGGAGGCTGCTAAATTAGGCTCTGAGGATTTAGATTATTCTAATTCAATGACACGGATGGATGACTGGATTGAAGTTCCTTACTACAATTTTTTTTTCTTTCAACTCACTCGACAATTATTTCTCTCAAGTTGGTTGCAGATGCAGCCCATGCAGGAATCATAATCTGTTCCTTAAAGCAGCAAGCAGGCTGGAGAAATGTCGGCCCCATCCGCGTGCACACCACCCAGGCAGGGGGCTTGCAGGGTTGGCAATATCGTGGGTTGTGACTGTGTCATGACTCAGGGCTTCCAAAAAAGGTTATGGTGAGTCCTGTCGAGCCCAGCTGGATGTTCTGGGACCTATCGGGCAAAAGGCTTCAGGAAGTCAGAGTGTCTAGCTCTTAGCTCAGAGGGAGCATCTTAGCTCAGAGGGAGCATCTTAGCTAGGAGGGAACATCCTAGCTCAGAGGGAGCATCCTCACAGTACCATGCAGCACATAGCATATGTCGTCATGGAAGACATATGTAGATATATGTGGGATCCCCCACCAGAACTGACCCACAGGCCAAAATCTATCAGGCATGGAGTGATGCCAGGCTCACTAAAATCCCATGACCTTAGCCCGGAATCTGGTTCAGTTCAAGCTAACAAGCATATCTAGAGTGCTGACTGACCCAAGTTCTCTGTGACCCAACAAGGGACACATAGCCAGGACCATAGGACATAGAGCCACACTGTTTACTAATTGGTGTCAATAGGGGCTGTCATGAAAGGCCTGTAATGATCATGGAGAGCATGTGAGAACGTGCCAGACCCAAGACCAGTCCTCGCAACTCTAGTGACAGATACAGGAGCATTATCCTGGCCTCTTCACCAAAAACCTGGTTTTAAAGGAGACCTGTGCTGTGCTGGGCCTTGGAGGACATAGTCCATGCTCTCTGAGACCTCCCCTCCACCCCCTCACACCTGGCCAGACCCACACTCAGAGAGACAGGTCACTATCCACCCTGTGCCAGGGCTATGATGGATGTACAAAAAGTATGAAGTACTAAGGAACCCGGGGCAGGGGTTATGGAGGACTTCCTGGAGGAGAGGTTTGTGGAAATGGCAGGCAGGCACTCTAAGCCTGAGAAGGAACTTGGCCAGCATGGAAGAGCTGTTCAGGGAGGGGCGTTTATACACCAAAACTGGGCTACCAGCATCTGGGGAACATCTGGAGGGAGTCAGAGCTTGGTGTGATGACCCAGCATGACAACATCAGCTAACATGGAGGCTGCTGTGAATCATGCTAAGGTCCTTCCCCCCTGGGAGTAAGCCCATCGAGATCCCCAGACCTGCCCACTACTGGTTTTTTCTCACGAGCTCAGTCCCTGTTACTAAGACGGCCGTGTATGTTGGGAGAAGGCTCTTTGCTGGTCACAGGCCACACCCTCACCAGCCAGAACCTGAAGCGAGCTAGCCTGGGACAGACCTTGAGAGGCTGTGGTCTGAGCTGCATTCTGTCCTAGGAAAATGTAAAGTGCTTTGCCAACCTGAGGCTCCACTAGGTGCTCATCTCTTAGAGATACATGTTGCTCACATGACAAGAAAGCCTGCACACACTTGTAATAGGAGCGGAGGGGCTGCGTCCCCAGCACCCCAGCCGCCTGCTAGCTTATGCCCCGAAATAATTACACGGACACTGTATTCTTTTTAACACTGCTTGGCCCATTATATCTAGCCTCTTCTCGGCTAACTCTTGCACCTGGACTAGCCCATTTCTAATAAAGTGTGTAGCACCAAGGTGCGCTTACCGGGAAGATTCTAGCCTACGTCCATCCTGGGCCGGAGCTTGATCGTGTCTGCCTCAGAGGGCAGCCCGGGAGAGGGGAGCATGGCGTCTCTGAGCTCACTTCCTCTTCCTCCCAGCATTCTGTTCTGTTTACTCCTCCCACCTATGTTTTAACCTATGAGGCCAAGCAGTTTCTTTATTACTAACCAATCGCCTTCCTCCATCACACACTTCTTCAGAGAGTTTGTCAGTGGCAGCTGTATCATGCAGTCTAACTTCTGCCTGTTACCCGGAGATTCCCCCAGAGACCCTAACAGCTCTTCCTCCCTGTGGGTCCAGCTTCCTAATAGGACTACTGTGTTTGCTACCAGTTGCTGCATAACAAATTATCCTAAAACTTGGTGACTCAAAACAAGTCATTTCTCATCAACAGTGTTTCCAAGGTCAGGAGTTTAACACAGCAGGGGCATCTTGTCCACATCTTGCCAGGACCTCAGCAAGGGTCCAGAACCACCCAAAGAATCATTTACAATGTTCAGTAACCAATACTGTTCACTGACTGAGGGGCTAGCTGGGTGTCTCTGTGTGAGTGGCCTCCTGATGTAGTATCTATGGACAGAGGAAGAGAGAGGGGCAGAAAGGAAGCATGGGAGAGGGAGAGAGCACGACACACAGAGAGAACACATGCCATTTTTATGACTTGAAGTCAAAAGTCAAATAACTTCTGCCATATTATGCCATTCACACACAGTATCCAAAAGGAGTGTGGGTTTGTCTCCATCTCTACATGAAAGGTGAGACATTTGCACTGCAAGGAAATTATACTTGAATAAATGTAGAGGAGGGGCTGTGTTGGAAAAATAGTCTGCCTTAATCTGTTACCAACAGATGCCAAGTGGGTGATGGATGGATGGATGGATGGATGGATGGATGGATGAATGGATGGATGGATGGATGATAGTTCCTGCTTTGCCCTGACCATCTTTCCTCTGACATCAGACAATTCTTCTCAAGTTAGGATTTCAGTAAACCCCATTAGAGTGCCCCCTTTTCTTCTCTGGAGATCAAGGACCCAACTTCCAGAGCCATGGTGTTCCAGAGTCCCTGTGGCATTCGCTGTGGCATCTGAGGACATGAGGTAGGATCAGGAGCTAGGGGCTGCCAGGGCGAGCACAATGGCCATCTCCTCACAACCCCGGACGTGGTTCCAGAATCCCATTTGAGGAGCACAGGGGAAAGATTCTTCTGAAAGGTTTTCAAGATGTAAATAACCATCTTCAGATATTTAAATTTTTTAGAAGGAAAAAATGTCATTTTAGTTTATGAATATTTCTGAATTATTTCCTAAATAATATGCCCAAGGCATTCTCAGTTTTCTAGGTAATAACAGAATTCAGAAGCCTTTCTGGGAGGTGGCTTTTGCACTATGAGTTTGGGAGAGGACGCTGTTCCGACAGATTGAAATTCTGAATGCAGGAACAGCCAGGTACTTTTCAACGTGCTAAACTGAGCTAATCAGCGGACCTGCAGGGATCAACCAAGCAGAAATGCCTTTGGATAAGTGAGGGTTTGGGAAGTACAGGGTTCAGAGAGCTGAGGTGCTGTGGAGGGACTCTGAGCTGTGAGGTGATACCCAGAAAGTTACTCAATAAAGACATTGATTGCTTCGGCTGCTGGATTGATCTTTAAATGTGACTCCATATCATATAAACCAACAGGATACTCGAAGGTTGAAGGGTTCCATCCCACTCAATCTTTATAGGGTCAGCAATAGAACCTGCCACCATCTCTGTGTTAGGTTTGGTTGCTATGACAAAGGATCTGAGAAAGGAAGAAGGACCCCAGCAGACTCCACTGATAACACTGCATTGGCTCATGGTAGCAGAGGTTTTGGTCCATGCACACCTGACTCTAAGATGCCTGAAGAGAGGTAGCACCTCATGGCGGGAGCACTCAATGGAACACACCTGCTTGGAGGAAGTGTCTGGGGACCGAATAGAACCCTGGAGGACATGCCCCAGTCTTCCTCGAATGAGGCCCCAGTCCCTACCTTTCTACCATTTCCCAACAGTGCTGCCAGCACTAACATGAGACTCCGAGTGGTGATCTCGATCCAAGATGCAAGACTCTCCATTTCAAAAGTGGCACATCTAAAATCTTTACCACAGTCATTACACTGATGAATCTTGATATCTCATGAATTAATTTTACAATTTGATCTAATTGTAAAGGAGTCATATCTTAATGTTTACACTCATGGTGTTCCTTCATTGAGGGTTGTTTTGTGTCTTTGAAGATAACTGATGGTGAGAGCCTTAATTACATGGCTCACATTTATAATTTATAGCATCTTTTATCTATATGAGATTTTTCACATATTTGAAGAAAACTGGAAAAACTGAGCTTTATTATACTTATTGCATTCATAAATTTTCCTATACTGCAAGTCATACTGCATTTGTAAAGTGAACCAGGACAAATAGAAGTATTTAAACACTCCAATATTAACTGGGCTTTTCTAACGTGTGAGTTTGTTGATGTAGTCCCGATGAAGTTGGAAAACCAATTAATTGTAAACTTGTATCATATTCAGTAAGTCTACTCAGACTTGGGACTATTATATATCTTCTAACTGTTCTGGAAGAGAGAGAGAGAGGTACGTTGCTTCTTTGCATATTCCTATCCTCACATGGCTTGTATGTAGAGTGTCATATGACATACCTATTAAAGGAAGAGTAATAAGTAAAAGGTTTCTACATTGAAAAAAAGTCTCCTCTCAACAGCCAAGATCAGTGAACCTAGAAGATGCGCTCTGAACCTCCAGCCGCTCTGCTGAGAAGTGGCCGAGCGAGGACCAGAACCCAAGGCTCTCTGTTCTGTAGCTCGTCTCTTGCTCATAGTGGCATGTTACCACTTGCTCATAGACACTTGGACGGGAAGCAAGCAAGCGTTTTCCCAGAAAAGGATTTCAGACAATCCTCCCCATGGGGATTTGGGAGGAAAAGGTATTTCCATTCCAGATGGGCCTGAGACGCTGCTGTTCCCTCTGCAGGAATGTCCCAGGTTAGTTGGAACATCCAAAGACACACATCCTTTCTTAGTGTGTTCCAGCCCACCCTTTAACAATTATGCCTATTACTGCTCATGCCTGAGATGACCCTTGCTTCAAGTCAACTCCTACCTTTTCCCAAGACCCAACCCAGATGCCACCTTCTTGGAGATCACTTGTGAACACCTCGGCCAGTGTGTGGGAAATGATGTTGCTCTCTTGCCTCTTTGGATGGTAGCTCCCCTGCTCCTGTTCCTTCCACCTCCCCTCCTTCTTCCTCCCTTCACTCTTCCCCAACACAGCTAGCCCATGCCCAAACACATGGTAATGGCCACCAAAACACGTTAGATTGAATGGAGGGGGAAATCAAGTGTTGAATGTATCCTAAGTGGACTGCATGTGTGTTAAAAGGAAATCTTATCCCACTGTGATGGCATTTGGAGGTAAGGGAATGAGGTAATTAGGTCATGAGGGTAAGCCCTTGTGAAATGGATTAGTGCCCTAATAGGAGTGGCCAAAGAACCATCTCATGTTCTTCCTTCATGGGAGAATATGACAAAAAGCCAGCCATCTGCAACCCAGAAGGGAGTCCTTGTCAGAACCAAACACAATGACATCCAGATCTGCGGGAAGCGTGAGGAGTAATTTTCCATGTAATATGGCTCACTGTCTCCATGCTCTGCAGGGCCACTTGCAGGAGTCTGGTAGATTTTCTTTGTAAAACTCAAATCCAATATGAAAAATGTGATCCTCCCACTCTGTTGTTTCTGTTTTGTGTCCATTCTGTGAAGTCAAGGTCTGAAGAACATAAAAATGAGCCAGGATCAAATCTAGCAGGCTCCAAACTCTTCAGTTCATGTTCCTGCCCCCTTCCAGCCTAGGGAGCTCTCAGGAAACCACCACTCACCCCTCATCACCTCGGGGGAACTCTCTAACTTCCCTGAACCTTAGTCACTGCACTTAGGACAACGGTGGCACAAACGTAAAGACACAGAAACAGCTTTCTAAACAGGTGTGGATGGCACAAATGAGCAAACCATACCATTAGCCAGGACTGGCGTATACAGCAAGTGCTCAATAACCTCAAAACCAGCGGAGAAGCGAAAAACAAACAAAAAACCAAAAAGCAAAAAGCAAACAAAAAAATACCCCGTAAAAACCAAAAAACTGCTCTGAGTTTTCTTGCTGCTCACAGTCAGAATTTCTCCCCTCTCCGCAACTTCATGTCTATTTGACCTAAGAATAAATTTTTCAAAAATTAACAAACAATTCTCAGACCGAAACAATGAGCAACCCATGCCCAGTCCCTGTCTTCACAGAGATGCCAAGCACAGCGTAAAGGGGCAGTGCAGCTGCCAGGTGTGAGAGCAATGTCCTGTCGAGATGCAGCAGAGTGGGCCTGAGAAGGTTCTGTGGGTGAGTCAGACTGGAGAGGAGGGCACAGCTAGGTGGCAGCGTGCTGGGCAGTCCCTAAGTATACACAGTGTGCACAGCCCTGGGGCTGAAAACACAACTTGGCCCCTAAGTCTGAGGGCTGAGCCACTTGGGAGTGAGCCAGAATGCAGACCATCAAAAGAAAGGAGGAGAGCCAGGCTATGCTCAGGCCTACACATGGCCAGAGCCATGTCCTCTGCACCGCTCACTCAGTATGGCGGGCGAGGTGGGGTGAGTCCCAGCAGTCTAACAGAGGTCATCTCTACTAGAGGTCATCCCGTGACCTATGCAAACATTTGAGTAGCTCTTGGGATGGGAGCTACTCCAACAGGACGAGTGTTAAATAATTAGGAACGACCATGATTATAGGTGCATATTCCAAAATAGCTCTAGCCACTTATTCACCAAAGCCAATCACCTCCTGCTCCAGGTACAAGGCATTTGGGCCCTTTACTTCATAGGTGAGTTTCCAAGGGTGCTGTGCCCTGGATAGGTAAGTCTACCAAACCCTAGTGTCTGGACCCTGACAAGCATTTTGACCCTCAGTGTTCCTCTCGACCCTCAAGCCTTCTCTGCTTGAATATGGATCTCAAGTTAGATCTTTTCTGGTGTCAGGGCTCTGCGTTCTCCTGCACTTCCAAAAACACTAGCACCTCCCCAAGTATTACAGGCTATCACAGGCTATTACAGAAGGTCCACGTAAGTACAAGCTCTTTGGGATCCAGTTGGCCCTCTTTGTGATGTTGTTCTTTCTAACAGTCAACCAGGAAACTTAAACGGTTGAACTTGCCAAAGCAGTAGGCCAGGCAGGCTCCACCAGTGGTATAGAGAAGCACCCAGCCAAAAAAGGACCCCAACCTCCAGGCACACACTGTTCCTCCAGAGAGCACCAGCACAAACACAGAACTCTAGCTCCCAAGGCGGTGCATGGGCACGGGCACCTGACATTCCCAGAGCCCTCCCCTGCCTGGGCCCTGTGGGAGCTGGCCCTGCCCTTGCTGTCTGGAGAGGCACCAGCCTGTAAGATCATTTCCCATCACTTATTGTTATGGCTGGCTGGTTGTTTTCTCCAGCTACACAGAGGAGTGCAATCTGTGGGGGCTTTGCAAACACCAAAGAAGCCACCTTTACTATGGCATACTGCCTTCTGACCTTCCATGCCCACTTCCCACTTAATTTCCTTACATTAATGAGTTCCTAAAGTATTTATGATTCTGAGGTTCTCTACACAGCTCCGCCCACCAGATGCCCCACCGGGAATGTGGTTTAAACATTATCAGTGAGGTCTTTCTCGGGGCATTAGGTTCTCTTTTCAGTCATTATCACTCTAAGCCTATCTTCCCTGGGTGAGCCAGGGAGGGTGGACATCAGCTCCTGCAGGCTTGACTTGTTTGCTTGATTTGTGGTATTTGAAAGTCATGATAGAAAGGCCCCTGCTTGCATTTCACAGTAGTGCTCAGAGACAGATTCCCAGAAGTGGCATTATTGAGTAGAACTTGGGAACATGGGGCAATTCGTCTGTGTTGCCCAATTGCCTCTGGACCACGGAACTCATTTTTGCTTTGTTAATGAAGAATTCAGTCCATTGCACCCAGCACCACTAGGAAAGAATCCTTCAACCACAGACCTTGCTACCAGCTATCTTGGCTCCATGACCCATTCATGGGTTACCAAGCAATCCCAAGAAGCCTTCCTCTTCCCCAAGGGCCACCTTCTCCATAAAGTAAAGACTTGATTTTAAATTTGTATTTATGCATATGTGTCTATATGATTGTATACCACCACACATAAGAGGCCAGAAGGGGGCATCAGAGTCCCCAGAGCTGGAGTTATAGGCAGTTATAAGTTGCCCATTGTTAGGCTTCTAGAAGAGCAATGAGGGCTCCATAGAATGAACTGGTGGGTGCCCCGGCAGCTGGGCCAGTGGCAAATTATCAGTATAGGTGTTAGGATCCCCAACTATAAGGTCCATTTGCTTTAGATCAGGTCCCAGCCTTGACACTGCTAGCAGCATGATTTGAGGCAAGCTATTTGATTGGCCTAAGCCTTAATCGTATAATCTATAATGGGAATAAAAGCAAAGAAGTTACTTAGAAGTGATCATGCACTGAAAATGTAATTGTATATCCAACATTTTTTTAAAGCCCAGTTCCTGGCACTATGAAGTTATTACAAGGAGGGTCTATGTTGCAGCATTTGCTCACTTTGGATCCTCTGCCAGCAGAACTGAAGGGCTCTAAAAGCGTAGAAATGGTTAGGAAGAGAGAGGTTCAAACTCTCTTAGAGCTGCTGTGTGCCACTGCTGTCCAGCCCTAGTAGGGCCCTACTTTTCCTCAGCTGCAGACAGTTCTCAGGCCAGCTCCTGCGGGAGGGGAGTTGAAGGCCGCTCCACCAGGTGGTTATCAGAGCTCTGGCTGCCACAGAGGCCTGGGAATGCAATCTGCTCAAAGAGATTGTCTGAACTCACTTGGCTGGGGAGCAAGGACACCGACTCCGATAAGGCTAAGCGGTAACCAAGGGGGAATTGCACTGGGGTCTCATGAGGGCATCAGTGGCTCAGGCTGCATGTGCCTTCTGGAGATTTTGGGGTCCAGGAGCAGATTTGCCCTGGAGTGGGGCAGTTGGAAGGGACCCTCTCTCTGGGTAAGGATGGAGAGGAAGAGCCATGTCAGAGTCGGGTGGCCTCATCTACCTAGACTCAAGCCTGGTGTCTAGCTTCCCACAAAGCCAGGAGCTCCTGGTACAAAGGGTACAGGTCAGAGGCTGGACAGCCTGGTAGTGCCACAGCGTCCAATCAGTTGTGCTTAGAGTAACAGGGATTCTTGAATACGGGACAGCGCGTCCTCACCAGGGGCATGGGTACAGGGATGCATTTTGTAGATCTCACTCAGGCACTGGGGTGAGAGCAGCAGGAAACACAGGCCTAATTCAACAAAGCCACAGGGATCCAAACGTGGTCAGAGGCTCCTGAGCAGGGATCCGACCAGCTTGCACTACAGAGGTGGCAGGCTGACTACAGGTGAGACTACATGATAGTCGTTTATACATAGGTCTGGGGGTGTTTTCCCTTTCTATGCAATATTTGGTCAAGGGTCACTGACCCTCCCCTATCCAGCATCCATTCCTATGTCTCTTCCCAAGCAGGGCTTCCACTTTGTCTGGTATTGCTTTCCTGCATGCTCAGCTCCACGAGACTCAAGAATCAACCAAGACCATGGTTCCTAGAAGATACACCCCCCCCCACACACACAGTTACCACCCCATGCATGGATGATTCCCAGGAGCACCAAGTGACATTCTCCTTTTCAAGGAACTACAGTGACAGTTTGGGAACACAACCCCTGCCTGCTCAGGGCAGCCCACACTCTCAGCACTAATGAGTGGTTTGTAGTGGTTGTGGGTATAAAAAGCAATTTGCCAAATAAGACTCCATGTAAATAAGAAAATAGAAGCAGGTATCCAGGCCAATTCCCAGCTCTGAGAAATTGTTCAGTGCCCAACTGGCACACATATGCCCTCAATAATTGTGGCTAGCTGACATTAATACAAAGACAATTAGTTTTCTTTTAATCTACATGCAATGTGTTTTCAGCCAGTTGCTAAGTTGTTAGGACATGTTTATTAAATTACTTGTGCTTGATAAATAGAAACTGATGGCTATTTCTTGTGATCTAGGATGCTGTGTAAAAGCTAAGTGTTGTACAATTGAGCATTTGGCAGTCTCAGCCCCTACGCTATAAGAATATGGGATTTCCCTGGCACCTGTCCTCAGTCCAAAGTGGGTCCTTGTCCTCATCAGGGTGGCAAGAAGGACTTCCATGCCATGGCTGGGGAAGGTGGTTTTCATACAAACGCATGCTGGGTGGGAACAGAGCAGCACATAGGCTCAAGGGCCACTGTCAGCCTTGAGACCTCAATGAAATATCCTAACCATGGCACCCATGCCCGTCACTCAGAGAGGGACAGCGAGACCTAGGTCCCCAAGATACTGAGCTGCTGGGTCTATCCCTCTGTCTTGGCTTCCTGCAGTGTGAGAGAAGGTGGCAGTTTGAGTCATGGCTTCTGTTACTTGCAACTCAAAGCATCCCAGAAGGACCTGGGGACACAGGGAGGAGTGAGAGAAGTGAGCAGAACCCACGTTCTTGTAGCACCAGAAGCAGGAAGTCTCTGAGACTCCCCCTGGCTCAGGTCTGATACAACTCTTCAGGGTCAGAGGCAAGAGACCTGGTTGTTCCAGGGCCAAAGGTGAGGGCAGCCCATGTCTTCTAAGAGGGCACTGCCCAACAAAATGATGCCAGGTCATCGTTCTGATTTCCTGCGTACACAGGGATGCATTCTACATCATGCAGCCTTCCAGCACGGTGTGCTTCCAGAGGGCAGGAAAGCTCCGGGACCCACCCTAGCAAGCCCCAGACAGAGCTGGCATCACTAACCATAGAGAACCCACTGAACTGAAAGGAGAGCTCAAGAAGGCAGAACATGGGGTGTGGGGAAATAGCGAGAAGGCTTCCAGAAGGACCTACAAGGGCAAGAGCAGAGATAGTGAGAACTGCAGGTACCGGGGAGACCATTACCAAGGGGTGGGGAGTGATGCATGGCCACAAATTTGAAGTAGAGGAGGTTTTGAGGCAAATGACAGGGAGCCTAGCTTAGCTTAGGAGTCAGAGACTTCTTCAGTGAGCTGCCTTTTTACTCTGGAACTTCCTGGACATGAAAGGGACATGAAATCAGGTCCTGACAGAGACTGAGAGCTCTGGCCAGCTGAAGGGTGGCCCCTGCCTACTCCTGCAGTGGAGGGTTGGATTCAGTGGGCACAGAGAGCTGCTACCTCCGAGTGACAACTGGTTCTACATGCACATAAATTGGCAATTTTGCCAGTGAGAGGCAGACTTGCCTTCTATTTCTGGCACCTCGGTCACTTTAGAAAGCCCTGAAAGATTTAAATAGTTCTGTCATTTCAGGAAAATTCCAACCCCCACTTCTAGAGAGTCAGACCAAGCTTGCTAAGCAAGATCCTGCCCAAACAGTCAGGCATCCCAGCTGTACATGGCTGCCAGTGAGGGCGCAGATGGCAAACCACAGCTCACTTTCTGCTGAACCTCAGACACAGAGGCCACGTGGCCAGACCCAGTCCCTCTCCCTGCAAGCCAGGCTCAGATTGCAGCCGTCAGACTTAGAGCCGCCATCCAACAGGGGGCACCAGAGACTGTTCTGGATGGTGAACACTACAACTAGCAGAGAGAGTTCTGGCACCCCAAACTCTGTGAATGAAAGACTATAGAACATTAACAAAGAGCCTTTCCTCCTTGTTGGCCTCAGCGTAAAAAGTGGAGCAATACTCACTCATAAATAACCGGAGTATACCTTCTTCACGTCACCATAAGAATGTTTCGACAGTTCCTAAATTCTCTACTCACCTCCAGGAAAAGATTGACTAGTAATGTCTGCTGTGAGCACAGGAATGGGGAATGTACCAGGTTTCCCCCTTTCATTGATTGGACAAATCTTAAAACACTTACTTGATTTTTGTTCATTGTTCCAAAGAGCTGCATTAGTTATTACTGCTTTCAGGGAAAGCCAAGCCTGGCTTCCAAGGGTCTTAGTTCTTACCTTAACCCACTGAACTTGATGCTTACCCAGTGATCTCAGATGTGGTCTGCCAACTCCACTAAAAACCTATACCTCAGGGGCTGGAGACATGGCTCAGTGGTTAAGAGTGCCTGCTCTTCCAAAGGTCCTGAGTTCAATTCCCAGCAACCACATGGTGGCTCACAACCATCTGTAATGAGGTCTGGTGCCCTCTTCTGGCCTGCAGACATACACACAGACAGAATATTGTATACATAATAAATAAATAAATACCTATACCTCCCAACCCCCATCCTTGATCACCCAAACTGGACACCTTCCACTCCACTTTATAGCACCTAAATGTCTGTGCTTTTCATTATTCATGACCTGGAGAGAACCCTTTGCTGTGTGCCTGGAGTTTGCCTGTCCACTGGATAGAAAGCTCCCTGAAGGCCAGTGTGATGTGCTGTTCTTCCTCTAAGGAAGGAAGAGAAACATGTCCACTGTGCCAAGAACCATGCTGAGGATTTTTATCCATTCTTTATCCCCCTCGAGCCCCACTAATGACCCGTGACATAAGTCTGACCACCACAAGGGGAAAGCAAGGTCAGAGTGGTGGTGTGACTTGTCTGAGGTCACACGGCTGATAAGGCCAGGATGAAGATTCCCTGAGCTCCCTGATTCAAATGCACTTGTCCTGAGCCTTGCTCTGACAGTGTAGAGATGACTCTGAAGAGGACGTTGCTGATCCCCTGTGGTGTGCCTGACACTTAGTAGTTACTTGGAAAATGGTCTCGATGCCAAGGCTCACCTATCAAAATCGGCTATGTGACAGCGTGGGCTGGAAGGAACTTATGGTGCAGCAGGTTCCCTGGTAACCTTACCTCTCAGGTGATCACCAATGTAGTCCATTGACAGGGTAGCCCAGCCAGGAGGAAAGCCACTGCGAGTCCCTGTGTATCTGCCTGTCCCACCCTCTTCCACTGCACGCCAGCCTTCCACCATTCTGGCTAATTCAGCCTCGAGCGGCTGGGAATACCACACAAAGGACTGCCTCAGCTCCGCAGCCAGCTTGTCCATCAGTGTGCCCTCCGTTTATCTTTGGAGAAAGAATGACGGAAAGGACCCCACTGCTCAGGATGACTGTTTTGACAGGTCTTTATTGTGCATAAAATTGCGTCATTGTTTTGTTTAACATCGAGAGGGGCTGAATGGCTATGAACTTTAATGCGCCACCCCCAGTGAACCATTAGGTCCCTTCTGTGTTCCCGACTTTATAAGTCTGTTTCCCTCAGAGGAACATCTGTTGTATACTTAAATGACCTTAGTTCAAAGGCACGACCAACAAAAAATGTCTTAACTCCACCAGGAAGCATCGAGCGGATCGTTTCTCCACGCCGGTCGCAATATCAGGGGCTTCTCTGTTAACAGCTGTGTCCATCTGCCCAGGCGGGCAGAGGCCCCTCTCTTTCTACACATCATTAAAGATGCTCGGGACTGCTTTTGGGCCTCGTTCCCACTCTGACCCAGGCAAGTCTCGCCAAAATCTCCATTTTATGGGCATCGATAGTCAGGCTTCTACTCAGATGTAACTGTTACTCCGTGTGTGGAGGGGTGTGATGAAAGATAGCAAGGGGTGTTCCACTAACCCTTGGAAGGAACCTGAATGGGCACTGGGGATTTCAAGCAACTTGACAAACTTAGGAAAAAAACAGATTGCTCTTAGCCAAACCCGGAGGAATTTGAGAAAAACGAGCCTGCTGCAGACAAAGCTTAGAAGGAGGCACCATGTTGGAAGCCGTAAAAGTCATATTGGAAACAGAGATGGTCAGGCAGTGGGCTGGCTGCCTCTTCCATGGATTAGCTCATCCTGATGTTATCCCATTTTACAGATGCAGCATCAGGATGCCCAGAAGAGAGCCCTGTGTTTGATTTCTCATCTTGTTTCCTGGCAGCTGCGGAGGGATAAAGTGAGTCACGCCACAGTTTGTAGGGACGAAGACCACCAAGTCATGGATGCAACGGGGATTATTTTAAGTGTCTCTCCACCCAGAACCTCTATAGAGGGCTCAGCTATCACAGGGTCCCCCTGAAGCCAGCCGATCATCACTTTTTCATGTTTGTAGCCTGAACAGAGGGAATGTGATTTTTTTCCAAAGTTGCTTTCATGTCAGGCTAACTAACATCAGAAATGGACAAACCTGAGTTTCTCCTGGAAACTGAGGAGAGATGGCTCATCTCTGTGGTTACTCCAGCAATGGCTGGAGAGCTGCCATGGAGACAGGCACTCAGACTTCAGGCCGTCTGAGGCCCCTTCCTGAAGGGGCAGCCTGACTCTTCAGGGATATGTGCATCTTCGCGAGTTGTTAGGACACTTCTGGAAGTGAGTGGGTTTGTGTAAGGATGGCCCATGGACTTGTGCCTTCTTGAAGCTGGAAACTCACTGCTAAAAATAAAGGAAAGTTAGATTTTACCTTATTTGGAGAAGACTAGTCCATGTTGCCTTCCTTTGCCTATGTTATCTTTCAGAGTAAGTGGCAGGGCTTTAATCATGAAAAATAAAAGTGGTTTTTAAAAGTATAGACCAGATTCGATTGCCAAGACTTTCAGGCTGTTACAGTCTCTTTGTTGGACCAGAATATCGCTGCTTTTGTTCTGCAGCACCGTGGATCTGAGGAGCCATACAGCTTTGCTCATTTTGATGTTTTAAGCGTTAGCCCTTGAGATGGGATGTGTCTCTTGGCTGTGAGGTTCTTCTTTCGGTCTATGCATTCATTCTGTCTACCAGAGATGACTGAGGACAATCTTTTCAGGTCCCACCACACAGGAATGGCCGAGTCAGCAACTCCCAGAGGCACACAGCGCCTGGCAGTCACAGGCCAGGTGGGTGATGGGAGGGACCCTGAAGCCTCTTAACCTAGCCTGGGGAGGAGAGGAGGAGCCACCACAGCTCCTACGAGAGGAAACTCTAAGGGCTGGGCATGGAGAAAGAATGGAGGCATGAAGATTGAGGGAGACAGTTCCAGAAGGAGAAGATGGGGTGTGTGGAGACCACGGGGTGGTTGGGGATTCTAAGCAGTGTCTTGGGCATCTTTGCAGTAGAGACAAAGACAGAGCTGCACTCAGGTGAGGCGCCTGGGGTGAGAGCCCCGTTCTCAGGTACTCATCTCTCTCCACTCATTGTCGGTCCACACCTTCATTATAGTTTTGAGCATTCGTTCATCCATTGTAGATTCCTCCCCTTCTCCTCCAACCCCCAGCATTGGCAATGGATTCCAGAGGGTTGCACAGCTGGGCATGCTCTCCACCACTGAGCGAACATCCTTAGCCCCTCCCCCTTTCACTAATTTTGATATTTTTCAGATGTTCCTTTAAAGTATCTATTTCGGCTGCTGTGGTTTTGGGTATTTCTTTGACTTCTGAACCCAGGGGTGTGGGTGTCTCATCAGCTTCATCCTCAGCCTGACTCATGGAAGAAGAGGGGGCTGAGAAGTGCCGGCATACACCTGTCGTCTCTGGAGTTTACCCCTCACCATCAAGGTTAAGGGGCCACAGGATGGCAAAATGGAAAGTAGCCAGGTGTGCTTTGAGAACCTCCTGGTGGGACCAGGTGGACAGGTGCAGGGTCTAGCACAGTGGTCTTCAACCCTCCTAATGCTGTGACCCTTTAATACAGTTCCTCATGGTGTGGTGACCCCCAACCATAAAATTGTTTTTGCTGCCACTTTATAACTGTATTTTGCTACTGTTATAAATCATAATGTAAATATTTTTTGGAGATATAGGTTTGCCAAAGGGGATTCATGACCCTCATGTTGAGAACTTCTGGTCTAGACACAGATCCCAGGTGAGGTTGGGCTGGAGAGGAGGTGGTAGCCGGTACCAGGAATTGAAAACATACATTGAGAGACCAACAGGGACTTTGTCCCACAGGGCATCATCATTGCTACCCCAGCATTATGTTAACCAAAGTCAAGAGCAGGACGTTATAGATTCTCCTACAGTTCCAGCACACAGATGCCCCGGGGTCCCTTTGCAAAGGAGAATTCACGGATGCTCTCATGGATGGTGAATGGGGTCATGTAACCTAGGAGTAATTACCTTGAGTGAGCCGAGGTCTGACTGGCCCACCTCAGAATTAACACAGCATCACTTCCTGCAGAATAAGGGGTTGCCTGCAGTGTTTCTGACAGCCACACCCACCACTCTGACCCTTGGCTCAGACTGCATAGGCTCCGGCACCTGGGCAGGACAGGGGCTGCAGGGTCGATGTACTCAATTCAGTTTTCAGGCGCAAAGACCCAGAGGCAGGCAGGTGGGAGGGCGGGGAGGAGGTCTGGTCCCCATTAAGGGCCATTTGCTTGTGGTATCGGGCCATGAGGGCTGCTGGCTGGTTAACAGGCATGGTCACAGGCTGCTGGGAAGGAGCAGTGGCCTTGAAATCAACTTGATTGGCTCTAATTTCCCTTGCTGCATGCAGGAGGCCCAAGGCCTTCCTAATACAGGCTGGCAGGCGTAGCAACAGAGCCAGGCATCTCTCCTAACTCAAGGAATATGAGATGCATTCTCCGCAGTGAAAGCCACTGCCGCCAAAGCCTCAGCTGATCGAGTTCTGCCTCGCCCTAGAACTTCCTTCCCATACCTGGGCCCTCATCTGTCCCTTCCCTCACATACTACCCCCTACCCAAAGCTTCTTTGACTCTCCAAGGCTCTGGGTTCTTTAGCTGCAGCATGGACAGGCTGGACTCCCGTGGTAGAGCCATGCGGCGACAATGACAGGAGGACATGGTGATGGCCTTCTGGTTTCTCACCCTTGAGGCTCATTGCCAGCATTTCTCCAAAGCCATGAGGGGGTGGGGATGAGGGCGGGAGGAGGGGCAAACAGGTGTTCTCCTTTGACCACATCTGCCTCAAGCACCCAGATCTTCAGGGCCATCCTGAAACCTGATGCTCCTACTGGTCATCTCAGCCACTGACTGCCCAGGGAGGGCAAAGATGAAGCTGCTGGCATTGGCTGACCTTGGAAGGGCTGGCATCCATGTGGTGGTGGTGGTGGGGAACTTGGGGAAAAGCTCCCAGTGTCAGGCTCCTCCTCCCTGCTCCATGTTCTCCCTTCCTCCCAGCTGCCAGCTGCTCCATACTGCACTCTTGGCTTTCTTTCCTGGACCGTGTTTCTTCATCTCCTTTCTCCCTTCACCATCCGTCTCCCTGAGCCTCTAGCTCTCCCTCCTTTATTCGGACATTCTTATTAAAGCGTCAGTACACATTTTTGAGGTGCTAGAGAGATGACTCAGTGGTTGAGGTCATGCGTTGCTCTTACAGAGAACCCTGGTTTGGGTCCCAGCACCTGGGTCCCAGCAACTGGAACTCCAGTTGCAGGGGATCTGACACTGTCTTTGAGCCTCCCGGGGCACCACACTTACATGCAGAAACCCACACCCAGAACACACACATACATACAATAAAAAAATTAAATCTTTTTTAAAAAATAGATATTTTAAGACGCTTACTGTGTGCCAATGGCTGGGAAGCATCTGACATAGAAGGTAGGCCAGCACTTTCTGATATTTCTGTCCCACTTGGGGGGGGGGTTCTCTTGGTTATATCTACAGAGGGGACAAATCTGGACTCTTGAAAGATCAGCCCCCATACCCTCCTCATCCTCTCCCACCCTCCCAAGCCTTTTCCATCCTCCCACCCTTGTGCAAATATTTATAGAGAATGGGGAGGGGAAGGCCTCTTTTCTCAGCAGCTCCAGGCTGGGGATGGGATGGGAAGGGCATAGAGGCAGAAGAGAGATCAAGGGGTGGGGTCGGCACCAAGTCAGGCCTATCAAAGTACTGTCCCCCACTGGCCTGGCCAGCAGCCCCTGGCCATCTGTTTTACAGAGCTTGGCAAACAGCCTTGCAGTTTGTCTCCCTCACCCCTGGCAGCACATCTGTGGGTGAGCTGGGAGAGGCAGCCTCTTGGCCAGGGCAGCCAAGGGGAAGGTGCTAGTCTGCTGGGTGAAGGTGCCCCAGGCTCCTCTCAGAGCCCCAGAACTGGATGCCTTCTGGTGGTCACACAGCTGTGATCTCTGCCTGCCTTGCAAGTCACATTTGTTCCAAGTCAGAGGTCAGTGCCCATCTGGGAAGCCAAGTGAGCGAGGCAGGATGCACTAGGACCCAACACGTGCATTTCCTCATCTTTGCACACCTAAGCACACACTTGGACACATGTGCTGTGTGCCACACACACCCACATGTATCCACAGGTCCCTATGCATAGCCATATGCACACATACACATCACTGAGATACCCTCACTCCAGGAATTATACGGCCAGATGACCTGGACGGGGTGGGAAACTTTCAGTTACAAAATAAAACACAGGCTAAGGAGATTCCAATAGCTTTAAAGAAGAAATAAATAAATAAAAGGAGCTAGCCAACACTCAAGTGCTCTGATAGTATCCGCTGGAGCTCTTCTGACCCATACAGACTCAGCATGCCCCCCAGAGAATGGCTCTCCCTGGGGCACACACAAAGGCAGGGATGCAGGGGGCTAGCCTAGACCAGAAACACCAAGCTATACAAACAACAGGCTACAAAGCAGCTCTGCCCGTATTGTCAAGTGTGCTATGCCTTCCGTGACCTTCACCTTAGTTCCCCTGCTCCAAGCTAACTTCAGCGGGCACAGTCATCCCCACACACTTCCCCCACTCAATTTGTCTATCTATCCTGAGACCCCATAGTACTGAAGCTCGCACACAGACACGTGAGCCAGCTTGTCTGGGCTTAACTCCTGATTCTGGTTCAGGGAAGCTGAAGCAGGAGAATGGCAAGTTCTAAGTCTGCCTAGGCTAGAGACTGAGTTCAATATCAGCCTTAGTAGCTCATCCAGACCCTGTTTCAAAATTTAAAACAGTTAAAAATAGGCTGGAGAGAACAAACTCTTGCCTGGCACACGCAAGGCCCTAGGTTCAATTCCCAGTAAACCCAAACTGAACAGATAAATAACCTTGATTTTGTTGTGGGCCTTATTCTGTGAGCCCCAGATTTTCCTTCTCTACACCAGGTGTGATAATCCCACTGATAAAGCCCTGTAAGGATCCAATAAGAGAATCTAGGCAAAAAGGCTGAGGAACAATAACAGCTCAATCCCAGTGCAGCTAGCAGGGAATGCTGATGTGGATTTCAGTCAGCCCTGCTTCTGACTCTTCCAAGGGGAGGCCTGGGCTCAAGGCAGCCATTCTGAAGCCGGGGCCTGAGATCAGGCAGCATCAGCATCCCTTGGGGTGGGTTAAAAATGCAGGTTTTGAATGCCAGAGGCGCCGCTTGCTTGGGTGTTCTTAGGCAGGGACTGGTGTAGTGTGTTCACACAGGTCCTGCTCAAGTGGGAAAGCCAGTGTGCATACTCAAATGGTAGCTACTGTGCCTACTGCACCTAGGCCTCCCTTGGAGGGTGAGCCCTGAGGCCTGGCTGGGGGCGGGGTATATATTTCATTGTCTGATTCCTCCTTGGAGGAAGCTGGCCCTGTGCTACCTGGGCCTGCCTTTCCCTGCCCGCCACAGCTGGCAAGGGGGCCTTCCTGCCCCTACCTCCAGCCATGTGGGCCCCAACCTCTGCTCTGTGCACAGCTCGCATCCAGCTGGGCCCAGCCCAGCCCGAGTGGGAGACACAGGCACTTGACTTCAAAGCCTTGTCAGAGTCAGCCAGGTTTGCAGTGGGGGTCAAAGAGGAAACCAACGAACAACGTGGCCAGAAAATGGGAGTGAAGAGGGGGGCTGCTGTGGGGGAGCAGGAGGAAGCAAGAGAGCAGATGAGGAATCTTCGGCAACCTGGCAACCAGGCGCCTACGGCAGGCAATGCGTGTGGCCGTTGGTCCCAGCTGAGTCTTACCTCCTTCAGCTTCTCCATAGAAACACTGCAATTGAATTGCTTCTGCTCCAGTCCCCCACCTCATCACACCATGTCATGTCCCCACGGGAGCATGAAGTCAGAATAGCAAAGTCGATGCAGTATGGCAGGTGGCAGGGGAGAGCATAGGTGGGACCCTCATCTGCACAGTACCACTACCTGCACTGAGCAAGAGCCACAGTCACTGCTGGAGCCACAGCGGTCCCCAGGCTACCCTTCCCATTAGTGCCTTCTGTACCCCCAGGCTACCCTTCCCATTAGTGCCTTCTGTACCCCAGGCTACCCTTCCCATTAGTGCCTTCTGTACCCCAGGCTACCCTTCCCATTAGTGCCTTCTGTACCCCAGGCTACCCTTCCCATTGACGCCTTCAGGAGCAGACGAGTCGGGAAGGACTCTGGAGCAGGGGAACACAGGGTCATGTGAGAGAACACGCACAGCATAGGCGATAGGTATGCTCATGGCGGGCTACTTGGGACTCTAGATCTGCCAGAGTCAGCCCAGAAATGGGGCTGCCCCCCAAGTATAAGTAGGCAGGAAAGCAGCCAAGCTGTATGGACACCACGGTCTGCTGATCCTGACCTAGTTTGTCATCTGTTCCACCCTCTGGCAGATGCTGGTCCCTCCCTGTCACAAAGAGGGAAGTGAGGATGTTAGGGCCACAAGTCACAGTGAGGAGTGGCCATGCTGGGATTTGTTCCTGGCCTCCTTCCCTTCCCCCAGGACCAGGCAGCAAACAGAGCAAAACTTGTGGACAGTAGCCTGGTGATTCCTATGGGCCACCTGCTCTGCTGCATCTTAAGTATGGGGACAACGCTGTGTCCACGCTGTCCTTGGTAGTCCACAGATTTGCGTTGATCTCTGCCATGCATATGGCCCACATGTGACCATCACATCCAAGACAGGCCAGCAAAAGGCCATCACCATTGCTCCACTTTTCAGGTGGGGAACGCGGGGTTTGGGGAGGGGCCTAACTTAGGTGCCTGTAGAGAGGTAGAGGAAGTTGGAATGGGGCCCACCTGGAATGTTGGTGCCCTGGGCTTACATATATTGGGATGGGAACTGGTATCATTAGCTGTGATTAGCAGACACGTTAGCACATCACAGACGCATCCTCCCGCGAGGAATATGCACTGTTACAGGAAGGCCCTGGTTCCTTCTGGAACAGTCTTCTTCATACCCACCAGCCTCTGCGGAAACGCTTCCCGCCACATGCTGGGGTCACTCTCCTCACTTTCTACTACATGGGGAAGTCCCACCCCAACATCTAAAACTCCCGTAGCCTTCTTTGGGGCCACAGGAACGGAAGTCAAGGAATCGAGGTCAACCCATTGCCGCAGTGAGGCCCCATCACCCATCTGCTGATAAGGTAGAAGCTGGCTTGACAGTGGGTCAGGCCAACCCATGCCTTAGGCAAGACCAGAGACCTGGACTTCTTCTCACCCAGGGGTGATGACGACAATGACACTCTCTTTTCAGATCTCCCAGAACCTCCACACTGGCTCAGTTCTATCTGAAGCAGTTCTACTACCCAATGCTGGGGTCCTGGGACCTCACAGGCTGTCCTCCCGGGTATCCTGGCATTGGAAGAAGATGGTTCCTTTAAGGGATGATGCCTGACAGGCCTAGAGGACTTCCTAGCTTCAAGTGTCACTAAAAGAGACCCAACTTCTTGTTATCACAGCCAGCATTGAGGTCCTGGTGTGAATGCCCATCACTCTGTAGCCAGTGATTGCTTGTTTGGGGGTGCTGAAACTCACCCATCTGCCCAGCCCTCTGCCAGGCATTCAGTCTCACTGGCCCTCACCTGCTTGACACTGGGCTTTACATGAGTTATCCCCTTGCCCCAAGCCACACACACACACACACACGCACAGCTTACCTCTGCACCCTCTCCCATTCTGCCTGGGGCAATGCAACCGATTCCCTGCAATGTCCCTGGCCAATAGTGCCCTGCAGTTGCCCAGGTCTGTTTCTCAGTCATTGTCCCTATTTCCTCCTCCACTCCACTTGCAACACTCTCTTTCCTGAAACCCTAAGAAACTCATCCCCAAAGCCTGGGAAGGCAGTTTACAGGGTTTCATTTCCTGGCCAGGTGGCTGCAGTCCCAGCTCACCCTCGCCCTTCTCCGCCCCTCTGCCAGCACTCTTTCTTGGACGGCACTCCACGACTGGCCTGATCACATGGGTGAAGGACATTGCAACTGTTGATTTTTCTTTCCTCGTCGTCCAACAAACTTTTCGGAGTACTATTGTGTGACATCATGCTGGGCAAATGATTTTGCTTGTCTAGAAGCAAATCTAGAAGGGAGGCAGCGATCTGACAGAAGGAGGCAAGCCCCCACCCGTGTGTGTGTGTGTGTGTGTGTGTGTGTGTGTGTGTACACTCTTGTGTTGAGGACGTGCCTCTGAGGGCACATCTAAGAGATGAGGAAGGTTCCTCAGAGGAGATGGAGTTTGGGTTGGGTTCTGTAGGCTCAATATAAGTTTTCCAGAAGAGGAAGGATGGAAGGGTGCTGTGGGCCAAGGAACAGCATGTATAAAGTCCTGGGGCACATGGGGAGCTGCCCAGGGAGCCCCATGCTGGCTGTGATGCCCTCCCTCTCCTGGAGGGCAAGGAGCAACCATAGCCTGTGCAGGTGTGACTCAAACAGGAAGCAGGCACATTTGCTGTTCTAGGCTGATCAGACAGGTCGCAGCTGCTATCTGTTGCTATATGAAGGTGCCTGAAAGGTTCAGGGATGGAGTGCGAACCCCTAAAGCTGTCAATTTCAAGAGACATTCAGTGCCCAGGACCACTCTTCTCTGTCTGGGCAGGATACCCACTGCGGGGCTCCAGTAGGAAACTTGGGCCTTGGAAAAGATGGTCTGGGAGAGCAAGGGCCAGGGCTTCTTCCCAGGGTCAGCCCCTTCTTCTGTTTTCTGGGTAGCAGTGTGTGTGTTTTCCTTCTCTGAGCCCAAGCAATGAAGTCCCTTGTGAGCAAAGAGCAAAATCAGAACAATGCTCCTGGGTCGTCCTTGTCTGCACCCTGAGTCCTGTGGGCATTCTGCGTCCTTCCTTCAGACTCAAGCCCTATGTTCAAATTCAAGGGTAACAGGCCTCAGACCATTGGCCACTTTTCTTCTTTACCTGCCTGTCCTGGGCACTGACTTAGAAAGCTTGTGGCTTAGAGAAGAGGCGGGTCCGCACTTCTGCCCTGATTAACAAGGATGCTGGCAAGAAAGTCCTTCCGGACTCTGACCCCTGTGTCCCCAGCAGAAGAAAGCAGGCACCCCAGCCCACCTGCCTGTGCTCACTGCCTGTTCTTGACCAGGCCTGGGGTCCAGGCTGTAGTGTCATGTCCCCAGACTGAGCCTCTAGGGATAAGCAGACAGCTGCTGCCCCTCTGTTGTGGGTGCCGCATTAAAGAGCCTTCCTACAGATAATTGGGTAACGTCCTGGTACATTGACGAGACCCACTTCCAGATGGCATGGGGGGACCACATCGAACAATCAGCCAGGGAGCTGACTCCACCTGCTATTTTTAGAAGGTGCTGCATCTGGAGGTGGGATCTCTTGGCTGGAGACGTCTGCACCAGGAGCTGAGGACTGGCCTCACAGTTGGTGATAGGCTTGTCAAGATGTCCCACCGTGGCTTCCGCTCTCTAGATGACGAATCATTCGGGTGTCTCTGCGCGGAGCCTGGCCTGAGAGCAGACTTCAGATGTATCCTTGAACTGGTGCTCAGTGGAGCATAGGAAGGAAGAAAGTCCTGGCATTTTTGTTCTCCTGATTTTTGCCATCCTGCAGCCAGACTCCAGGGCTGGAGCTGGGCGACCTTGGTACATTGGCAAGGTGAGGGTGTCACTCTGGGCTTGTGGCTCTGTTTGCTGACAGTGAAGTTGACATGTTGTCCCAGGGTCACCAGACAGCAGACTGCAGACACACATGGGCATTGGAGACAGAGGGATACACATGAGCATTGGAGTCAGGCAGATGATGGGAACACAGACCCAGGCCAGCTGCTGTGGTTCTGCGTGAGTTAGGTTCCTCTGCCTCAGAGGGAGGGAGGGGGAGAAGCCTCAGAGGAGAGGAGCTACCCACACTATAGAGGAAAGCGGAAAGTCTCTGACCCTGAGTCTAGTGGACAACATGGTGTCTTCCTTTTATTAGTCTAGCTTTGTTCCCAAACCCCATGTCCCTCCATGTCTGCCAGCCTTTGGGCCACATTATAACAATCTCTACCGGACTTTCTCAACCGAATTCCAGTGACCGTAAATGGACTCCAGCGCTCTTGCTCATCTCCTGTCTTCACTGTTCTCCGGGAGATGGAATTCCAGGCTTTGGTAGGAAGGTTTTGCCTCTCCCTCTAGCTGCCTCCGCCTCTGGAGACACTATACCTGTTTCTGTTGATCTGATTGCATCCTATTCTCTGCCCAAGTCCCCTTGGTCACTTGGGTCCCTCCTGTCTCCATGAAGGTTGACTCTAGACCCACCTGCCCTTGCTCTTGGTTATCCCTCCACCCCATGAACCAGCAAGCCACAGGGTTTGCCTACTATTGGCTTCCTCCACAGCCCCTCTTCATGGCCTTGCTGATCCCTTCCCTGCAGTGGCCCAGCCTCTGGCCATGACTCAGCTCCAGGAGAAGGACTCTGTCTGCAACCACTCTGGTGCAGCTGGGCTTCGCTGGGAAGCTCCCAAGGTAGTCTGGTTCCTGCCTCCAACCTTCTGCATCCTCCACATGGCGTTTCTATGCCCTTCCTCATGCCCACCTTTGTTCTCTGGTACAAATGATTACTTCATCTAAACTTTAAATAACCCTTGGATTTTTCTTAAGATGAAGTCTCCCCTAAACTTCTTATTGAATATCTAGTCACAGCAACAAACAGTAACAAATACCATTTTATATCCACTCTTGGATGGGGGCTTGGGCATTGCATCATCAGAGGGCAAGTCCGAAGGTCAGGCACAGGCATTCACCCATCTCACCCAACAGTTGTGGACTGGAGTCTTAGAACTCTGGCCTTTGGCTCTATAATGCTCCCAGGAAGCAGGCCTATGTTCAAGAAACCCAGGAAGTGGGAATTTACTAACCTGAATCCCAGGAGAGTTCTTGCAGACAACAGTTAAAAATGC
The DNA here is from genome assembly GCF_018167655.1 of Microtus oregoni. NCBI lineage: Eukaryota > Metazoa > Chordata > Mammalia > Rodentia > Cricetidae > Microtus > Microtus oregoni. Next base: position 25,238,713 of record NW_024543087.1, on the reverse strand, counting down.
CCAACAGCCTCTCCCATTTCCTCCAACACTGAACTGGATATGCACACATTGAGGAGAGCCCACAACCTCCCCTCAAGTCTCTCTCTCTCTCCCCTATTATGTGTTTACACCATCACCAGTTGACAAGTTTGACATCACATCTTTTAGACCTCACCATGACTAGAAGCAGTGCACAGCAAGGCAAGAGTCCTTCACAGCCTTGAATAAACTAATCCATTGGACCATTCGAGAGAAAATGCTTTGGGAGCAGGCCCCAAGAGAGAAGAAAGTGTGTGACTGATTCTAAAGTTCCATGTCCACTCTCTGCCTCTGGCCATGCCAAGGAGCAGAGGAGCAGAGAACTAGGGGCTCCTTTGGAGAGAGCCATGCACTAACCCCGGGGCACTGAAGAATACAAACAGAGGTGCTCTGACTTCTCACAGACAACATCTAGTTAGCATGAGAAGAATGCATGAACGAAGGCCAGCACACACCATGGGTCTGCTGTCCTGGAGACGGTCTCTGAGGAGAGCTGGGATTGAGACTCAGCTTGGCACAGCTTGCTTGAACTCTATCCTGTGTCTGTGCCTATACATGTATACTGATGTGTCTATTCATGTGTATGTGCACACTTGCATGTATATGTGTGTGTGTGGATTTGTACCTTGTATATGTATTGGAAGTACATGCGGGTCTTTGTATGTGTCTATGTCTATATGCATATATATGTATGTACATGTGTATGTATAAACCATGTTGAAAACATTTGTGAGTCTGTGTAAACACGCACTGGAGGGACATGTCTACTAGTATATATTCACATATATATTCACATATATTCATACACACCGGCATGCACCTATGTGTTGCCATAGAGGCAGGCTCCCCTGTGCCCCTGGCCTCAGGGATGGAGACCCCTACTCTGAAAAACCCAGGGCGCTTTGGAACAGACCACTCTGCTGCCACATATTTTCTTGCTGTGCCCAACATCGGACAAGAAGCAAGTTAAGTGAAGACGGGTTTGTTTTTGGCTCACTATTTGAGGAGACACAGTCCAGTCCACCATGGCAGTCCATAGAGGCAGGAGATTTGGTGACTGGTATCATGACATCCACAGTCTAGAAACAAAAGTCAGAGAGGAAATAGGATTGGGCTATCAAACCTACTGAGTCCTAGTGATTCACTTCTTGCAAGGCTCCATTTACTGAAGCCACAAGCTGGGGACCAGGTTTTCAAACACGCAAACCTGCTGGGAACATTTCACACTTAAACCACAACAGCCTCAAGGGATGCTCCTTCTCTGCATGCTGAAGTAGAATGCAAGAGCTGGTCCTTTTCCACATGTTGACTAGAATGCAGTACTGAAGGGGAGGCGATCTCCAGCTCATTCCGAGGCAGCCTGCTCCCTGCTCAGCCTTATGGGTACCCTTGGGACTCCCACCCTCCTGTGGAGCTGTGCAAGACTGGGTCATGGGGACCCAGGGGAAAGGGCTTGGAGGAGCCCTGCTGCAGAGTGCCTGCACTGTCTGCTGCAGCTCACCTGCTGCAAGTGGCCCTTGCCCACTTCTGGGCTTCAGCATCCTCAGTTGTGGGGAGGGTGGGTGCCAGGCAACTACATCTCAAAGACATGTTTGATAAAGTTCCCTAAAACCTAGTCTCTAGGTTAAGGACCATCACTCCCTATCCAGGGGGCTGGGGGCTGCCAGGGACTGGAATCCATGAGCAGAATAGGTGGATAGGGGAGAAGAGTGATTCTTCGTGCCTCTACCCATTAGGTCACCCCAATCCAAGAAAAATTGCTCAGCAGCACAGTGGAGGGAGGGAGTAGTAGGAGAGCACAATAGTCAGAAGAACATTCTAGCATTCTCTTTTAGTCCTTCTGTTACCCGCTGGGGGTTACCAAAGGCAGTTCCACAGCCTGCACAGGTCGGGGCTCTCTCTGCTGCAGTACTCTACAGCTGTTGCTACCTAGTCCTCACCTCCCATGCCCAGCATAGCTGCTGCAGCTCCAGCCATGGCATCTCTGGATAAAGTAATCCTTTCTAACTTAAAACAGTTACTGACGGCATCATTTGTCTAAAATTAAGTGTATATATTTTGAGTACAGTTTGATGAGTTTGGGCCAAAGACCTTGGCAACTGTTTCCTTCATTAGGGTATAGAATAACTCCTCTGGCGGTTTCTCTCATCCTCTTCTGGAGGCATCTTCTTCAATCCCAACAGGACAGACCATCGTTCCTGTTATAGAGCTATCTATGCACGCCACCATTTTGTAAGTGCTCTTCTGTACCTGGATTCTCTTCCTAGACACAGTGCTCCTGAGAACTTGCCACATCACTGTGTGGCATGGGTGGCCTTTTCCTTGCGGATGCTGGCCGTCCTCCATGCCATGGGCATTTGTGTTCGCCCCAGCACATGGTACATGGTGGAAGTCACTCACTCACTTCCTCCTCTCCTATCCAGATTCACCTGAAATCCCACTCACATTGCCTCTTGGACATCAATGGTCAAATACAGCCCCATGACCTAGCCACACAGACGCGAAGAAATGTGGCTGTTTGGTTGGCCAACCACTGGTTCAGGGGCATGGATATTGAAGGTAAAGAGAAGGTAAGGTCCAAGAGGACTGGTCGGCTGTCTTCAGATTATCCAGTTCACCACAGCAGTGGGACAAGGCTTTGGGTTTAGAGCCTTTTCTTTGTCCCCAGTAGGCTACTCCACAGCCAATGGTGATGATCCATTGCCAGTGCCCAGGGCAACATCAGGCAGGAGGGACCACATGGTCTCCATGGAGACCTGCTCTGCACCAGATGCTGGACCTTTGCCCCTTCGGCCCCTGACACCAGCTCAGCTGTGAATGTTGATGCTTATAGAAGTCACATGACTGGCCAGTCCTCGGACCCCCAGAGCCCCAGTTCTGCAGAATCTAAGTCCTCACCACTGAAAGCAAGGCACAGTAAGTTTCCAGACACCTTAAAGGCCGAGGTGGTTCATAAATAAACCGAGTCAGAGCCCCTGCCCTTGGCCCAGAAGCCAGTCACAGACCCCCGAGAGGCCAGCCACAGACCCCGACTCTCTAATTCACCCAGGGCTTCTAATTCGACTTCTCTCCATTTCATGCCTATAATGTATTAACCTAAACAACGGTGCTGACAGCAGCTCAGGGCTCACAGCTCTCTGGAATCTGACTGGTGATTTTCATCAAGGAAAAAGACTAAACAGGTTAAGATGATTAAATTTTCTTGAACCTACAGCTAAGCCTAATCAAAGCCATTTGCGCAGAGGTAGGGGTGTGTGGGTGTGTGGTATATTTTGTGTATGTGTGTTATGTGTCTTGAGAGTGTATTTTGTGTGTGTATGTTTGTGTGTTGTGTGTTAAGTATGTATTTTGTGTGTGTGCGTGTGTGGTGCTTGTGGCTATGTGTGTTGTGTGTGTGTGGTGTGTGTGTGTGTTGTGCGTGGGGTATGTGTGTGTGTTGCCTTTTTCTGGGAAGTTGATTGGCAGCTTCAGATGGCTGGTGAGACTTCTGAGAGCCCAGTGTTAAACGGGGCACTTCAGCTGGCATTCCCACGGGCCCTTTCCACATCTCAGCGGGGACTGGGTCTCAGTTTCCTCAGACATCTGAGGACGGAAAGCAAACTCCATTGCAGCCCGTCTGTGTCTCTCCCCTAAACCGAGTCCTTTTGAAGTGAAGCATTCTCCACACTAAAAATGTAGGGGGGGGGGCGTTGGTTTCCTACTTTATGGAGCCTTAGTAGACCCCGAGTCTCTCACAGCGTGAGCATTAGATCCCACGCCAGCCCTTTAATCTCCCGAGGCTTGGTTTCTCAGTCTCTGAGAGGGGAAGGTGTCTGTTTATTATTCAGGGCAGTACCACACCAGGGTGACAGAAGTCAGGACTCCCATCCATGCTCTTCACACAGAACTCAGACACGGGTGGTATAGGGTAGGACTGCAGAACTCATTACCTGGTCTACCTGCATCCTGAAGGGCCAGAGAGAACAGGGGCACATGGAGATCAGGGGTCAGCTTCAGCATTCTGTAGTGCTGTCTTCCAAAGTCCTCTCAAGTCTGCTTTCCATGTGAAGTCTTTTTTTTTAAATTTATTTATTTATTAAAGATTTCTGTCTCTTCCCCGCCACCGCGTCCCATTTCCCTCCCCCTCCCCCAATTAAGTCCCCCCTCCTCAGCCCGAAAAGCAATCAGGGTTCCCTGTCCTGTGGGAAGTCCAAGGAACCCCCACCTCCGTCCAGGTCTAGTAAGTTGAGCATTCAAACTGCCTAGGCTCCCACAAAGCCAGTGCGTGCAGTAGGATCAGAAACCCATTGCTATTGTTCTTGAGTTCTCAGTAGTCCTCATTGTCCGCTATGTTCAGAGAGTCCGGTTTTATCCCAGGCTTTTCCAGACCCAGGCCAGCTGGTCTTGGTGAGTTCCCAGTAGAACATCCCCATTGTCTCAGGATGTGGGTGCATCCCTCACGGTCCTGAGTTCCTTGCTCGTGCTCTCTCTCCTTCTGCTCCTGATTTGGACCTTGAGATTTCAGTCCTGTGCTCCAATGTGGGTCTCTGTCTCTGTCTCCTTTCATTGCTTGCTGAAGGTTAATATTCAGGAGGATGCCTATATGTTTTTCTTTGGGTTCTCCTTATTTAGCTTCTCTAGGATCACGAATTATAGGCTTAATGTCCTTTATTTATGGCTAGAAACCAAATATGAGTGAGTACATCCCATGTTCCTCTTTTTGGGTCTGGCTTACCTCACTCAGGATAGTGTTTTCTATTTCCATCCATTTGTGTGCAAAATTCAAGAAGTCCTTGTTTCTTACTGCTGAGTAGTACTCTAATATGTATGAACTCTAACATGTGAAGTCTTGATGGATGCCAAAGCCAGGTCAGGTAACAAAAAGTCCAGGTAGCATTGCCTCATTGATCACTTCAGCCACACCCCAGTTCCATATTCTTTTTCCTCCCAGCATCCAGTGATGACGTGTTACTTGGGCCTAGCAGTAGGGAAGGAGGTCTCATCCTTTTCGAGCATTCTTTCCCAAGCCCGAGGACATTCTGTGATGGGATGAGAAAGGTAGAAGGGAAGCAACTGGAAGGTGGAGGGGTCGAGCCTTCTCTGTCGTCTCCCCTCCCCTTTCTGGCCCCATCTGTGGGTTCCTCGAGGATATCAAGGACCGGCCATTTGCCCTTATAAACTGGCCACCTCTCTCACCGGGAAGGCCCCTGTTGGCTCTTTCAGGGGCCTGCTCACTGCATGGGACACTTCTATGACTGATATCTATACACCCTTCTCCCAGTGCCCCCCCAATCTGCCCTACTTTTCAGGTTCTGTCTCTCCAGCAGGCACTAGGACAGCTCGAGCCCCAGATCCCCTGTGATACCACGTGACCCCTGGGAACCACTCATGTGAGACTTCTCTGCTGCTCTGTCCTTTCCTCTGCCACCAGAGGCCACTCCAGCCAGCTCCCTGAAATTCTGGAAAGAAGGACGAGTCTCCATGATCACAGTCCCTCGCTATGCACACTGCAGGTAATACGGGCGACCATCATGCACTGTCCTTTGCCCAGCCTCAGGCAGAAAGAAAGCCCGTGGATTCCAAGTCTTGGGAACAGTCCTGTGGTGCAAGCAGTGTGTGGGTGCAAGCTTTCCCAGAGACAGCCACCTCCCAAATTCTACACATAGTTTGAATTCCTCTAAACTTGTCAGGGAGCACCCCTTTCTTTCCCACAAGATGGAGGATTCTTGGAAGCCTTTCAAATGCTGTATTCCTTGACACAGGTTGGAGGTGGCATGTGGGATGGACAGTTGCTGTATCATCCCCACTACCTTTTAACAACATGCATGGATGCTCCTGTAGATGGAGACTGCTCATGCGTTTCCCAGTCGCCCAGACCCTAATAATAACACAGAAACTATATTAATTACCATACTGGTTGGCCAACAGTTTTGGCATATTTCTAGCTAACTCTTATACCTTAAATTAACCTATTTCTATTATTCTTTGTATTGTCATGAGGGTGTGGCCTATTGGTAAGGTTTCGGCTGGCGGCTGGCAGCTAGTGGCTTTTTCCTTCAGCAGCTACATGGTGTCTCCCTGACTCCACCTATGCTATCTCTTGTATCTCTGTTCGGATTTCCCGCCTGGCTTTATTCTACTAAGTCATTGACTGAAACAGCTTCTTTAACGACCAATGATAATAAAACATATTCATAGCATACAGAGGGGAATCCCACATCAGCTCCCCTTTCTGTCTAAATATAAAGGAAAGTATTAACTTTAACATAGTAAAATTACATATAACAAAACAGGTATCAAGTAAGAATTACAATTACAATATTTATATCTGCTTTATCTTTTGTCATAACTAAGGAAAACTATAACTATCTATTCTTCAATTCCACTAAAGACCCCAAGAAGGATATAATATTACCTAAGTTAGCAGGAAGTGCATTGTAAGCAACTTCTTTTGTTGAGGGAAGTTACAAAGGGGGTGGACATGGAAGGACTGGTAAGGGATTGTGATTGGGGTGCATGTCGTGAAGCTCCTAGAGAATCAATAAAAATGTTATATGGAGGGGAAAAAGTAGAAAAAAGACTCAAATAACTAAAATCATAAATGAGAGCAATCAATACTGACCTTCCAGAAGGATAAGGAGGAAGACCGTGGCATGTGACTTAGAAGTGAGCACGTTCCTACTGAAGCTGACCTGAAAAAAAAAAACAAACAAAAACAGAAAGCATGGATAGATCTATAATAACAAAATAGAATTCATAATTTCAAAATGTTCTCAATACACAAAAGATGCCCAGGTGCAGAGGGCTTCACTGATGAAATTCTGCCACATATAAAATAATTAATACAAATAAATGCTTTACAAACTCCTCCAAAAACATAGAAAGGAGCTCTTATGACTCATTCTGTCAGGTCAGGGTTACCTGAAGAAAAAAATAAATCAACAGCAAGGACATCACAACCAAAGAAAACTACAGATTACTGTACTGTGAACAAAAATGTAAAAATGCTCAGCAAAATGTTTATTTTTGTGTGCATGGGTGTATATTGTGTGTGTGTGTGTGTGTGTGTGTGTGTGTGTGTGTGTGTGTATAGCAGTCAGAGGACAATCTTGGGCGTCAGTCCTTGCCTCCCCCTTGCATTGCCCGGCTGACTGGCTAGCAAGCTCCCGGATTCTCCAGTCTCATTTCCCATCTTGTCATAGGATGGCTGGGATTGAAGACACGCTTTACATGGGTTCTGGGGGATCTGAACTCAAGTTCCCACCCTCGTGTTTTACTTCCCGGAACCAAACACCAGCAAACTTGATGCAGCAAGCACGACACCATGATCAAGTGGAATTTAGCCCAGCAATGTCAGATTTTCTTAACATCCGAAGATCAACTAACAGGACGCGCTGTATTAACAGAACTAAGAACGAAAGCCACCGTTGCCTCCACAGATAAAGAAACTGCTTGGCAAAGACCAAACAGGAGGCGAGGGGGCAAAGATGCTCGAGCAAGCTAAAAAGGCTCAAGGGACGCTGTTTTATTTAGGGGTGAAGATGGTATTCCTGAAGAGACGAGGAAGGTCAATCTACATGGAGAAGCTGTTGCTTCTAAGGGATCAAAGTCGGAGCCATGAGAATTCTGCACAGTGCTTGGACACATGAAAGCAGCACGTTAGGAAGCTAATCTGCACTGAATTATCCAGCGATCAATTTGTATACACCGATGTGACTCCAAGATACAGGGTAACGATCGCCAAGACTCTCTGGATGATGAATTGCGATCTAATTTACTTCTGGGGTGGATCCAGATTTTGCAGCTGTGAATATATACAGTGTTTGAGGCTCTCTTTAAGTAAAGGAAAAACTGAAAGAGAAGTCAAGAAAAAAAATTGTGTATTTGTTTAGAATGAGAAACCGAGACATGTCCATGGCCAACTCCAGCACACTCAACACACAGGGAAGTGATGCGGAAGGGACACCAGGCCAGAAGGAAGCAGGGATCTAAGCCATTCGTTAGATCTGACTTTTGTCAAATGAACAAAAAGTATCTGCACATGGGGCATGATGTGTAGGCCTCAGAAGATCCTGCAGAAGAGGGGACTTGGATTTCGGGTCTCCACAGCTTCCTGGTGACCCTGCCTGTGGTTTCAGAAGTCTTTATGTTTAGGTTTGAGAGAACCAGCTGCCAGCATCTTATCCTAACCTCACATTCAATCACATGCTGATGGCTCCAGGCCAGCTCTACTGTGGGACTTTACACTACAGAATAATAGCACTTGCAACATGTTCTGCCCCTACCTCCTGGTTCTGGGCATACTGGACTATCCAGAGGCCAAAGTTATCGGACTTGATATAGACCAGGAGAGGGCTCTAGGGTGTGGTCTCAGCGCCTCTCACCAGGTTCTATCCAGTCTCTCACAGTGCCCTCCACCACATTCGCTTTCTCTACCTCCCACTCACCCAAAGATGCCACAACAGCCTGGCCGTGAGCAACACGAGGGCATTTCAGACCAGGACAAATGCCTAAAAGGGGCCCTTTCTGGGCTTGAGAGAAGCCAGGGGCCATGGTCATGGGAGAGACAACTCTCTAAGCTACTTCTACAGCTAAACACACGGCTTCAAATTCCTCCATGCTAGTGACCTGAAGATGAAATGGTGTCCTGACCAGCCTCACTGCCATTGGCTCACACCTAAGGTGTGTATCAGTGGACATGATCAGCCTTTAGTACGGTGAGCAGGGAGATCCCAGACCTACTGCCTGTGTGTGTGTGTCTAAGGTACGTGGGTTCACCTCCAGTATCTCATTTGACTGACAGCCTGGTTCAGGGTCTTCCTCTGTTCTTCATTCCCTCTCCAGAGAGGATGTACAGACTTTAGTGGGTTCTACAGCATTGGCCTTCTCTGTACAGCTTTTTTCCCCTAAATCTATGGACCCATTTCACAGATAGGGAAAGTAAGGCTCAGAAACCACCAGAAACATGCCTGACTTAGATGTTCAGACATTTTCATTCTTCTATGTTGTCCCTTTAATAAAAGTGGATTCTCTCTCCTGAACTTCTAGCTCTCTCATGGGGTCCCCAAGGAATCCACTCTGTTCCTCAGAACCATAAGAATGAACAGAGGATAGATGGGAGAGAAGATGGCACGAAGTGTTGCAGGAAAACAGCAGTGTGCCAGGGTGAAGACGGTAAGGATCTAACACGGGGAACTCCATGGCCCACACCTGGGCTTGCCTCTCTCTGAGGATCCTGGCATCTTGATATATAAGCGTGGATCAGGTAGGATCCTCGCTGCCTGCCAGCAGGCCTGTGGATACCAACTGTGCTTTGACCCCAAAGACATAGATTCAAATCGTGCCTCCACCATGGAGCTAAGGAGAAGGCAGCTAGCCTTCCTGAAGCTGGTCTCCTCTCCCTACAACATGGGGCTGGTAAGAAGAGTACCTATCTAACTGATTTATGAAGAGGCTGGGGGTGGATGGGGCTGGTAAGAAGAGTACCTATCTAACTGATTTATGAAGAGACTGGGGGTGGATGGGGCTGGTAAGAAGAGTACCTATCTGATTTTTGAAGAGGATGGGGGGGGGGGGGGGTCTGGCAAGAAGAGTACCTAACTAATTTAGGAAGAGGATGGGGATGGATGGGGCTGGTAAGCAAAGGACCTATCTAACTGATTTAGGAAGAGGATGGGATGGATGGGGCTGATAAGAAGAGTACCTATCTAACTGATTTGGGAAGAGGATGGGGTGGAAAGCGCAAACAAAACACTTGCTGTCTGGCACACGGACAAACACTCAGTGCTCAGGAACGGGTTTGCTGATGTTTCTTTGTACCTGATGAATGTTTACAGCCAAATAAGTAGTAGTATTTGGCTGGGATATCCTGGCCAGGAGTCAATGCCCACTCCTTTGGGTGAGGACTAGCAAAGGGAAGCCTTGAGTGCAGGGATGGGGGTAGAGGCCGCCTTAGATCTGCTGTGTTCACCTCAGCTGACCATCAGAGCACAAAACAGAGCCATGGTACCTTGGCTCTCCATCCCAGAATAACAGCTTCTAATCTGAGATCACGTGGCCCCAGTGTTTCAATTTTCCCATCTGTAAAACGGGGGTGAGAATACCTATCTAATCGGAAGGCAGTTGGTTGGCGTAACTATTCAGCGGTTAAATGAAACAGTCCCTGTGAAAAGCAAGTGTCACATTTCTGATGTCACATTCACCGTCAGCCTGTGGCTGACAGCCAGACACTAGTGCTGGCCCCGAGACGGAGCCACAAACGCCATGTGAGTTTTTGTGTAGACCACTGCTCCAGAGGTGGGGTTCCCACAGCTGCTAAGCCTCTGTCATCTGCCTCACCGCTCCCTCCACTTACCCTGCTCAGATTTCCAATTATTTGTCCTGTTTTGAGTTCAGCTAGGATATTAGCGGCAATCTGGCTTTATAAATGGCGTTGGCGTTAGTGTTCCCGGCTCTCTCACTCACTCTGCTCTCCCTCCAAGGAGCGCTGCTTCCTTTAATTAAGCCCCTTGCTAAGTGCCCAGCAGGTCATGCACGTTTAGAACGGCCTTTGTTCTGGGACTGGGTGCTCTCTCGGTACTGGGGCCTGGAGAACCACCGCCTTTGAAGTCTGACATTCATCCCCACAATTAGGGTAGTGGGAGAGGCTACCCAGCTCTGGCTCCAGCCGGCCTCTCTACCTGCAGTGGGGTGAGGTGTGAGGGCACCTCTGCCATGCCCACTCTTTCACTGCAACGTCTCCTGGGGACTGGAAAGTCAGCCAGAGTCATGGACAGAGGACCTGCTTTGCAGATTCACCGATAGTCAAACCAAAACCACGGATCTTCAGAGCCATCAAGATACCAGGAAAACTGCCAAGACTTGGACATTGTACATCCTGGGATGGAGTCCTCCAGGCCTACCTCAGCAGTTCGCCTTAAATGTCTCCTGTGGGAAATGAGGTAATGGTATCTGGCTCTCAGATGGTGGCTTATCAGAGTCATCGGGGGCTCCACACCTTCCACTGCCAGAATACTTGACAAAGAGGCTCACTAGGAGAAGGTACTGACTGCCAACCTCCATCCTTGTGCACCTGTGAGGTCCCCTTGGGGTTCTTCTGGCCATAGAGACAGAATGGACCATACTTTTCTCCGACTGTGCCGACCCTGCCTGGATGGATGCAAGCCTAGCTCACTACACACCCCTTCATTGAAAACACGCTGGGTCTGTCTGCTTCCCCCCAGACCTGTTTCTTACTGTCTTCACCACACAAATGAGGGGATAAATAGGGTCAGTAAGTAGTGGGCTGGCTGTGGTGACTGAACTAGGCCAGCTCAGCTGATAGACACAATAGCCAGCCACTGCCCTAGCTGCTAACTCTTATCAGGATGAGATGAAACTTCCCGTTTGGAGCTTCTGCCTCACTAAGCATCATCAACAGGTGAGCCATGGCAAACACGACGAAGATGCAACTGCACAAAAGGCTGAATGTAAACCCCAGTGCAGGGCCCGCTGTATGGGAATGCCCAGAAAACGTCATGACTTGTGGCAGGTGTCAAGAAGGCCTTGGATAATGGGCGCCATAGTGGCAGTGGCTGCCTCTTATAGAGACATCTGTAGATGTATCTGTTTCTGTGAAGCTGGCCAATTTCTGTGAAGTTCTCCACCAACCTGGAAACCCCAGCTTTCCCCCAAACACTTCCTATGAACCAGAACAACCTAGTAGAGAGGACACTGTGCAGCAGGCAGGGAGAGATCTGGAAGCCTCTACCAGGCAAACAGCAGCAATGCTGCGGCCTCCTTCCAGAATAAGGTAATACCCCAGGCCTGTCCTCTGGAGGGGATCTGATGAAAAAAAAGTGAGGACATGGACGCTCCTAGATATGGCCGAGGAGAAGGTTTAATGTAGATCTGAGGGAGAGGATAGCCAGAGGGATCTGGAAGGGTCCAGACTGGACCAGGCCACGAGAGGAGACCAGTAGACGGGAGTGAGACAGGGAGCAAAGAGAACACCTGAAATTCAGAGACCAAGAGGAGAACCAGAACCAAGAGAAGATGTAGTCAAAATGGCCCAGGTTATAATGGGATCAGGCTTGGGGAAGGGAAGCGGTAGCGCCCAGCACCTGGGAGGGAGAGGTTGAGGGTAGGAGCAGGGTGGGAAGTGTTGGAGGAGCCACAGGTACTGAGACATTTCCTGGGGTTTTTTTTTTTTTTTGAAACCTAACAGAATCCATCCATTCCCTACTCAAAAACTCCTACCCACTCTCCCAGGCTCTGCCTGTTACTCCCCCAGGGACTCCCTGAGGTGTCAGTGATGCTGTGTGCCACTCAGAGACACTGATTCTCACTCCCAGCTGTGGTGAGTCCTTGTCCCCTCTTCTACCCTAGCACCTCAGTTCTGTCATCAGCACTATTGAAGGGCCATCTCAGGCAAGATACTCAGAGAACCTGGAAGGTTCTGAATTATGCCAGGAACTGTTTGTTTTTAGGATCATTTTCTTCTTCCTTCCTTTTCTTTTTTCATCAGGAACTGAACCCAGGATGTCTAATGCTATGATATGCTACCATGAGCTTTGTCCTTGACCAATTCAATTTTAGTCTCCAAATTTTCCTTTGTAAAGTGTCTGCTCTTTCCTCTTGCACACCCATCCTGTGCTAACAGAAGCCAGAACCTCTGACTCCAGCGCAAGAGAAAAATCAACTGAAATCACAGAAGTGAAAAGGTACTGACTTAGGGCGGCCCAACGCTGGTTTTGAGTGCTTGATCACAGCCCCGGGACTCTTTGTCCCAGCTCTGAGATTTCGATTTCACTTTTAAAAGTGTTCCCACAAAGGGACCAGAAAGCCGCCAGAAAACACAAGGTTTTCACAGCACAGCTCAGCTATTCGTTTCAAGAGCGAGCCTCGCGAGGTAGGCATCCCTATAGGTCACATGCTGATCCTTAGACCAATCACTGGGGCCCAGGAGAGGGCTTCTGTGATTGGCCAGGTCTTAGTCATGTGTCTGGGCTGGGAGGAGCTTGAGTCCAATCTGTGAAGACAGCCCAGACTTTTCTTAGGGTGGGCCAGTTCCAGAAGGAAGTTTACTTCCAGAACAGGAAATGGGCAAGCAGAGGCACCAGTAGTCACTAAAGTACCTCCGTTTAGTAACATCAGAAAAGTACCTGTAAGGCTCACCTGCCGCCTCAGGGAGATGTCACAACTAAAACCAGGCCTAGCCCTGGCCAAAGAGCCAGCTCCATCTCATCAAAGCCCAAGCGGGTGCCTTGAACTCAAGGCTGCTGCTGGGGTTGAAGAGATCAGTCTGGAGCAGTCGAGGACCTTCTTGGAGCAAGTGGTGGGACTTATTCCACCTGGTCCCAGAGCAGCCACCAGGACTATTAGGGGCACAAGGGGGCAGGAGGGCCTTGGTCTTCCAAAGAGCCGGAGCTCCGCCCACAGGACCCGAGCCAACAAGATCAAAATCTAATTTACTCATTAGGCGTGTTTCTTCTGTACAAATCAAATCATGAGCTATTTTTCCACATCGTAAATATTGTTTTAAACTCTTACTCGTGGGCAATTAGATTACAAGCATCGCCTGGTGAGCTATCCGCCAGCACATTTGGCGGGCCTCTGGCTGCTTTTGTGAGCAATTTCCTTTTAAAATGTTTCCCGATGATCTTCAAGGGTCTTGAAAATCTTCTCCTAGTGGTGCATGAGGCCCTTGTCTTTGGCCATTAATCTCCCGAGCAGAACAAGAACGTCCCCCATCTTTTCCCAAAAGGTTCAGCCCTCCCCACATTCTCTCTGATTTTTCGGAGTTGAGCCCATGGGCTTTCCTCACTGCCTCTGTCCCCTCCGAATTAACCATCCAGGAAAGCTGAAGCCACGCCACGGCTCCCATGCCCCTTCAGCCCCGTCTTCAGGCTGAGCTGGGTTCCCGCTGTGGGCAGTTGTCCATTCGCCTGCCTGTGTCTGGGGTTCGAGATCCATTCTCACCTCTTCCTGGCCTCTGTGATCTCTACAGCTGCCTGAAGACACTTGTCCAACCGTCTCCCTGCCCCGTGCTCCCTTCTCTGTCCACTCAGCAGCTGCCTCAATTGCCCGGATTTACCAGGGGGAATTGGCTCAGAGCTGTAGAGTCGCAGCTCACTCTTGCATTATCCCCAAAGCTCAGATTTGCGTAGCCAGTCACCAGGACCACCACCTCCCCAAGGAGCTTCCTCAGCCACCTCTCTGAGCTGAGCTCATCCACAGGTCGCTTTTTCTCATGTTTAAAAATATATATACTATTTTTAATTCTTTGATAATTTCGTATGTATATATTTTGATTACCATTATTATCCCAAATTCCCAAACAAAATCCCCCAAACACCTCCCCTCTCTCTCAACTTCACATAAATAAATAAAACCAACTTTGTGTGTGTGTGTGTGTGTGTGTGTGTGTGTGTGTATTCCATTGAGTTCAACTAGTGCTTCCCACATGGTCACAGGTGTGAGGCCATCCACCTGAGTATGGGCAGCCTCCCAGTGGCCACAACCCTAAAGAAAAACAACCCCCCTCTCTCAGCGGCCATTACCTGTGAATAGCTCCTAAGTTAAGTACTTGGACCCCATCCCCATCCTGGAATTTTGACCAGCCAGACCTCCCAAAGGTTTTGTGTAACCATAACTGCTGAGAGTCCATGGTCCGGTGGCAACGTCATGCCCAGGAGGCAGCATTTCACAGCCCTCCTCCCCATCTTCTGGTTCTTCCATTCTTTCTCTTTTTCCTCAGGGCTGCTTCCTCTGGTGATCACCCAGACCTTCTAGACTAGAAGCTGAACAAGGATGGAGGACTTGTCTCTTTGGGGCTGTGTCCCCAGCCTGGTACTATGTAAATCTGTGTTGGCTGAATATGAGATGCTGGAGCTGCTTCCAGCATCTCTAGGAAGTGCGTAATTCAGGAAAGAGGAGTATTGACCCTGCAGCTGGGTTGGGACCTTGAGGCTTCCAGACCTCAGCTTCATTGCCGCCTGGGAGCTGTTCTATTTCCTTAGGAGTTTGGCCTCTGGAAGGGCAAGGAGTTCATGAGAAAGGAGCCTGGCTTCCCCCACCCCACCCAGGGAAACCAGGAAGTATCCGCCTCTTGCTACCAACACATCCCTAAGGGAGCTGTTGGGGTGTACCTAGTAGGCCAAGTTTGGGGACAACAAGGCAGCTTCAAGCACTTACTGGGTGCTACTTGTACCCAACTCCTTGTGGCCATAGTACCAGTGACAGCATCATTCTGCTACCAGGAAGTATAGAGCAAACACGTACGCATGCACACACACATATGTGCACGCACACACGCACATGCATACACACACACACACACACACAGGAATATGTGACAGCTCTATTGTATGGAGTGGGTACACACACCATTGAGTCCCTTCCATTTTTCAAGGGCTCTTACCCTTTTCTCAGCATCCAATGCACCCCTGCTCCTAACCCTGGCTCATCTGTCCACACCTATGCTCAGTAAGTGTTCTGTGTTGGTAATTTACACTTTGGTGTGAAACTAACTCCTGTTCTTTGTCTTTAAGGATCCGACATAGAATATTCACGTCTAACTTTATAGTGAGATTTCTTGTGCCTTAGGGAATGAATTAGAGGCACTGGGTGTGGCTGAGTAGGGCTAGGTAGAAAGCAGCCCTACAGCTCTGAAATGGGACATGAGGGTCCAGGTTCGTAACTCCCTCTGCGTGCCGATGTGGTTTTGAAGGTGATCTTTGTGGGATGGAGGAGATGCCACTCAAATGGTTCTGTCTCAGAACTTCCTGGGTAAGCCAGGGAGCTGAGGGACCATGAGCCCTGAGGCCTACACCAAAGATTTAAGGGAAGGAAGCCAGGCCTTCAGTTGGAGCCCCAGAACTTTGGTATCATTGTGACCACTGAGAGTCCCTCACCATCTATACTGTTAAGCGATATGGTGATGGATCTACATAGCAACCCCAGATGATTCCTCTCATGCTTTGTTGAGAGTGGGTGGAGCAGAGTTGAGGGAGGAGCAGCGACTGATGGGACCTGCAAGGAAGTGGCTGAGTATCTGGAGCGCAAACCACATTCCTGAAGATCACATGACTGGGCAGTTGCTGGTTATCTACAGGAAAAGAAAGTAGGGAGGCAATGACGGGGTGGGTAAGGGTTAGCCTGAGAGTCTCAGGCTTGGGCCGCTGAGCTGCAGACTCCACGGTGCCTGTGTTCAAGTGTGAATAAAGGATGCAGGTGTGTTCAGAACCTCTGGAGTGGCATCCAGGTGGGACCGGGGAAGCCAAGGCAGCAGCCCCAGCACATACCGAGGGCTTCATATCCACCAGACATTCTTTGAACGAACATTCCCTGAGTGTGTTCTACAGCTCTGGACATGGGACCAGGCCTGGGTTCCTGCTCTTGAGAGATTTGGTGTGGAGTGGAGACTGACCAACAGACCTGGCAGCACCCCAGAGCTGAAGTGGGAGTGTTTGGGAATCAGGCTCTTCCTGGGCTCTGCGCCTACCTGCTGTGTCTCTGTGAAGATCAACTTATTCCCTTTGAACTCCAGGTTTATCTGTAAAATCCAGACAGTGGCATCTGCCCTGGTTTGCCCTGCCATGGGGACGGTCATAGGAGGGGGTAGTGACTGATGTGTCCAAATCCAAAGCATTAATGTAAGTGCTTACTGGGAACTCGGATATGCAGGCCAGAGGTAACAGAAACACTGGTGTTCTAGAAAGGGAGCCAGCCAGCAAGAGGACAAGTCAGGACGCTGCCCTCTGGCTCCCACGGCCTCTAACTCCCTATCGCCATGAAGGGGAGCTGCTAAGGGCTTCCCAACCCAAAAGGGAAAACAAGCACATTCCTGAGATTAGCAGAGGCAAACACAGCCAGAGCCTTGAGTTCCCATGCATTGGCCAGGCTGTCCCCAGGAGAGAGGCTGGGTAGCGTGGGTTGAATGAGGCCAGGGCTCCGTAAAGACCACCTGCCAGAGGCCCCCATCCTGGCTCAGGGACCACACTTTGGGCTTTTGTGATATTTCCCACGGCCCAGGGTTCATCTTACAGCTAGGTTCAACAAAGCATGCTGAGAGCTGGACGCCCCCCCCCCCTTCCCCCGCCAACTACCCTCAGCTACCAATACCTGCCAAACCCTGTGCCAGGCCTGGGGACAAAGAAATAGTGAACATGCTTTGGAAAATATCCCCTGGGAAGTCCCTGTATCCCATGGGGACAAGGTGGCAGGACCAACTGTGTGAGATATCAGGCCCCTGCTCAGGATTCTGAGGCAGGCTTCCCTGGTTGCAGCCCACAGGACAAGATCCTGAGCCCAGGTGACCAGATAACTATTCACAAAAGTGGACAGTTGAGAGTCATGCTGACCCAGAGGTCCAGCTACCAATGATTTCCAAAGCTTCAGCCTGAAGCACAGAGCTTACCCTGGGTTCCTGTCACCTCTGCTGACCCCAACAGTGCCCTGGTCACTAGACATCTCAGAATTATCAAACATAATTTACCCACAGGAGGGTTAATGGCTTCCCCGAGCCCACTTAGGGTGGTGGCGTGTGGGAGGAGGGCAGGTTCTGATCCGAAGGACCACTTCCTTGATTTAGACTTCAGGGTTGGCTGGCTCTAGAGCTTCATTAACAAAAGTCGGCCTCTTCTGCCACATAAGATCTTCATCGTGTGTCTCTAGTGTTGGCAGGGACGTCTGTCTGTCCTGAGAGGAAAGGCCTGATAGCCCTAAGGTTCAGGGAGGTGCTGAAGCTGATAGCCCTAAGGTTCAGGGAGGTGCTGAAGCTGGTCTCTCATACCCTCAGTGCCCACAGCCATTAGCATTTCCACTTATTCGCAAGATCCAAGATGGACCCCACAGAGTCCCCAGGAAGAGAAAGGCCAATCCTGTTGGTCTTTAGACAGGTACAAATGTTATCTTTGGCTGCTATATGATGAGAGACGGCAACAGACCAAGGGGCAGGCCCTGAGTCTTCTGGGAATGACCTGGGCCACCACAGGCAGAGTGGACCAGGAAGAGGAAGCACAGCTACTAGGAAGGCAGCCTGATGGGGAACTATGGAGGAGCAAGACCTGGCCACCCACATGGCTGCAGGGGATTGACCCTACCTTTGCTGCACTAGGAGCTTCAGAAAAGGAGCTGAGGGGTTCTGTTTCTGCCTCTCCTGGGTAGGGGACCAGGCCCAAGGCTTTTTAAGTCCTGGCCTTCCTTTTTCCGGGGTCTTCAGAGAAGAAGAGAAAAATAGAGAGGGAGGAGAAAAGGAGGGAAGGAGAGAGGTCGGGGGAAAGAGAGAGATTACCTGAAATCCACTGGAGTTGTGGTTCATTGTTGAAGGCCTGTGTCTGAGGAAAGGAAAGAGGAGAGAGATGAGCAGGACCAGAGGAGGAGGAACAGAACGGGAGAGGAAGATGAGGATGAGAAGAGGGAGAGGAGGAAGGAAGAGGAGGAAGGGGGGGGGAGAGGGAACTGAGAGGGTGGAGATCTAGGGATGGAGGAAGACCCACGCCCACCAGAGGCTGCACAAGGCTGCCAGTGACAGACTGAAGAGAGGAGCGGCCACCACACTTAAGGCTGTGCGCACTGGGCCCTGTGTCTTTTCCAGTCATAGATGAGGTCCCTGACACACACAGACAGGATAGGGTTGACAGAGGAGTCAGAGCTACTGCCTTGGGAGTTCTGGGGTATCTGGAGACAAAGGCCCCACCTCATGCACTCCAAGGCTGGGGTTCCCCCTCCAGTTTCTCTCACAGGGGGGAAGGGCAACCTCCAGCCACAGCCTTCAGACTTTCTCCACCCCTCGTTGCCGTCCAGTAGTTATCAGTATGGCTTACTCTTCTGTGAGAGTTTTTGAAACTTAATATTTAACAAAAGAATAATTTCAAAATAATACATTAGTTTTAGAAATAATAAATTATTTCTAGAACTGGGCAGGCTCAGATAGGAGGACCACAAGTTTGAGGACAGGCTGGGCTATTAATTACATAATGAGATCCATATCAACTAAATGAATATAAAAATGTATTAGTTATTTGGCACAGTGGGCATGTCTGTATGCCTGACCTTCCACAAATGACCTCATCAAAGCAAAAAGCATAAAGGCATGAGTGTAGCAGAATGAAGTGGTCACAGACGTGGCTGTCCCTAAGAGACACCCCACAACTGTGCTGTGGGCCATCACACCCATAGAGACCCTCAGCTGACTCCAAGGGGAGGTGTGGTACAGCCCAAGGCTCAGAGGTGGCTGGAACGGGGATGGAAAGAAGCAAGCGTCAGGACATGCTGGCATTTGAACAGCTAGGCCCATGGATCCCGCCCCGATCTCTGTACCTAGGCACCAGGCAGCAGAGCCCATGGCCTCCAGTTTAGACTAGAAAAGTCTACAACAGGACCTGTAGCCCCGAATGTGGTGTGTAGGTGTGCACCACCGCATGCACTTCTGCTCCTCAGACACGTACCAATTCCTCTCTCTATAGATATTACTAGAAGCAGGCTGATAGACGTGATAAATGGCATTTGAAGATTAGTGCACAGGGCCTACCCAAAACAAACACACACACACACACACACACTTTATGATTGAAGGCCACCAAACAGAAAATACCCACAATTCCAAGGCAAGAATGGACAGAGGATCTGAAAGCAACTCTACGGATCCAGGAATGTTCTCAGAGAATTAACGGAGTGTGTGACATCTACGCACCAGGAAAAAAGAAAAGACAAAAATCTTTTAAATGAAATCTTTGGGCTCAAAATATTTTTTAATCTCAATTTTTTATTGATATTTATTGAGCTCTACATTTTTCTCTGCTCCCCTCCCTGCCTCTCCCCTCCCCCTTCAGCCTTCCCCCAAGGTCCTCTCTCAATATTTCAAATAATTTTAAAAACCATACAAAGTGCTGAATTTCAGGAAGGAGGCACCTGACTGTTAAGTGAGTGGTCTGAATGTTTATATTAATTTCTCCAGACTTCAGGGCAATAGAATGATGACAAGATCTTAAGAACAAGGGCTTGAATAGAGGACCCGAGTTTGTTTCCTAGGAACCCCATCAGGTGGCTCATTGGCACCTACAACTCCAGCTTTGTGGAATCCATTGCCTTCTTCTGGCCTCCATAGGAACTGTGCACTCATGAACAGCCTTCTAAGACAATGTGTAGAAGTGAGCAGCGAAAAATACAAGAGAGCCTAAGGTTATGGGTGAAGCAGAAGACATTGGCAACTTTATAAGAAGGCGTTTCCAGGGGCTGGAGAGATGGCTCAGTGGTTAAGAGCATTGTCTCGACTTCCAAAGGTCCTGAGTTCAATTCCCAGCAACCACATGGTGGCTCACAACCATCTGTAATGAGGTCTGGTGCCCTCTTCAGGCATGCACACAGACAGAATATTGTATGCATAATAAATAAATAAACAAATAAATATTTAAAAAAAGAAGAAGGCGTTTCCATGTAAATACAGGTCCATTCTCTGAAACCCAGACCTGGAGTTACCCCAGAGTCCAAGGGAGGCTAGCAAGCCTTCAAGCCAATGTACAAACCGAGACAACTCCATCATGCCAAGGGCGCAGAAGGTCCCGCCACAGCACTGTATGTTGAGAGGAGGAAAGAGATTGCTGCCCCATTCTCTCTCCTGGATTGTTCTGAAAACAACATGGCTTTCCCTTGACTTGTATGAGGCAAAAAGACAGCAGCTGGAGACTGTCATGACAGCTCTCGAGTCCCACGGGGCTGTGGAACAGTCAATAGGAAGTTAGGAAACATTTGCCACATCCGGTGTTCTCTACTCCCACTAGCCTGCTGCCTGCTGGCTGACCAAGAACAAGGTCAGGGCTGGAGAAACGTCAAGGCCAGTGTAGAGATAAAGGCTGGAAGCCCCTCCACCTGAGGCACGTCCAGGCCAGCTCCTCTTCTAAACATGCGAAGACGGAGAGGCAGGTGATGGAGAGACAGCTCAGTGGTTGAGAGCACTTATTGCTCATACACAGGACCTGAGTTTGGTTCCTAGCACCCACATCAGGTGGCTCACCACCATCTGTATCTCCAGTTTTGTGGAATCCTATGCCTTCTTCTGACTCTCATAGGAACTGGGCTCTCACGAACATACTTACACACACACACACACACCATTAAATGTAAAGAAAAAAATGAAAAAATAAAACATACAACATTGTAA
This sequence comes from Microtus oregoni, assembly GCF_018167655.1. Taxonomy (NCBI): domain Eukaryota; kingdom Metazoa; phylum Chordata; class Mammalia; order Rodentia; family Cricetidae; genus Microtus; species Microtus oregoni. The sequence goes on along the minus strand of NW_024543087.1, from coordinate 25,217,574 downwards.
AGGAGTAAATCAATAAAACACCTCAATAACTTTTAAAGAAACTATTAAATTGGTTACTTAGAAACACTGACAAAATTTTGACAAATAAATAAAAGTGATAAATCCTCAAGTCCGATAAGGGAAAAAGGAGACAAAATTACAAGCAAAATACAGGAGGAAAAGAAGACATCTTTAGAGCTACAACAGAGAAGTTTTTAAGTTATGAAGATCTACATGAGTGTGATGAAGGATTTAGAAGGAGTACATAGTATCAAATGTGACTGAATGGTGTAGTAGAAATAAAATGCCTACCAAAGAAATATAAGTTCCATTATTAAACACTCATACCCACCCCTTACTTTACCTCAGTCTTTGGCAGCTTTAGGGAGGGACTGACAGGACCAGAACCGTGAGACTCTCTATTATATATGACATCCTACAAGCAGCTGGTCTGCCCAAGGCTTGCAATGAGGCTCATGTCTCTCTGATTCCAAGACCAGATAAGGACTTTCTTAAAAAAAAACAAAGTCTTTTGAAAACTGTTGAAATTTAGAAGCATTTAAAAGAATACATCATCTCGAAAGGAAAATTTTAAAGTTCATGTATCTCACACATTAATGGCCTCTGGGAGGAAACCATATGCAAAAAACAGAATCCAATTACTTAGACAAAATATAACTTTGATAAAAGTTTTCAGGAAACTACGAAGTGATATGCCTTCTTCATCTTGATATTGCTGTAGATTAAAACATGAAGCAAGCATCCTGCTCCATGGAAAATCATTAGACATTTTCTCTTTAACTCCAGAGCCAATCAGCGTGTCCATCATCCCTGCTTTGACTAAAACTGACTGAACAATAGCAACATCAGACTAATGAACACAACAAGAATGAACTAAGATATAAAGGGAGAAAGAGACTAATCGGTATTACCATCTGTGTATAATTTTATTATCTGTACAGAAAATGCAACCAAATTGGATTTTAAAATAGAAACAGTAAGAGGATTTAGAAAGGTTAGTAAGAGATCAATTTCCAAATATCAGTATTCTCTATAGTAGCCATAACTTCTGAGTATATAATAAACAAGACACCATTCAAAGTAACAGCAAATACAAAACAAACAAAAGCTTCACAGCAGGAGTGACTAGGGCTGGAAGAGACGCAGACAGTAAAGTGTCTGCTGCCCAAACATCAGGGCGGGTGTTGGATCCCTGGATCCATGTACAGCCAGGTAAAGTCGTGTGCATTTATCATCTCAGGGAAGCTGTGGAGGAGTGAGAAGCAGAGACGGGGGCATCCCTGGAAGCTTGTACACCAGTTAGCAAGGCATCTGTGGAAAAGAACAACAAGAGACCTGTCTAAAACAGGGTATTAGGCAAGGACTAACACCCAGGGTTGCCATGCTTGAGCTTGAACTCACATGGTGTGCATGTGTGTGCACGCGTGCGCACACACACGGAAAGAGAGAGAGACAGAGGAGACAGAGACATGGAGAGAGATACACAGTGAGCAAGAATGGGAGGGAAAGAGAGAAGGAGAGGAAGAGCGAGAATACACAACAAAAAGAGCTCCTGGGAATTGTTTCCATAAAATATCATGAAGTACCGAGGACAAAGAAGATACATAGGGATAGACTGGGAGAAGGTATTTGCAATAATTAATAGAATTTTAAAGGGACTCTTGCAGATCGGAGGAGTCAAATCAAAAAGGAGAAACCCAGATGACTAACAGTTTTATGAAGAAATACTCTACCCCAATGTAATTAGGGGAAAATCAGTCTAACAAGATACAACTTTGCAGCCATTAAAGTATACAATTATAAAACTGAATAACAAATGGTGATAGCGTACACACGAGGAGAAACATTTCAACATCAGTGGTTTTGTGGACTGGTACAGTAATTCTGGAGAACAATCTGGAAGGAATTAGTGAAATTCAGGATGCACATATCCTATGACCAATCGTCTCTGTTCCTGACGCTGCTTTGGAGAAACCGATGCACACAACTCCAAGAAGGAACATATACACAACACCCATCACCATGCACAGTGGGATGGGAGGCAACCTGGGAGTTAATCACTAAGGAAGTGGATAAATAAAGTGTATAGTGTACTCTGCAGATAGCAAAAGGAATCATCTGTTGAGACAGAAAACATGGAGTGTGTTTAGAAACACTGTGTTGAGTGACAAAAACGACAGGAACAGAATGAGTCTGTACCATATCATTTACGCAAATCTAAAACACACACACAAACACATGATGTCTAAATATTTCAAAGATCTAGTCTTCCAAAAGCCCCAGGCAAGAAAAGCCAATGGTCCAATAAACAAATACTAAACCCAAACAAGAGTTAGCGAATTGTCATATATAATGCTATGGTCTGAATGTGTCTCCCTAAATCCATATATGCTGTTCCTAAGTCCCAAAGTGAGATTATTGGAAGGTGGGGTGTAGGTGAATAGATCTTGAAAGCGGGGACTTTGTGAGTGGGATTAGTGGCCTGACACACCCCTCCCATCTTCTACTATGTGAGACATGGCAAGAAAGCATCACGCATAAACCAGGAAACTGTCTTTCACCAGACCCAGGTCTGCTGACACCACTACCTACATCCTCAGCCTCCCAAACTGTAGAAATGAATGCGCTCATGAGCCACTCAGCTACTTTATACCAGCAGCCTGAACTAAAATGTAATATTAAACCACACAGATCCACACCACTCTCTAAAACCATAAAGAATAAGAAAATGCAACAAAGCAACAAATCCTTCAGGATGATAATAAAAGCTTTATTCAAGAATTATCTTAACAAAGAATATCTGATAACTCTAGCCTAGCAAAGGGAACAAGCAATGATTTTCATGTGTGGATCTCCCATACCCTTAGACAGGAGTGTGCAAAATGCCCTGCAATCATAACTAAAAGCCTAAATGAGAGCTATAAAGACTAATAAACACATATGAAAGTGTATAGAAAAAATGAGGAGCCATAGTACGCTTCATTCAAAGTTTCCCAACTAGCTAAGACTTATCGCAAAGCCATAATGACAGTTGATTGCTGGTATAAGGACAGAAAAATGGAGATTATAACTGGAGACAGAGCTCAGAGACCTGCCTTGTGCAGAAGAGGATCTGCTACAGATAGAGACTATCACATGGATGCAGACAAGACTCTATTTTAAGTGGATTCGTAGGCGATGGTGTACCTCAGAGAAAAACATTTAACCAAGATCCTTAGCTAGTAAAATGCATAGTGATGAGATCTAAGTAGAGCAAAGCCTCACAAGTGAAGGTAAATCTGTAAAGTTAACAAAAGACAATACATCTTTGAATTTCAGAGAAGCAAACATTTTAAAAAATGGGATGCCAAAATCGTACATCTTCAGCAACAAATAAATCGTAAACAAATAAAAGATGGATCTAATTAAATAAAATTTGAGAATATTATTTTATCACTGATGAACAACATAGAGCAATTTAAAGGTTAAAAAAATTGAAAAAAAATGATTCAATACATTAACCTGAAAAGAATATAATTTTTGTAAGTATCCTTAAAAAGTCAACAATAACCACAAAAAGTCCTGGAAACCCAACCCAGAAAATTGAGAGGAAATGATAGGAACAGGCAATCATGACAGGAAAGCTGATGCAGCTCTGATATCTACTGATTACAGAACTATAAATAAATAAAACAAGAGAGATCACCACATTCTTTCTAGATTAGAAAAAAAATAAGAAACCGGACAATGGCAACATTGACAGACTATTAGAATATAAGACTTCCACGCACTGTGAAAGGAGTGTTCTGCAGTCCATAGTTTGCCTGATAAATCTTTCAGGCGATAATTAAGACACTGTAAACCCAGCGATGCAGAGATTTCCACTGCTGGGCACCCATTTCAAAGAAAATCTCTCATAGGTCCACAAGGGGACATGTGTGAAGATGCTCATCATCCTGCTGCTTGATGCGGACATGGAAGCAAGCGAGGCATCCTTTCTGGGGCGTGAGATTCATAAACAGTGGGCTGCTGGCTCTTGGTTAACTACCGCATGCTCACGGAGCAGTAAGGACAGGCCTCCAAGAACCAGGGCACAATGAGAAGCATATGAAACAAATCTGTAACAAAATGCCATGTGTACAAACTGAAGACCGCTTCACAGATGGGCAACTCTGCACAGCTTTAGGAGCATACGGGAAGGTCCGAGGACGGGTGGGGAAATAAAAGTTGAAGAGGACACAAAATAGAATAAATAAGACAAGAAATGATTCCTGGGAAGATAAAAACGGCGATATTCATGAATTAAGAGGTTTGAAAAATAACCCTGTGTACCCAAGGCCTAGCAAAGGAAAAAAAAAAAAGAAAGGGAAATATGCAGGAAAAAAAAAAACACTACACGCAGCATGGATAAATGTGAGAAATCATGAGAAAGGGTTGCCCTTGAGGAAAGGGGGATGCAAGCGGAAATTAGTGGTGTGAAAGAAAAGATGAAAATTAAAAGAAAGAAGTTATGCACAGATCAATGGCGAGAAGGGTTTGAATCTAGGAGAGTGATAAACTCAATTCTATCCTAGAGAAGTTCAAGGAAAAACAAAAAAAAAAAAACAACAAAAACCCAAAAGATGAAAAGAACCCAAGCCAAATTCAAAGTAGACTGAAAATGAGCATCAGCTATTGAAACAGTGAGTAATGAAGAAGACCTAACAATCTAGATCTCAGGTAGAAGAATTCTTTCTTAATTCTAGAGCTCTCAAAAGGAAAAATGAGATAATATAGAGAAGCATAAAATTATATTAATGTGGTATTTCTTAGGGACACTATTAAATGCAATAAAGCAATTGAGAAATAGTACTTATCAAAGGTTATCTATTAAGGCTAAAAATATATAGAGGGTAAAGATGTAGCTTCGTCTTAGAACACTTGCCTAGCATGCACAAAACCTTGTGTTTCATCATCAGCACAACAAATAAAAAGGAAGAAGAGGAGGGAAAGGGAAGGGAAGAAATCAGAGATCACACTACAGAATTTTTAGACCTTCAATACTTCAGAAAATTTTCTATGTACATCTCTCTAAATAATGTCCTAAAGACGGACTCTACAGCAAAGGAAATATTAATCTGGAAATATGTTGCTAATTTTACAGATGAATAAGAGAATGCCTATCTTAGGGTTTCTATTGTTGTGAAGAGACCCCATAACCACAGCAACTCTTATTTTTTTTATTATTTTTTATTGAGCTCTACATTACTCTCCTCCCTGCTTCTCCCCTTCCCCCTTCAGCCCTCCCCCAAGGTCCCTATGCTCCCAATTTATTCAGATCTTGTCTTTTTCTACTTATCATGTAGATTAGATCTATGTAAATGTCTCTTAGTGTCCTCATTATTGTCTAAGTTCTCTGGGATTGTGGTTTGTAGGCTGGTTTTCTTTACTTTATGTTTAAAAAACACCTATGAGTGAGTACATGTGATAATTGTCTTTCTGTGTCTGGATTACCTCACTCAAAATAATATTTTCTAGCTCCATCCATTTTCCTGCAAAATTCAAGATGTTATTTTTTTCTGCGGTGTGGTACTCCATTGTGTAAATGTACCACATTTTCCTTATCCATTCTTTGGTCGAGGGACATTTAGGTTGTTTCCAGGTTCTGGCTACGACATTACAATGTTGCTATGAGCATAGTTGAGCACATGTCCTTGTGGCATGATTGATAAATATAATAGGGTTTTTTTTTTTTAGGTTTTTCGAGACAGGGTTTCTCTGTAGCTTTGGAACCTGTCCTGGAACTAGCTCTTGTAGACTAGGTTGGCCTCGAACTCACAGAGATCCACCTGCCTCTGCCTCCCGAGTGCTGGGATTAAAGACATGCACCACCCCTGCCTACATAGCAACTCTTATAAAGGAAAACATTTAATTGGGTGGCTCACATACAGTTCAGAGATTCAGTCCATTATCATCATGGAAGGATGGTGGCATGCAGGCAGACATGTGCTGCAGAGGTCTCTGGGAGTTCTACGTCTTGTGCAGGCAACAGGAATTGAACTGAAACGCCGGGCATATCTTGAGCATAAGAGACCTCAAAACTTTCCCCCACGGTGACACACTTCCTCCAACAAAGCCACACTGCCTAATAGTGACATTTCCTATGCGCTTATGGGAGCCAATTACATCCAAACTACCGCAATGCCCTTCAATATTGACAATAACATTTATAAACAACCCAGAGGACACGAAAGTCTCTGTGCCAAGTATTAGATACCGTTCTCTGAGTTAGTGATCAGAAGGCCCCAAAGGCCCCCAAACACAGACTATTGCCATTGCTTTTTGTTGCTCTCCAGGGACAGATGGTAAAACCCTATTGCTAAAGACCCAAGAGAGAGAAAAATCAAACAGGAACTGATCTGAAAATGTCCTTCCTGTTTGCTTCTTTCACGGTGCTGGCTGGAGGGAGCTACATTGGGGGAGAAAAGTCTTATGCGGTCCTCTCCAGGGCCAGAGTCTGCATGCTACAATACTGATTTGCCAGGTAAGAGGTGTCCTCTGTTGCAATAGTGGCATGTATATTATGGGCGGCATCCACCACGTTCAATGGATTTGAGGCCTGCTTCATGGGAGTGAATTCATTGAACTAAAGACCTCTTCTAAAAACCTTGACTCATTAGGTTCCTAGGCCATGAGCTCTAGGAAGAATGTTATTATTGTTATTTTTGCTAAATGGACATGTTGTCAGACTACCTTCTAAATATTTGTGTTTACACCCACATATTAGTGCTGCTCTTAGCCTTAGCTAGAAGAATTTCTTTCTGCAGTGGGTAACAGTCAATGCAGCTGGCCACAGCTGGTCACAGTGACGAGTGCTCAGCTGTAAATGAGACAAGCATCAGCATCACACAAGGCTAAGGGAACATCCCAGAAGAGTGAGAGGAAAGAATGTCAGAGCGAGAGGATGGTGAGGAGCACCGTTCTAGACACCACACAGCCATTGTTCTCATGGACTCACTGCAACCAGACCAAGCCAACAAAATCAGCCAGTATTACAGCAGATGGCATGAATCAGACACAATGGAGGGATATGAAGTGGGAGAGAGGTGTATGGATGCATTGTATATATGTATGACATTGTGAAAGAATAAATAAAATAGATTCTAAACAATTAAATGCAATAAATAGTAAAAACGGAACCAGGTAAACCATCACATGTCAAAAAGTAAAGGGAAAGAGACGTTGGGATGGCCATGGGAAAACATGAAGTCCCTCTGATGCCCTTCGGTCTTCTGCACTTTGCCCAGCCCTCCCTAGATTCTTTTCTCTGCTCAAATCTTCCTCCCCCAGCACAGCATATTGTATAAGAAATAATGACAAGAATAAAGTCTGTACCTGCAGAATACAGGACATTTTTCTGGATATTTTTGATCTGTGTTTGGTTACTTCCTTAGGTGCAGATATGTATTTTTATGGAAAATATTTGTTTTCATGCTATATATTCTAATCAAGCTTTTCCTCTCTCTCGACTCCTCCCAGATCCTCCTCACTTTCATAGCCTCCCAACTCCATGCCCTTTTTTCTCTCTTTAAAAAAAATAAATAAAAAAGAAACAAAAAGAAAACAAGAAACACACACACACACACAAAACCCCATAAAATTGGAAACCATACTATACAAGAGGGGAAAATGGTAAGAACAACAACAAAAGCCCCAAAGCTATAAAAGGCAAAAAGTTTACAAAAACATCACTAGGTTTGTTTTGTGTTGGCCATCGCTCCAGCCATGGGGCACACCCTGAAGGTGTTTAATATGCCTAGTGAGACTCCAAAGGCAAAGACAATTTTCCCTTTTCAAGCAGGTACCAAATCCAGATAGCCAGATAGCTTTGTTTTTTTTTTTTTTGATTAGGGGTGGGGACGTGTGTCCATCTCCCCTCTCAGCACTGGGATCTATGTGATGGATGCTCTGTGTGTGCTGCTACGGTCTCTGTGAGTTCATACGTGTACCAGTCCTGTTGTGTCTGGAGAACACAGCTTCCTCGGAGTCATCCATTGCCTCTGACTCCTACAACCTTTCTGCCTCCTCTTCTCCAGGGCTCCATGAGCGCCAAGGAAAGGGGTTTGATGAAGACATCCCATTCGGGATGGAGTGCTTCAGTATCTCTCAGTTTCTGCATACTGTCCAGTTTTGGGTCTCTGTGTTAGTTTCCACCCACTGCAAAAAGAAGTCTCTTGACCGAGCAAGGCACTGATCTGTGTCACTGGGTGTGGCCATTGGTGGTACCCGGTAGAAGGTGCTTCTGGGCACTGTCCACTGACACAAAGGAAAAAAAAGAAGGGCTAGAAGGGAAGGGTGAGAAGGTGGGGTGGGGGCGGCTAAGCGAGGTTCGCATCAAGAGGCTGAGTCCCCAGGGACCTACTATGTATTTTTTTTGATAGTCATTTATCTAGCCTCAATTTCATCCTTTTATATGCCTAAGTGGTATCAGATGTCTCATCGGACTGGATGTTCCATCTTCTGATGACCTCCAGGAGAGTCTATACTAGAAAATGGGAACTCTGAACTGCCAACCACAGTGGCTGCCTGATGTGGATGTCTACATACCTCTTCCAGAACCACACACATAGACCCCCCTCTCCTTGTCCTTGTCCTCACCGCCACTTGATATTCTCAACACTCTAAAATATTTGGTCATCTGACAGGTAAAAATGAAATATCATCTGTAGTTTGACTTGTACAAACCTTAGCATGCTTATTGGCCTTGAGACTTTTGTCCTGCTGGGCAGGCTATGGAAGGAGGTAAGGTTGATCATTCCTTGGATAGCATGCTGCCTTTTTGGGCCTAATCTGAGATGCCTTGACTATAATAAGGACATTTTGATTCATTAAATTCATTTCTGAAACATTTAAGTTGATTCCTCCCATCATGTTTTAAGGGGTAAGGAGAGAGGGAGAGAAAGAGAGGCAATAGACAGAAGGGAAGAGAAAAGGAGGGGAGGCACAAGAGGAGAATAGGGGAAGGAGGAGGGGTGAGGAGGAACAGATTTACCTTGACAGGAAGATACCCAAGGTATAGATTGAACCACATCCACATCTCACCTCTCTGATGCATCTCCTTGATCAGGAGAGAAACATTTGGTTGTTTTTTGTTTTTGTTTTTTGTGTTTTTTGGTTTTTGGTTTTTTTGTACTTTGCTTTTTTGTTTTGTTTTTAAAGAACCAGTCATTAGCCAACAATTTTGGTTCAGTCCTGAATATCCTCAGTATTCGAAACATCCTATGGCATTCACACAGCATTGAGTCCCAAACCACACGCCGCATTGTATGATTGAGGAAGATGTGACGGCAAGAGCAGGGCTTAGTTACTCTAGAAAGTTCCTGATCCATTTCTGTGAAGCCCTGCTCAGTATTTGTGTTTGTTGACAAACCAGGAGAGCTCGTGCCTGGGACCACTGAGGGCCTGGAGCTGAGAAAGTGGTCACTGTTTGCAAGGGAGGAAGGAACAAAGGACATGGCTAAGGGCTGAAGACATGGCTGCAGCCTAGACTGCCTTGGTTCCCAGGAAGTCTGCAGCAAGTAGGCTTCACACTCAAGTTAATGTTGGATGATATAGTTGGCAGGAGGCTCCCAGGAAAAACCGCTCAGGGATGACTTTCTACCGGAACACACTCTGGCTCTTCCTTGCGAAGAATCTCAGAAGCAAAGAGGAACAGAGGAAAGTGGACAAAGGCGCGGGTCTTTAAGTGGTTCTCCATGGTCACGTGCTTTTGATAAGGAATCCCACGCTTTGATAAGGAACAGCCCCTGGAGGCGTGGGGCAGCAAGCGAACTCACCTTGCCCTCTCCCCCGTTGCCTTTAGAGATCCTTTGTTTTCTGCGAGCAAAACAACAGTGCAAACGTTTGGCTCTGATATTTGTCTTCCGATGGAATGGACTGCCTTATCACAGACAAGACCCTAATTTAAGAGATGGTCAGTAAGTCGAGAAGATTTTAAATGGCAATAAAGTTACAGGAGAAAACGATTAAAGTCATACATGTGCAATTACAGACTGAGGTTCAAAAGCAATCTCTCCTTGGAATGAAACCAAATGATTGCTGGATCCTAAGTGGAGTGATACTGTTCCAATTTTTCCTTTATCGGACAAAAGGAAAGATCTGTGCATGCAGCCTTTAACACGGAGTTAATTTAAAGAAGATTTGGGACCATGGTGAGGGGGCAGGCTCCTTCACACATCCCGCAGTGTTTTCATTTGAAATCTTTCATTTATGCTCAGATTGCCGATGGGAATACCAATGGCGTTTTCTTTCTTTCTTTCTCTCTCTCTCTCTCTCTCTCTCTCTCTCTCTCTCTTTCTTTCATTCAGGGAAGTTGGCAAGCTGAATTGGTTTAACTACAAATCTCCCCAAGGTAAAAGATCAGACATTATTACAAAAATAGAAACTATCCCCATTGTCCTTTGGAGCTGTTACTCCTAGGAGACACAGGGTGTCTCTGAACTGCAGATGCGTTTGGGTAAAAACAAAGTTGAAAATATGTGAAACTCGAAGTCGGAACTGCTTCCTGAGCCCTGTCAAATTCTGTGGCTGCCCGGAGTAACTGAGACCTGTTCTATTTATGGTAGTAAACTCCTTGGAAAATGCCACTAACGATACAGCTCTCTTGCTGCCTGGCGACTCTAAATCCATCTGAGGGCAAGCCCCTGATTTCGGGCTCTTTGTCCACCAAATGCAGAGACTGGCCTCTAAGACCTGTTATGAGCTCCCCAAGCACGAGTCTTCTCTGACATTCTGGCTCCTAACATATAAAATACGGTTTATATTCAGTTGTTAAGCCCCATTTTTTTTCTAACTAGCAGAATAGTGGGCTCAGTCCTCAAATCACACATGGTTCACTCAGTACAATCAAACAACGATCCAATTTCCATGAGCAGACCAAAGGGATTAGATGGGGTCTGCGCCTTGCTCTGTCCTTTGCAGCCTGAACTTGGTTCAAAGAGTCTGTTATGTAAGAAAATAAAGAGCATCCCGCCTCGCACGAAACAAGCTAAGATCTCTCTCCTCACAGCTCTGTGCAGCACTGGGACTCCTCTTCCAACTGAAGGACAGGACTGAGTGAGGGACCTCCCTTGGAAGCCTCCAGAACTGGGGACCCTGTGTGGTCACTCTGTATCCAGTTCCTACACAGGGTCTGTCAAAATACACAGTGACCGTGCTGAATGATTGACATGGTTGGAGTGGCCACCAGAGGACCTCAGCACGGACATACAGGGAAGTGAGGTCTGTGAAGATGGCGGGGACATTTGTTTTTTCCTACCTGCAATTGCCCAACAAGATTTCATACAGAATATAATGAGGTCTGATTTATTTATGACACTATTGATTTGCTTGTTTGGGCTGTGGTTAGGGTAGCTTTGGAGGAAAATGCTGTTGGGAATTTGGGAAGCCTTCTCCCCTTCTCCCCAATGTCTCCCTCCTCTGCCACGCAGTCTTTGTGCCCAGGCAGCACCACATCCCACACAGAGATGTGTGCGCATGTCCTAGACCAGGGCTGACTTTGCACACCATTTTTGGGGGGCAGGGTGGAAAATACAGACTTTTGAGGTCAGGATGATCAGATTTTATCCGAGGTGTAAGGGAAATCTTATACCTTAGTGACATTGGTGGGCTGCTTAATATTCTGGGAAGGAAGGCGAACCCCATCTTGCCGGTGTGCCGGGCCTCCATTCTAAGGGAGGAACTTTACTCATTTGTTCACTTCATTCTTATTCTGAACGGTTCTGAACTGGCCCTCGTAGCAGGTTGTAGTCACCTTTTACAAACACAAGGAACATATTTTCTTCGTCAGCCCAAAGCAGTCCTACAAGTCCATGCAAATGACCCCTGACCTCTCCTCGGAGTGGAGTCAGGGGTAATCACACAGGGAGGCACTGCCCTAGGAGGCAAGGGAAGAGTTAGTGCTGTCTGAGAAGTCTGGGGCAAATGTTAGGACAGAACAGACAGGACCTCAAATCGGTTTTGCCACTCAGACACCAAAGATCCTTGAGCCCCGACAAAGCTGGCCTTGCTAGACCTTGCGGATGACGGCTGGGGTTGGGAGAGTCGGGTTAAATTTCCTGACCTACTTATCCTAACCTGACTGGGGCCACTTTTCAGTCAAACCACAAGTCTCAATGAGGCATTGTATCTGCACAGGTGTGTGTGTGTGTGTGTGTGTGTGTGTGTGTGTGTGTGTGTCTGCGTGTGTATGAAAAGAGGAAAATCTGAATAGATTTGAATGTATAAAGCACGGACATGGTTAAGATGAGGATGAATTGAAGGATATTAAGGACCACTATTCCAAGGAGATAGTAGGACTTGAAAATCAAAGATAGGATGCATACATGTGTGCAAATGGTTTTAATGAAACAACTCTTTCCAGGACTGGTTTCAACCTGAATTTTTAAAATAGGAGAAGCACGGAAGAGATACCCTGAAACATACTTAAACAAAATAATTGTTCAAAGAAAGATAATATGTGCCTCAAATATGAGAAATGTCTTTATACGGAGCTTAATAAGAGATCAATAATGCCCCCAATTTTTTCCATAAAAGTCATAAAGCATGACAAAATACTGAAACGTTAGGCATGTGTTTAGAACATATCCATATAATCGGCCAGTATCAAGCATGGAATGATTTTAGTTAGCTTCATTGAGCACAATCACGAACATTAAAATCAGCAAGCTCACAACCGCTTACCAATGCTCTACTTTCACTTTCTGCTGCACTACCCTTGCTCACTGTGCCTCTCGCAAACCTCCTTGGGAAGCACGCCCGAGCGCTAGCCAAATGAATGAACACGAATATAATCCGGGTGCAGTGTTCTCAAAAGCATTCCCATGTAAGGGTTGGACTTGGAGGCCAAAATAATGTCACACTGACAAGGAAAAAAAAACACTGGGCTTGGATCTTCCCTGCCTATTCCAGGATGCTAGCGTTACGTGGAAACGACATTGTGTCCCCGGGAAAGCCAGCTAATCATAAAGCAAGCGCATCTTTGGCCTGGTCTAGGAGAGACATCAGGGTACCTGGGTTTCCAGGCCTGCTGTGAGAAAAGAGATCAAGATCCTAATTCTGTTGTACTCTTGATGCTGCAATATATATGTGTGTGTGTGTGTGTGTGTGTGTGTGTGTGTGTGTGTGTGTATATATATATATATATATATATATATATCAGCTAGCCAGTCCATTAGCTATCTTCGGGTGGACAAGAATGTGGGATTAAGTTTCTTAAGGCAATTACACTTTTGATGACCCCTCTGCATATAAAACATGTTAGCTAACAGGGGTGCGGAGGGGCAGGCCTAAGTGTTTGATCAGGAAATCCTGCGTGAGCATATTGGATGGAAATTTGATTAGTAGCCTCAGTGACGGGCGATCAGATCCTGGGGTCTGCGCAATCAGATCTGGCAGGGCTCGCCTTCTTGCCTCTTTGAAGGAAGCGAACATTTGTACAGAATCAAGACACTGCTGGATCCTGGATTTTTTTTTTTTAACCCTGGGTCTGCTCCTTTAAGTTATTGCAGACTAAAGCTGGAGAGTTACCTTTTCTTTTCTTACGGCAATATGTTTGCAGTTACCTTAATGTTGAGGAACCAAATAAAAATTGCTCCTTCCCTGAAAATGTGAGGCCGGAGAAACAGAAATACAAATTTCTTCAAGGTGGGGGAGAGCAGAATGATCCAGGGAGAAGGTCACAGTCAGAACAACGACAAAGGCTGACCACGTACAAAAGCTTCTTATCGCACTTGAAGACCGGCCTCGAGATTTCCAAACAACCGTCACAAGGACTCCGTTTTACAGAGAAGGAGGGTCATAACTCATAAGACCCCCGAACTGGCCCAGGGCAAGGGCAAGGGCAAGGGCAAGATTTGAGGCTGGGCAGCTGGGCTCTTGAAGCTGCGCTTTAGCCAAGCCGCGTGCTATAAATGGAGAAACTGAGTTTCTGAGAGATGGAGACACCTAAAGTGAGTCGGCCACACCTGAAACCCCTCTCCCCTAGGTTCCCCACCTGGAGCCCCGAAACATCACCTTCCTTTGTCAGACTGTCTGTGCAAGGACTTTACACTCGTCACTCCTCAGTTCATCTTACACACAGTTCATGCTGTGACCGTGGGATCATGAAGAAGCCAACTTGTGGTTACATGGCTGAGGGAGTAATGGGGGGACTTGGATCTCCCGTATGTCTCACCCCAAAGTCCTTTCTCCTCTCTGGAACAAAATTAAAGGCTCGATGGAAGAAGGGGAGGCTTAACTCCAGCATCATTCTGGGTCAAACGGGAGTTAAAGCATGAATTTACACTGTACGAATTTGCTAATTCATTTGTTCAGTGCAATAGCAAGATCAAATTCTCACGATAGGTGTATTCAGTGAAGCCAGTGGGTGTTTCTTCATGACTGTTCTCCACCAGCAAAGTGATGCTCAGCTCTGTGAGCAGGTCCCAGCTTGACGCAGCCTTTAACCGCACGTTCTAGAATACAGTCATACACGTCCAATATATTCTGCCTCATTTTTGTCTGTTTCAAGTGAACTGTGAGGTCCCCAGGTTTGCCTTTTAGTGTAAACCATGAACACAAATATTTACAGAGGAAGCTAAATGAAATCGTCCTACAGTCTGTCCTCAATGTGATCAACACGGACTCGGGAATCAGGCACCGTGAGTCACAGAAGAGCGGATCAGTCGTGATGGCCTGCGTGAGTCAGTATTCTGAGAAAAAGCCACCACGCAACTTCAGCCAGCAATCTAACGAGATACATATCGAATGCATTGGTCCTTTCTGGGGAAGCAGTAACAGAGACAGGGGGATCCCCCCACACTAGATCACATCAGCCCCACAGACAGAGACAACATTACTCCCTTCCTCAAATGGGAAGCTGGCCTCGGCCATTTCGAAATCTCTTCCATCTTGTAAGTGCATAGCACATAAGTAGAATGTGTTTTCGGAGTACAACAGGACACCGTAATTGAGACAGTCGCTTATCCTTCTTGCAATGGGAGGAATAGCCCATATAAACAAACGTTACTCTATGTCTGGATGAATTGAGTTGATTTCATAAAATGCAAGCGTTTCCTGTGAAAGTTTTTGACCCGTCACAAGCATAAGTTAGGAAAGTCGGATGCTCTTCTGATCCCACCATGTGGACAGCACCACCACTCGTCTCAGCTGCGCATTTCGTTTCAGACACTGTCTGTCCGGTAGATAGTTATAATCACTGGACATAATCAAAATTTTTGAAAAGGAGAGAAAAAAAAATCCAACGTCAACTCTTAGAGAAAATTCAGGGGAGAAAACCCAACAAGATTGAATAGAGAAAATAGGAAGACTCCCCACAGCCCATCTTTCAGTTAGAAACTCTGTTAGTGGGGACCCCATGATTGAAACCGGATCCCCTCCCCAGTGCCAGGTCCTCGGCTCCTGGACCCTGCTGTCCTGTCTCAGTCCTGGGACGGGGATAAGTGAGTGGCCCTACATTAGTGCTGCAGTATGTCAGCCCCTCGACTTGGGGTCTGCACACCCAACCTACAGCCACTCGTCCTCTCGGCTACTTCATGTCAAAATATTCATATTTGTTTTTGACTTATTAGCTAATGTCTTTTGTCAGTCACCCTCCCCCCACCCGCAAATCACCTCGTTTTAACTATTATGGTCCTAATTACAGCAGAGGATTATAGAATGACCAAACTAGGAGGGCAGACCCAGACCATACTCAGGAGGTCCAGCCTCGTTCTTACAAAATGGGACTCTTTTTTTTTTTTTTTTAACACCATCCAATGATGTCACCCGTTTGCGGTTTCTCTGGGACTTTATTAAAATGTTTGTGACTGAGCCAATGTAAACCATCCTAAATCCAACACAGAGCTGAAAGGACTGATTTTAGGGAATGTGAAGATATGGATCATTGGGCCTGTCGAAGCCCCATCTTGAGCCAATTATTGGTGTCATCTTGAGCCAATTTAATCAATCCAAGAGGGAATGGGGGTGGAAGGGGGCACGAGCGGGGGTTGAGAGCGTTGGTCAAACGTGCTGGCTCAAATGCTTGTGTCATGAAATAGACAGCGCCCGGCTCTCGGGCTCTGGGCTGTCGCTCTGACGTGTTCTCTTGTCCCAGGGTTTTCTGTGTCATGCTGTTTCACCGTGTGATTGTGTTTATTTGAGATCCCTGAGCACTGCTGGCCTAAGCCCCAGAAAGCCTCAGAGAGGTCACTTCTCCCTCTGGGGACAATGTCAGGGAAGCCTACCTAACAGACACCTGGGCCAGTGAGGAGACCTAGGGAAACTGCTTCCCCAGCCCCTTTACCCCACATAGATGGGACCAGAAAAATAGTCAGATGCAGTTGGAGCAGGGCTCTTGGGAGTTGATCCTAGCTGCCAGTAGCCTGGACTGTTAATTGCTCATTAAGAGTCTTCTCATTTTTTTTTTTAAATAAACTGGGTCTCTAGCATAATAGATTACAAAGTGGGTGTTTTTCTCATTTAAAAAAAGAAAAGACAACTAAAAAACAAAGGCCTAGATGAAGTACCATTCATCCCTGCACGTTATTTGATCTTGCCCCAAACTAAAGTATCCTCAAGTGGGTGACCGATAAAATTGCAGGTAAGACAAACAGGGAAAAACCCCAATTTCTCTCACAGATCTGCTGGAAGAGGTGACATCTGCAACACCCATTGTTGTTGATGCACACAGCCACATTGTTTATCGACGCTCCAAGGGACATGCGGGTGGCACTAGGCCTGCTTTATCCATCGGCAGTTCCATCCAGTCTCCCTGGTTCTCTCTGCCATCTAGCCTTCAGAAGACTCCTCTTCCCCATCTCCCTGGGCAGCCTTTTGTAATTTTCACATTACAGAAAGGGCCCGAGGTGGCCTTGTGTGTATAGTTTATGTGTTTGGATGGATAACATCCATAGATATTCGTAATCAATTCTGCAGAGCTGGCTCTTTGTCTTGGGTGTGGCACTAGCCTGGCAGGGTTTGGAAAGGCAAGCAGAAAGTCCCATCCCTGTGCCTCTCTGCGTGACCTCCAATCCATGGGATGGTAATGTGACTGTCTTCACCCCTGTGGAATGAAGAGTGAAGCTCTCTTGAGGTCTGGAATGCATGCTCACCGTCGGCTCACAAAGAAGGTCTCACAACCTTAAGCCAGGAACGAAAGAATGCACGTCTGACAGCGGCCCCGATGCTCCCAAATTGAACGGCACTGAGGAACTCTGCCTCCTTGACCCCTACAGTCATTTTCAGAACACAATGGATGTTGAATTCATCTCTTCCCATAATACGCCATCTGAATGTTGTTTTGATGGAAACTGACTTTTTCTGTTTTAACTTGTTTCCAGAGACTTCATTTGTCGAAGTTATAGTTTCTGCAAACCTCGTAGTCTTCCAGGATAATGCGGGATACGCATCACTCCTAAGGTGTGAGAAACAAATCCAGAATGAACTTTAATCTCTATGACCTCTGAGGAAAGTAGGAAAGCAGCTTGCAGAGGGACTCACATGATCTCACAGTCCAAGTCTCCTGAGGATGTGTGAGTCTGTTTGGAAGCCAGGCTAATCCTACCTTTCAATTACAGAAGGAAACGGATTTTTAAAAGAACTACTCAAGGTGGGTCCTCTGAGCTCGAAGATCAAACGCTCGGGTGCTTTCAACAAGCAAATGCTACTGCCTGTCTCAAAGCGGAGGCCAGCCGGGACTGCAGGGTTTGTAAACATCGCCCGGCTATTTATTGGAGCTGCCCACCCGAATCTAAACCTTCCTCTCTTCAGGAGTGGCCTGTTTACTACAGTGCAAGCTAGGGTTCTGCAGCCTGGCCGGGGTCTGCAATTTATTACTTGCTTCGAGAGCTCAGACCCAGAGTTTAAATGTCCCTAGTTGAAAGTTTATACCAGTCAGGATAGAAAATTATTCTCTCTGCCTAGGTTGAAGCACATTACTTCTTTATTGAATTAATTATGATAAGGATCATAACTTTAAACGAGGGGTGAGGTGCTGGCTTTCCGCTGGGATTGCTTGGAGCAATTTTCATCCAAGCATTTTTGTAGAGTTATTGAGTCTGGCAGGTCTGAACTTTGGAGAGAAGTAACTTTCTCCAGAACTTGAAAGGGGTTGGACATTGATCCAGGCAAAGCTGGACCAGATTCCATGTCTTGAGACAGGGAAATTTGCACTGCACGCTGAACAAATCACTCCAGGAGCGGATGAAAGACAGCTTAGCGGCTCCTCATGTGGCCTGGAGCTTGGCCTTTCCCGGGCAGGCCTAGCCCAGGGAGGGCAGAGGACAAACTGGGACAGAAAGGTCCCCAGCAAGCCTGCCCTTCCCTCCCTCCCAAACGTCCAATCCCAGCCTGGACCGGCAGGGTCACCTGAGTGGCATACTGGACTCTGACAGGATGGGGGAAAAAGGGGTGAAAACAAGGGGGCATAGAACCCAAGGTCATACATAAATGAGCCATTTGCTAAGGTGACATGAATGTCCCTTCATATCTTTGTCACCTCACCCAGCAACTGTGGACTAATTTGAGGAGTGTGCATGTGCGTATATGTGTTTGCATGTGTAGATATATGTGTGTGGACACTATGAGATGTATGTATTTTATACATAAATATTTTGCAGATATATCTGTACCCTGGCAATTAGGTGGGGCTTAATTAAAGATAGTTGTAATTACATAATTACTATTGCTATTATTATCAGGAAAGTACAGAAGTGTTAAGCATGTTTCTTTGAGCTATACTCTCCTGGTTCCGGCACTGTGGCTCTGGCTCTCAGCTGCAGGCGCAGGCCTCCATGCCACCAGCTGGATTGGACTCTGGAGTATATTTGCTCCCCAAACCCCAGAGTTGGGAGTTTTGCTGATCGAACTCTGAAGTCCTGTGTGGCCATTCCTGGATGTTTTTGAACTGGCCCCACTCACACTGGTGCTGGATTCCTGTTGTCCATATCAACAGGCTTGGCCAGAGGAGAAGGGACGTTCTCCCACATACCATCACTGTTAGGCAAGCCAGCACGGATGGATGAAGCCCAACAGACCAGGGTGGTCACGTAATTATCAGTTACAGTACAAACAAGGACAATGGTGGGACACTAAAAGAGGCCCCTGCTCATAGTTCATCTGGGGCAACACGGATAATGAGGACTTTTCCAGCTATCCAGGAAGCAGAGGGCTGAGACCATATTTACCAAGCACGGCAACGTGAGAGACGGGCGAGTGACATAGTTCAGTTTGTAGAGTGCTTGCCTAGCACACGCAAAGCCCTGGGCTTGACTCTAGAACATCCTTAAACAAGCAAACAAGCTAGAGAGAGAGCTCAGTGGTTAAGAGCACTGACCGCTCTTCCAGAGGTCTTGGGTTCAAATTCCAGTACCCACGTGGCAGCTCACAACTGTCTCTAAGATCTGACACCCTCATGCAGACATACATGCAGGCAAGATACCAATGCAAATGAAATAAAAATAAATAATTAAAAAAAGAAAACAAAAACAAGCCAACAAAACAAAACCCAAACAAGCAATAACTAAATTGTGTGGTGATACATGGCTATCATCGCAGCACTTCGGAGGTACAGACAGGAGGATCAGAAATTCCGAAGTCATCCTGAACTACCCAGCAATGGCTATCATCGCAGCACTTCGGAGGTACAGACAGGAGGATCAGAAATTCCGAAGTCATCCTGAACTACCCAGCAAATTCAAGGCCAGCTAAATAAAATCTTATCTCAAAAGAAAAGAGTGCTGAAGAGATGGTTCAGTGTTTAAGACCACTGGCTGCTCTTGGAGAGGACCCAAGTTTGATTCTCAGCACCCATATGGTCCCCCACAGCCACCTCTAAATCCAGTTCCAGGGGCTCCAACACCTTCTTCAGGACTCCAACCAGAGCATGCATAGCTGAGACTGCTTCTTTCTAGAATATTCCTCTCTCAGAACTTGGGGGATGGGAGACGTGTTGCCTATAGTTTTTAACCTATCAAAAAGAGGGTAGGTACCATGTCTGGGAACAAGGCAAGGCTGACCATAGGAACCGTGTGCTGGTGCTGAGCAGGTGGTCCAGCCAGGAGGTCACCCAGCAGTGTCCTTACTCCCTGAGAGCCAGGTCCTGGAGTCTGACATCTGAGCCAAGCCATGCTCCTGTACCAGAAGGCCAGAAGGGCCTCTTCCTCCCTGAGGGCTTGCAAGAGGTGAGCATGGGACAGATATCAGGTTTCTCAGCTTCCTGCAGGGCAGGACAAACAAGATTGCTTGGTCTCCAGGGGCTATAACCTGAATGTGTCAACAGGTTCCAGGGGGCTTGGAAGTTGCATGGAATGTGACAGGAGAGAGAGAGCATGTCAGACTTTGAGCAGGGGACCTGCTTCTTCGTTTAGCATTCATTCCCATGCAAAGTTCTAAAGCTTTTCAAGAAAATAACAAACCAAAAAACCAACAACTTGTTCACATTAGAATGTGAATGCCTAAAGGTTGCTGATGAATTACACTTCATAGAAAACATGTAAATAGAGGTTTTCAGCGCAGGCTTCTAGTCACCACCACCCCCTCAATGTTCAAATGCCTGTGTGGGCACGAAGACATGGTTCCCCATCCTGACCTGACTAGTGAATATTTCTTAAGACCTCTCTTCCTCCCAGACAGTTATGCTACTAAAGTAGCCCCCGTTTTATTTCTTTAGCTGTCTTAAATTCACCTGTCAGATTTCACCCCAACTGCCACCTCCTCCAAGTTATCCCACTCCACTGCACCCCCCCATGCTTCATCCCAGGTTGTACTGGGAGCTGCTCGTACACACTCTGCCAGAGGGTTCTGAGTCATGCTGAGCATCCTCACTGTCTAGTCTCATTCCCTCGCCTGACCGTTCTTTCAAGGTAAGGCTCGGTTGACAGTCCATGTTGAGAAAACTTTTTCCCCTATTGCCTACGGAAGTCAGATCCCCATGCCAGAATGTCAGAGCCTGGCAACGCAGATGAGAGGAGCCTAGGTATAACAGAAAAGTGCACCCTAATACGTGCTTTCCCCCTCACCAAAGGCTCTCATCAATTTTCTAGCAATAGTTTTGTCCATTGTTGCTTGCCAAGGGAGCAAACAGAATTGGGAGTTTGGAAAACAAAATGGCAGAGACCCTGTACCTCTCGGCAGAGTCCCTGGCAATGTATAAGGTGAAAGCTGTAAAACTAGTTAGCAAATGACTGTGTGGATAATGACCTCTCGGACGCCTGCCTGCCACCCCACTCCTCACTTCCAGCCAGGCTTTTTGGATCACATGAATTACTGTTAAAAGCAACTGCTGTTTCTTTTTCTCACCTCCAGACCTAGGGTCTAACTAGAGTGAGAGTCTGCCCAGCACTACAGGAGCTGCCCAGAATACGCCAACCGTACGCAGGTATGTGCCCATCTGCCCATCAACCAGCGCATGTGTGTGCACACACACACATATATAAACACATACACACACAAACACACATGTATAAACACACACACACGTGACACATGCATGGACAAGCAGAGACCAACGGCATTGGCTCAACATGTATCTCATATGATTATTTGAGTCCTGGCTCTCTGCATACTTCCAAGCCGGTGGTCTTGGGGGAGGTACTTCACCATTCTTGTCTCCATTTTCTCCTCCAAAATTGGTAGGAAGTAACTCTTCAAACCTCAGAGGAGTGGGCTAAAGATCAGACCATCTAATGCTGTCTAGCCGTTGTAAGCATGCTAATGAGTGACAGCCATCACGAGTCTGTGCTCCGGGTACACAAGGCCACTCTCTGATCCTTAGGGATCCTTAGTCATGGACTTTCATAACTTAAAAAATGCCCTGAGAGGAAGGGTGGCGGTTAGACTCACCTTCAGCCAACACACATGTAATGAGTATCTACCGCGTGCCAAGCCCTGGGGAAGCAGGATGGGGTGGACACTGCACTGTCTTGAGCACACAGCCAAGTTTGGACTGGGAAGAGTAACCAATGTGACAATGGTCAATGGCAAGGGCTGTAGTAAGTCTCTAACACAGCGGTCCTCAACTTCCCTGTGCTGTAACCCTTTAATAGGTTCCTCATGTTGTGGTGACCCCCAACCAAAAAATTATTTTTGTTGCCGCTTCAACTGTAATTTTGCTACTGTTATGAATCATACTGTAAATATCTGATATGTAGCCCCTGTGACAGGGTCATCTGGCCCTCAATGAGGTCCCGACCCACAGGTTGAGAACCACTGCTTTAGTGCCTAGGAGGTGGCAATAATGGTTTGTAGACCCAATAAAACTCAAACAGCACTGTAAAGTTGAGTCGAAACCAATCCCCATTTTAAAGAGAAGGAAACTGAGGAATGGAGAAATCAAGGAACCCACTGAAGGAGGCCCTATATGGGCTCAGGAAGCAGAGGGAATGGGACCAAGCTTTGCCGGTAGACACGGCCCTCCCCATAACTTACTCCCCACACACTAGCCAAGTTCACCGCTGAGGTACTCTACGGGTAAGGCTGGCCTGGGGAGACGCCAGCAGTCAGAGCAGCTGCAGCCTCTTGTACTTGGGAGGGACCAGTTCATAGGACGTGGGGATACTGCCAGTGGGCTCTGTAAGCACAGGGGCAGCGGGATGCCCGCTACCTACCCTCTCCTAGCCAGGGCTGCTGGCCTAGCAGCCTGTGTTGACATTTCTCCCTCTGTCTGGAGACACAGATTGAAATTATCTGCTCAGAGCCGTGTCAGCCTGTCCTGAGCTGAGCCTCCAGCCCTAGCCCTCCCAGCAGACCCCGGACAGTCCCAGCTGGAGCCTGATAACCATGGCTATGTGGCCTGGGCTCTGATGGGGTGGGAGGGGGAAGCCATCCCATCCCCCGACATAGACTGCAGTCAAGCCTTTGTTCAAGCTGTCTTCCTTGACCAGGAACTGGAGCAGGGGTGCTGAGGGAGGGAGTTGGGGGAGGGGCCCATGCTAAACCTGCCCCAGAGGCACAGAGTGCCTTAGAGAGAGCTTCTACAGATTTCTGTAGGAACAGAGTCCACTGCTGACCCCAGACATCTACACGGTGGTACAAATCACTTGATCAGCAGATGGCTTCCAGGGTGTTGGGACCATTTGGAGTCCGGGCCTCCAGCTGCTCTTCCCTGCTAGAGATCTTTACTTTCCTTCTGATTTGAGTTACTGAAAGCTGTGTCAAAGTTGTTTACTAGCTCTGCTTCACGAGCACGTGTCGCCTTGGTCTTGAAGATCAGAGAACAAGGTTGGCCCACCTGACCGTTGGGTATATAAGCCTCCGTGGTGCTATTGAACAAAGGGCTTCTTACCAGTGACTAGAGGTCCGTGTCTCTGTCTGTCTGTCTGTCTTTGTGTGTTTCAATCTCCAGCCCCTTGCTGGAAGCTTGCGGACTGTATGGTAGCGCACAGAGAGCAGGCAGGTGTTGTGCACCGCACAGGGGATGCAGGCGATGCAACACCTCCTCGTCCTTCAGTGTCAAACTCACTATCTTTGTGATAGAAGTATTTTCTATGCAGCTCTGAGCTGGTTCCTTTCCCTCTCTGGGCCTTAGTTACGTCATTTATACAGTGAGAGAGTGAGGTAGGCCATGGGTGACACTCATTTATGTGCGGCAGGCTCTTCTCAGCTCTCTGGGGGGACAAAAGCCAGACCTCATTCTCAACTGAGGCCAAAGCAGTAAAGAACAAATGCCTGGCACTCAAAAGTGCTCAAGGAGTTTTTTGACTGATTCCATGATGAAGGTCTGCCTGTCCTCCTTATTTGCCAGTCAGGAGCTCAGCTTCAAGTGGCCAGGACACTTGGAGCTGAGTTGAGTGTCCCCAGCAGTACAGGTCCCAGCGAAAATCATTCACAGCACTGTATGAACTCAGGAGCTTGTGACAGTCACCATTATTATGCTGTCTGGTATGCTTAGCCATCCTAAGGTCTCAAGAGCAAATAGAAAGTGGATAGGTCTCTTCTCATTTTAAGCAGTGACAGTCACAGAACAAACCTCCCATAGGCCTCTGCCTGTGTCCCAGCATGGGAGGGAGGCAGGACAAGCTTCTCAGCAAAGAGGCAAAGACTTGAGACCGAGGCCATGTCTTACAGAGATGGCGAGGCATTGAGACGGGGCAGGGTCTTGATAACTCTGTCACATCTGGGCTGGGGAAGCGTGTCCACCAGCACTTGGAGAAAGGTGTGGGCTGCTTCCTATACTACAGGAGAGAGGCAGCGATGCCTGCTGTGTGCTGGGGAAGCGTGTCCACCAGCACTTGGAGAAAGGTGTGGGCTGCTTCCTATACTACAGGAGAGAGGCAGCGATGCCTGCTGTGTGCTGGGGAAGCGTGTCCACCAGCACTTGGAGAAAGGTGTGGGCTGCTTCCTACACTACGGGAGAGAGGCAGCGATGCCTGCTGTGTGCTGGGGAAGTGTGTCCACCAGCACTTGTTGAAAGGTGTGGGCTGCTTCCTACACTACGGGAGAGAGGCAGCGATGCCTGCTGTGTGCACTGTGCAGCAGGAGCTATACTTGGCCTGGAACCAAGCATTGAAGCTAGAAACTTCGGAAGGACTAACGTAAGCTAAGTGTCAAAACATAAACCAAGTAGGCACTGGATAGGACGGCCAGAGTGTGATGCTGCACGGAATGCCTACTTATACATCAATGTTCTGAGGACATTGTGGATGTGATGTTCTTTAAGAGTAAAAAGGTACTGGAATATGTCAAATATCTTTCTAAATACGGAGGTATAATAAGTCTCCGCCTATGTCAGAAGGGCTGACAGCACAGGACTTCAGTCTGCAGAGACAGGGCTGTGACAGAGTAGCTCCTGGACATTAGCCAACACCAGCACAGTCGAGACTCAGGGCTGAGGCAACAGAGAAAACAAGTCCTTGGACATGATTCCCCCAACCCAGCACCAAAGCTCGGTTTCTTGAAGGCCTACACCATCAGAAAAAGGATAAACTAGAAAGAAAAAAAAAAGTCAGCCACCAGCAAAAGGAGACAAGATAACACAAGTATCTTGGCTCATATCCAAGTAGAGAAATGAGAAAATAAAAATAAATAAGGGATCCGCTAACAGACAGGCCTAACCACAGCCTTACTCTCTGCGAGGTTCAAATTCACCCACCTGCTCATCCCGGAAACCAGGTGGTCCCAGCAGGTCACTCTCTGCGACATCCTACAAAAGAAGAAATAGACTCCCTCTGGGGGAGTCACAAGCCATCCTGCAGGTCTTGTATGCTCCCTGGGGAGTTAGAGCTGGGCAAATAGAACTCACAGAAAATTAAGGTGTAGGATCCCTGAAAAAAAGCAAGAAGCAGCTGCTAAGAGAGTCCCCAGAAGGACTTCAGACTCTGGACTGATCAAAAGGACAGATGAGATTTCTAAGTTTAAAACATTTAATGAAGGAAAACAGAGAATTAAAAACTCAATCCAGAAACAGTGACTTAAACAGGACCATTTGGGAAATAAACAAAACCTCTTCAAAAAGAAACAAATTACTGCAATGTAAGCCCAAAGAAACTAATGGAAGAGTTGAACAGAGATTGGTGAGTGGGAGGCTGGATCCAAAGCATTAACAATATAGCATAGGGATGGAGAAGCAGAAAATGCCAGAGAGCCAACAACACAACACGGGGCAAGGGTGGAAAGTCGGGTGGGTGCTAAGGAATCTGGAGGACAGATTCAGGAGCAGGCGCTCTCCGAAGAGACGACGGCTAGCCATTTCAAAACTAAAGAAAGACTTGAATCGCTTGATTTGGAAATCTCAGAAGACAGAATGGAAGAAAGGAACTCGCAAGCAGATGCACTGTGGTCAAAGTGTGGCAGACAAGAGAGAGCATCAGGAATGCGGGGCAGTCAGACAAGAGTAAGGAGGCCTCTGCATCAGAGCCCTGAAGTGAGAGGCAGTGGGGTAGCATCTTCAGCATCCTGAAGGTCTGCCCGGAATTCTAAGCTGGTTTAACTTTCACCCAGGAAGACTGGGGGTTAAAAGGACACAGAGTTAGGTCAGGCAAAACACCCACTTTACAGCGCATGCTTCACTCAAGAACAAACGAAGGCAAATGATTTCAGAAAGTACATCTAGGAAACGAGGCATGTTTTGTTTTGTTTCTAAGATAGCATCTTGTTACATAGCCCAGACTGGCCTTGAACTCACCACCCTTGCCTTCACCTCCTGAGATTAGAGATTACTATGTATGCCAGTATGCCCAGTTTATACGAGGGAACTGTGAACAAAGGAAATGTGCAGAGAAAGCTAAACAGATGCCAGGTCCACTAAATGCTGACAACGATGGGCAGTGCTGGGGTAATTCATTCGCAATGAAATTCTTGATCAGTGAAAGCAAGTGAGGCAGAATGTGTAGGAGGAGGAGATTTGCCTTTACTTACTAAACGCACATTCTGAGTCATGAAGAGGAACCAGTGAAATGAGAGAGGGAGCCGTCGAAGCCAGTTAAAGGGAGCAGACAGAATTTCAACAGTCTTCCTCAAAGCTGAGCGCCTGACCTTAAGGATCTGAGTCTGAGCAAGGGGCACGGCCTCTATAAGGGTAGAACTGTACTGGTGGCTTTTCCAGTGTACACGAAGGTCAAGGTTTAGTGAAAATGGTGGGAAGCAGGTTGTCCTGGTTACTCCAGAGGACACCTGCCACTGGCTACCTGACACTCCTCTCTCATTATGGGCACCTAGTCTTAGAAGCATCTTGAATGCCCTTTAGTAGACAAATGGATGGAGGAGGGATGTTTCTGTGCAGAATAAAGGAGGACAGAATAGATAAATACAATGTGCTCTATTATGGATTATTCAACACCCCCTACACACACAAATGGGGGGGGGTCTTTCAAGTCCATCACAGAATCTCAGAATTGGGTGCTGCAAGCCAACTGAACTGAACGGAATGTGTAAACGACTCCAGAGAAGCATCAACAGAACTGGATCTAAAAGTTTCTCTTAGCACAAAGAAAAGAAGCTTCCTGGCTGACCATCTGGAGATGTTCCATGCACACAGCAAGGAGAAGGGGCACTAGAAGAACGCAGCCTCATCCCCGGCATGTGAGACAGAAGTGTGCACCCTCCTCCCATTCCCGCACACCCAGAGTGTCATGAACTCTGGGAGTTTATGATCAGACTTGAGGAGAAGGCCAAACAAGCTGCCCTCTCACTTGTCTCCTTCCCTGGCTATCAGCTCTCCATTTCCTACCTGACCAAATATGTCAACCATGCTCTCAGAAACTTCTGTCTTTGAGAAGAGTTGTGGAGGACAAAGAGCCTGGATCTCTTAGAGTCATCGTGACATGCAGCTCATGTCTCCGCCTCTGTTCCCTTTCTGTGTCTGTCTTTGTGTCTGTCTCTGTCTGTCTGTCTGTCTGTCTCTATGTGTGTGTGTGTGTGTGTGTTATTTTCTATTGCCTGACAAAAAACATCATGACCAAGTCAACTTATAAAAGAAAGCATTTAATTTGGGGCTTATGGTTCCAGAAGGTTAGGGTCCATGACTGTCACACAGGGAGTATAGCAACAAGCCATCCCCAGTGACACAATCCCTCCGAGAAGGCCACACCTTCTCATCTTTCCCAAACAGTTTTACCCACTGGGGACCAAGCATTCAAATAGATCAGCCTATGGGGGGTATTTTCATTCAGACCAGCACGGTGTTTGTATACATTTATTCTGTTTCTACAGCAAGACTGGTACCTTCGCATATAGAAAACTGTCTCCCACCATAACCAGAGCACAGTTTTGGATACTGGACGATAATCACTTCCTTTCTATGCCTTAGTCCTCGATCATCGCTCTCACATCTGTGCCTGCCAGTCCACACTTTATCAGAAGACAAGTATCTTGTCCCTACTCACAACAAGCTGTTTCTTACTTCACTAATAGTGTTGCTCTGTGTATCTGAGAATCTTTTCCTCTCTGGCCTGGCCAACAGTCATTTTCTAGATTGGGCTTGGGAATCACTATTTCTATGGAGTTTTCCTTGATATGCCTATGTTCCAAGTTGGCCTAGGTGTTTCTCTTTGGGATTCCCTTGACTCCTTGAGTTATGTGTATTATAAAACTTATGGTGATTAGCAAACCAACATTTATAGTGGCCTCTGGTCTCTCAGGAGTAGTACAAAGCAGTTAACTTATATAACTATTACATTTGTTTTCTTTGAGGCAGGGTGTCACTATATAGCCCAAACTGTCCTCAGACTTGAGTCTTTACTTATTCTGCCAACAAGTGATGGGATTACAGGGATGTGTCACTAAACCTGATGGTATTCCAGTTTCCATTCTCCATACTATTCTTTTTTTTTTTTTTTTTTTTTTTTTTGGTTTTTCGAGACAGGGTTTCTCTGTGGCTTTGGAGCCTGTCCTGGAACTAGCTCTTGTAGACCAGGCTGGTCTCTAACTCACAGAGATCCACCTGCCTCTGCCTCCCGAGTGCTGGGATTAAAGGCGTGCGCCACCACCGCCCGGCTCTCTATACTATTCTTAAGTCACAGTTGTGCCTGCTTTCCCTCCTTGTCATCACGTAACTAATGCCTTCGTGACTAGCAATGTACCCAGCTTATTAATCACGCATCACTGCTAACCCACAATTCAACTTTCGCCAGTGGGAGCTGTTGGGAGAGATGATAGTAACACTCTTTAAATGGCAGCTTCTGCAGCTAGAAAGCGCCTGTTATCCTCTATCCTTCCTCCAGCCTGTAATGTTGACATGATGGCTGGGAGCACCCTAGTCATCTTGCAACTGTAAGACAGTCTTCCAAAGGATGTCAATCCCAAAATGGTTATTTTTAAAAAAAAAAAAATTAGAAAGAGACCCACTTCTGATATGATGATACAAACTATTGGAGCAAACCTCTCACCATGTGTATCTGTTGACTCTAAGCAAAATAAAAGCCACAACTGTCTACAGGCGCTGGCAAACAAAAGCTGGAAGGCAGATTGGGAAGGAGAGAGAGTTGACATTCGGAAGGAGGAGGTACAGAACACCGAGTGAGTGCAACTTTGATGTCCTACACACAGTAGTTCAGAGTCATCTTGAGTAGGCATTGAGCGACAGGCATCCTGTGCGGTGACGAACTCTCATGCAGAAAATCCAAAGTTTGTCTAAGTTTAAATAAAACAGAACAAAACTCAGGAAAAGCTCAGATGCTGGGAAAGAAAGAAGCAATTTCAGAGAAGAAGGCAGAGACAGGGGCTTTGAGTTCTTGGCATCAACCAGTCCCCTGGCTAGTGATGAACCATGCACTCACGGGGCAGACTCCAAACTGTCCAGATGGTAACAAAAGAACTCAGCTGAGATTTGAATTGCTTCCCTGAGACAGTTTTGCAGACTAATCCAACCGCTTAACTTGCCAGAGAAAACAAACACCAATACTCTACGTAATGCTATAACATAGTCTTCATCTCCAAATTATACCTACAATGTCCAGGGCACCAAAAATTATCCAATATACCAAAATAATAGGAAAACACAATTAGTTCCCAAAAGGAAAGACAGATAACAGAGACCAAGATATTGGAATTAGCAGACAAGGATTTTAAAGCAGTTCTGTGATGAAGAGTGTGTAGCAAATGTGCTTGCAATGAAGATGGAAAGGAACATTTATGCTACTGGATCTTGGAGTGGGTGTACCTGGAAAACTCGATGTATCCAAAAGACTTCAGCATCCTCCAATATTGCTGAGTCCAGGCAAGGCAAGGGAAATGAAGTATTCAATCAACTATGCATTGATGTAGGTACTATCTCAGGCAAGGCACAGGGAACCAAAGTACTCAGCCTACTGAGCATTTAGTATAGTTACCAGTCAGGACTCATCTATACAACTGTGTTGAAGGAGCTGCGGGGTAGCACCACGAAGTGGTGGCTTACCGGAAAGGATTCTAGTGTACCATCTTGGGCTGGAGCTTCATTGCGTCTGCCCTGGAAAGGAGAGAGGCATGGCGTCCGCCTCACTTCCTCTTCCTCCCAGCATTTTGTTCTGTTTACTCCACCCACCTATGTTCTAACCTATCAGGCCAAGCAGTTTCTTTATTAATTAACCAATGAAATCAACAGATTGATATATGACACTTCCACATCACAACTGCGTAACCCCTTTCCAGTACAGACCATCAGTCCCACACTGTGAGTGCCCTCAGGACTGAACCTTCAGTAAGATCTGCAGCCCATCCTGAAAGGACTCTGTCTGGATGGTGGCCCTAACAGCCAACACTGCCTCACCTTCATCTTCAAGAGCAAGAGCCAGCACTGATGGCTGGAGGGGCATCTTCAGGATGGGAGCATTCTTGAGGCTCTGGCCTTAGGCAGAGAAACAAAACCTTCAAGATCTGGTTCTGCAAGTCCAACACCAGAGCAATGGTACTTGGTTCACTGGCAGTGGCACACAGGACTCCAGTAAGCCTCAAATCTGGGGCCCTTACTGCCTGCCATTGATCATGACATTGGGCTGGCATTTGCCCAGTGGAGCTTCTGTGGGATTGCTTAGATAGGTTTCTTCTCTCCCACTTTACACGGGTAACCAGACAGTCATGGTTTCAATACACAGAGCGAGAGACAGAAACAATAGATGCATGTCTGCAATCCAGGAGTCCTGTTTCCCACGTGGAATTCTAGTCTTCTAATCACACGGGTGGCATCATTCATCTCCCACCTACCCCACGTCACCCCATTGTCCTGCACCCCACTGTTGCTTATGATCCAGGACTGACTCTGTCTCTAGAGCCAACAGTATGCTATAAAGTCTAAGTCAGTCTTAGGAAGACAGGACGCAGCTGTAATCCAAGGAAACCTCCTCTACCGCTCACCTTTTCTCTCCCAGCAAGTCTAAGACTGCAGTGACCGATCTGACGGCCACCAGGATAAAACACAATCCATGCCATCTTTAGGCAAAGGAAATTGAAATCAACTAGTCTGGTTGGCAGTTCTTTTTTTTTTTTTTCTTTTTCTTTTTTAAAGCATCTCTCTGAACACGATCAGGCAAAGCAGTCTCTTTAGAACCTGGAGAGCTGGAATGCATTTGAGGTCTCTGAGGTTGTCCAACCGGAACCTGCATATCCAGAGACCCCACCTCATTCCTGGGATCTGACAAGCTGATTGAGCCCCTACAGGAAGAGTAACTCGCTGGTGATTGCAGATATCCAGTGTCAGCTCATTGTTGGGGAGGAAGCTGTCAGAACAGACCTCCCTGGAGTGCCTGGGGCACTCTGGTTCTTATTTTCCCTTTGGAGGTGGGAGGATGGTGGGGGCGGTATCAGGAGGTCATCACTCTTTCCCTCACCCAACTGGACATTCAAAATCAGATATCACCAGTCCAGGGTCTCCCACCCCTAGAGGGCTCAAACCAGGGAAGCAGAAAACACCTAATGCTTTTTTCTCTGAAGTTCCGTTAAAAACGTATTTTAAATTTCGTTATGTTTTGACATTGAATGTGAGACCTATCTTCTCAGTATTTAAAAACTGCACAAAGCGAGATGTTTGACTGTGGGTGGACCGCTGAACAGCAAGAGCTCTAGAACATTCTCACTGTGCTTCCTTCAATTTCATGTTCGGCTGGCCTCCCTGCATCCTGGAAGTTCTGCTCCCCTCTGGTCGGCGGGGCTCTGACTGCTTCCCGCACTTGGGGCACGTTTCAAAGTGTCCCCCAAAATCCATGTATTGAAAACTTAATTCCAGTGTGAGGCAGGAAGCCTCCCAGGAAAACCCCTAATATCATTGACCTTCCAACTGCATTTTTTCCTGTTCTCAGCTAAAACTTAAAGCAAGCTGAGCATGCCTGTTGCGCTCTCATCCCTCATCTATGCTCCTAGAAAAGCATGCTCAGAAGTATTGATGTCCACCAGTTTAATCTTTCAAACGTGTGCTCCATGACACAGCTAAGTGGCCTGAATGTGCCCACCATTTTTGTGAGTTCGAGACCAGCCTGGTCTACAAGAGCTAGTTCCAGGACAGGCTCCAAAACCTCAGAGAAACCCTGTCTCGAAAAACCAAAAAAAAAAAAAAAAAAAAAAAAAAAAAAAATGAGCATGACCAGAAACACACTAACTGAGCATGCTCAGAAATGTAGTGCTCTCTAAAAGCTTTCGTTTGTTCTGTGGAGCAAAGCCCCCATGTTTCTCTGTTGAAAGAGCTCATTGTCTTGGAAATAGCGCTCATGCTGTCCTTACCCACCACAGGTCATTACTCTTCCTCCACTCTTTCCATCCTTAGCTGGACTTTGCACTATAGGGGTAGAACCCGTTATGTTTGATTACTATACACAAATGGTATTTAGGGGTAGATCTTTGAGAGGTAATTAGAGTTTATGAGATCACGAAGTTGGAACTCACCATAGTTAGGTTTTATATTGCTGTGATAAAAGTCCATGGCCATAAACAACTCGGGGAGGAGAGGGTTTATTTCAGTACAACTCTAAGGTCACACTCGACTGCTGAGGGAAGTCAGGGCAGGAACCTGGTGGCAGGAGCTGAAGCAGAGGCCATGGAGGAATACTTCTTACCGGCTTGCTCATCATGGCTTGCTCCGCCTGCTTTCTTAGAGCACCCAAGACTGACAGCCCAGGGGTGGCACTGAACACATTGAGCTGGGCTCTCTCACACCAATTAAGAAAGTCTCCAACAGACTTGCCCACAGGCCAATCTGGTAGGGGCATTTTCTCAACTGAAGTTTCCTCTTTCCAAACAACTCTAGCTTGTGTAAAGTCGACACAAAACTAGCAGGCACAGACTCAGTGATTTGATGATGATGATGATGATGATGATGATGATGATGATGATGATGATGATAAAGAGGCGGAGGAGGAGGAAAGCTCCTATTAAGCAGCTTGTCGATGTGATGCCCTTATGTCATGATGCAGGAAGAAACTCCTCAATAGAAGCCAGGTCACACCCTTGAGTTCTCATGCTCCAGAACAATTAGCCTGCATGACCTCAATTCTGAGTTTAGACATCCGGTCCATGGCAGTTAGTTGTAGCAACACGAAACCATGACACGAAACTGTACATTTGGCTTTCTCTTACTGGTGTATTTCACTTAGTGTAATATGTTCAAATTACATCCATGTTCTAGCACACAACAGAGTTTGCTTCCCAATTCAAGGCTGAATAATATTCCCTTGTGTGTGTATACACCATATTTTCCTTATCTATTAATCCTCTGTCATTTGGGACTTTATACCTCTGAGATACCATGTGTAGTGCAGATATGAACATGGAAATGTCTTCAGTTATTGCAAACACTCAGACTACAACTACGATATCAGATGCAGTTATAGTTTTAATTTTTCCAGGAATCCCTACACTGTCCCAATTTTCTACAACTGCTGCCCCGTTTTATATTCCCGCCAGCTTGGTACAAGGGATCCAGTGTCTTGGCAGAGCATCTTGTCTGTCGTTCATCTGATAATAGCTGTGCTGACAGGCATGCCGGGGTATTTCGCTGTGCACTGGATTTGCATTTTCCCGGCAATGAGTGAAGCTGAGTCTCCTTTAATGTGTCTGTTGGCCACCCGTGAGCCTCTTTACAGGAATGTCTGCTGGGGCCTTGGCCACTTTTTTCATGTCAGGTGACTGGGTGTCTTGCTATACAGCTATAGGATTGCCTTGTATATTTTGGACACTAACCCTCTGCCAGATACATGGCTCACAAATACCCTCCCATCCCCTAGGCTGATTTTCACTGTTTTCCCCTTCACTGTGAACCATTTGGGTTGATATAATCTCACTTGACTTTTTAATTGCCTGTGATTTGATGTCATGTGTGTGTATGTGTGAAATAATCGACATTTGGCCAATGTCATGCTCATTTTTACTATGTTTTCATCTACCACTTTTACAGCAACAGGTATTTATTTAAAGTATTTATTTTACATATTTGTTATTATTGCAATTGTTATTAGTCCCTTGGGAGTTTTTGTATGATGTGTTTTGATCATGCTTACCTTTTTATATGGTATATCAGCCTGATTTCATTGTTTTGCCTATTTGATAGTCAGCTTTCCCAGCACCATTTGTTGAAGAGACTCTTTTGTATTTTGTATGCATATTCTTACGTATTCTTGGCAACATCATCTAAGATGTTGACTGTATCTGCACACATTTAACTCTGGGCTCTTTATTCTGCCCCACTGGTCTATATGATTTTCCTTATGCCAATGCAATTATGCTTTCATTAAAATATTAGTAATATACTTTCTAAGTGTACCAAGATTTAAAAAAAGACATATATGAAGTTCCTGCTGATAGCATCACAATCAATAGTGAAAAATATAGCATTTTCCTCTCAAATAAAAAAACAAGGCTATGATACCCACCCCCACATTTCTAACACTGTAAGGCCAAGACAAAACAAATAAATGAGAAAAAAGATAACAAGTGTCAAATCAGAAACAAGTGAGCTAACCCTATCTTCAGTTAACATACAGAATGCATAAATACTCAATAAAAATGGTAATAAGTGATAAATTACCCCGGTAAAGTTGTAAGATACATACACACAACACACTCAAATCAGTTATGTTCCTATACACTAAAAACTAAATAGATGGAAAATAAATTAGAAAAATGTCTCATTTATGATAGCATCAAAAATTAATGAAAGAGTCTCAAGACAGGATGTCACACGAGAAGGAGCCAACGACTTCAAGCTTCCGAATGGCTCAGCATCAAAGCCTTGAGAAAACAGTTTGTCAGTGAGGTGGCTAACTGGGGCGATGAGCTGAAATTCAGTATTGGACAGGGACTGGGGGAAACCAGGTCCTGGCTACTGGACTAAGAGCGAATCATCTCCCAGACTGTGGTCACATAGCAGTGCAGGGCAGGGTGGGCAGGGAGGGAGGAGCAAGGGAAGTAGATGCAGGAGACCTGCAACAGAGAATACATGGTCCGGGAGCAGATGTAGAAGGGAAAGAAAGGCAGGGTGAGTTCAGGACGAGCTGCAGAGGAGGATGGCTGGTGTTGCACTTGTCAGTGGGCAAGCGAGCAGTGACAGGGAACCGTCTCCAGAAGATCATGCTCATGCCTGTTGCTTTAAGAAACGCCAGTCCCTACAGTTCCCTCTCCCATGATGCACAGCAGTATGGTCACGCTGTTCCTGCCGGCACCTACACTGTGGCCCAGAAGGACCCTGGCAGAACCACTGTAGTAAATTCATTGAGGAAAAGAAAACCCTGTGTGGTGGGTTCAGGTTAATGACATGGAATAGATGTGGACTTCACCTTCTCCTTTATCCTGGTGGCCTGAGCAGCCAGCTAAAGACTGAGCAGCGCTTGCAGTTTTGGGTAGAGACTGGTCTCACTATCACAGGCAGTGAAAACTGTATACAGCATGTGGCACCGACTCACCCGTCAGTCCACTGCTCTCCCAGTGCGGGCCTCGGCGGGTGCCTGGGAGCCAGATGAGCAGCAGACTGTGGTTCCAGCCCTGGGGGCACGCTGAGCTAATCTGTGTGGAGCAAACAGACCCCAGTGAGCAAGGACACAAAGCTGTTCTAACCGGCTCCAGTCCCCAGCTGCACCCCCTGACTGACTAGAGAGCAACACACAGAAAAGAAGGGGTGAGAGCCCTCTCCAAAGGACACGGAGCCCAGAAAGACACAGGCAGCGTGCAGAGTGCAGGAGGCACTGGCGTCCACTTTCTTCCTTCCTTTCTCCCTCCTTCCCTCCCTCCCTCCATTTCTTCTTACTTTATTACAGTCTAAATGTTCTGATTTATCAGCTTTGCCATCAAGCCCAGGAATTCTCTCTTAATGCTATTCTAGATTAATACCAAGGCTTTCCAATATTTTTTCATTTGACTTTCTGAGCTGTTCATTTAATAACTTCTCTTTGATTTTTTAAAAATTTCTTTTTATTGAATTTCTTACTCATTTTCTGCATTGTTTTCCTTAATTTATTCAATTGGTTTTTTTTAAATATTTTCTTTGGAATTCAGTAATTCTAAAACTACTTTTGAATTCCTCGCCCAGCATCCAAATCCTTCCCACGTTGTTGGAAGCAGTTCCTGGAGAATAATGAGCTCCGACAGTGTTATATTGCCTTGGTTTTTCACATATTTTATATTTCTAGGTTGAGATTTATCTTTTTGCTGTTGTTTTGTGTTATGGTAGCATCCATGAATGCTACTGGAGGAGAACTAATTACCAGTTAATCACTGGGTAATCAGAAATCTTACTCAGCTGTGAGCCCTGCAAACTACAATAAGGACCAGCCTGGCAATTTCTGCCCGTTGATACAATAGTGGCACAGATGTTATAGGAGTAATTGAATAAAAATGACCCCCCTAATCTCATGTATTAAATGCTTGGTCCCCAATTGGTGGACTGTTTAGGAAGGATTAGGGGTATGCCATGTTGGAGGAGGTGTGCCACTGGAGGTGACCTCAAAAGCCCAAGCCATGTCCAGTCTCACTGGCTTTCTGTCTGCAGACTGTGGATCAGAATGCAAGCTCTTAGCTGCTGTTCCAGTGCCAAACTCCCTGCCACGATGGCCATAATTAACCCGCTCAAACTGTCAGCAAGACCCCAAATAAATGCTTCTTTCCTGAGTGCTGTTGGCCATGGTGTTTCATCACGGCACTAGAACAGTAGTTAAGACAGTAACCAACCACTCTTTGGGTGGATTTAAGGTTCACTCCACAAGACAGAATCTACACTTGGCACCATTAATAAGACCAGGAACCTGTGGCTGTACAGGGAGAGCCAGGACAGGGAGAGTTAGTTTTCTTAAAAGGTTGGGGCCCCTGGTGGGCTATCCATGCTCCGGTGGGTGGCCACACACCCAAGACTATTAAGCACAAACAGTACTTGATGGGTTTAAGCAAACACGAGGACAGCAAGTTGGGTGGATAGGGATGGGGTGGTGGATCCAGTAGGAGATAGAGGGGAAGGCTGGATATGATCAAAATATGATGTATGATGTTCTCAAGGACTTAATAAGTTTTTTTTTTTAAAAAGAGATTTCTTACTTGTCTTGAAAGCTCTTAAGGAGCAGCCTTCTCTTGCTATGTCCTGGGACACTGAACTGTCGTGAAATGTTGACAATATTTCTATTCTGGTTTGCAGTACAATTTCCCTGTTACTTCTCTGTTGAGGATTAATATATTTCCACACACACGTATCCTGTGCTGGAGCCCAAGGCTCCTCTTTTCTGTGTAGGCCTCAAGAGAGTGGAAGCAGGCAGTGAAGAATAGAAGGGATGCAGGTGCCCCCCACACACCCCAGTCTAGATCTCTTCCAGCCAGCTGGGCTCCTTTCTGCTTCCCCCTGGCAGCTGGCCTGGCCTCAGAGTCTCTGCAGCTGGGCTGGTCTGAGAGCGGCTATCAGTTCACAGCTCTCTATCCTCTCCTCTGGCAGGGAGGGGCCTAGCGGATCCATCTTTGTGTTGTTTGCCTTCCTGTTTAACTTTCCTGCATAAGGGAATGCTCCACTGCCAGAGGTAACTGTTACCAAACATAAGACACACGAGGGTAATAGGCAGGTAAATATGGTTAAAACATGTATGCTTATAAGAAGATATCACCCTGAGACCCATTATTTGTACAATGGATGTACATGAAAACAAATATTTAAATAAAAAAACAACAAAATGTAACTAAGAAGGTGAATTATTTATAGATTTAAACTACACAACACTGTAGGAAGAAATCAAAGAAGATACAAATACAAAAAAAATCCCACATTCATGTATCGGAAGAATTAATATTGTTAACTTGTTGGTTCCCCACCCCCCCAAACAGCCTATGGCTCAATGCAATCCTTACTAAAAATCCCACTTATGTTTCCCAGAAACTTAAAAACTGCGTTCTAAAATATTCATACTGTGTATATTTTATACATATACATAGATATACATAATTAAAGAAGATGGCCCCCATGGGCTCAGACATTTAAATGCTTGTTCACCAGGGAGTGGCACTATTTGAAAGGATTTGAAGGTGTGGCCTTGTTGAAGGAGGTGTGTCACAGTGGGTGGGCTCTGAGGCTTCAAAAGCTCATGCCAAGCCCAGAGTCTCCCTCTTCCTGCTGCCTGTGGATCCAGATGCAGACCTCTCAGCTTTTTCTCCAGCACCATGACTGCCTGTGTATAGCCATGCTTCCTGCCAGTTAAATTCTTTCCATTATAAGCACTTCACAGCAATGGAGCACCGATTACAACATGTAGAGTCTTTTTTTTTTTAAGATTTATTAATTTATTATGTATGTATCCCTGCATGACAGAAGAGGGCACCAGACCTCATTACAGATGGTTGTGAGCCACCATGTGGTTGCTGGGAATTGAACTCAGCTCCTGCCACCAGGTTCCTGCCCTGACTTCCCTCAGCAGTCGAGTGTGACCTTAGAGTTGTACTGAAATAAACCCTCTCCTCCCCGAGTTGTTTATGGCCATGGACTTTTATCACAGCAATATAAAACCTAACTATGGTGAGTTCCAACTTCGTGATCTCATAAACTCTAATTACCTCTCAAAGATCTACCCCTAAATACCATTTGTGTATGCCCTCCTCTGGCATGCGGGCATACATGGAAGCAGAATGTTGTACACATAATAAATAAATAAATCTTTAAAAGAAAGTTTGTATCTTAAAGTGGTGAGACTCATTTGAGGTATAGCAATCCAAACAAACCCTGAGAGCTCAGCTCAGGGAATTTTACTCTCACCTACACCTTGGAGCCAGCAAATAGCCCTCCAGTAGCCCTCCCCCACCTGCTAGCCATCTTCAGCCTGCACCCCTCCCCCACCTGTCCCGCTTAGCAATCCTCATCCTGAATCATTTGGGTTCCTCTCACTGTAGCCACTTACCTCGTTCTTAACTATAGTATAAATCTGCTGTGACTCTTTTAAGTCCAGTTTCCTTTACTCAGGATAATGTGAATGAGATGTATTCCTGTTGCTATGGTTACCAGTTTTTCTCCTCTTGTGGATGTGTGGTACTTCACTTTATGACTAGGTCTTGATTTATTTCTCTTTCTTGTAGAATATTTAGTTTTTCCTGTTTTGAACTATTGTGAATAAAGTTGATATTATCTCTTATTTGCATATATTATATAAAAGAATAGATCGCATTTATTCCATTTTATATATTTATCCCTTCTCTCTCTTCCTGATTGTCCACTTCATGTTTCAAAATATTCTCTTTCTACTCTTATATATTTAAAAATAGAGACCCTGCCTTTGAGGCTAAAATATTAACATTTGCCTTTCTCAGGGGGGATTATTTCATTTAACATGATTTCCTGTTTTATCAATTTTTCTGGAAATAACATGATTTTGTTCACCTTTCTGGCTGAACAATACGTGTGTGTGTGTGTGTGTGTGTGTGTGTGTGTGTGTATTATATATTCTTTACCTATTCCTCTGTTGATGGGCACCTAGTCTGAGTCCATGTCTTTGTTATTGCAAATAGTACCGTTATAAACATGTGCGTGTCATCTCTATTGCAGGCTCATTTTGACGCCTTCAGGTGGACTGCCAGAAGTGATATGGGGGGGGAGGGTAGTTCTATCTTCTGCTATTTGAGGAACATCACTACTGATTCCCATAGTGCATGGATGAATTTACTCCCCTATAGACTAGATAATTGTTCCTTTTCTCCAGGTATCTTTGCCAGCATTTGTTGTCTGTTTTCTTGATAGTAGTCATCCTGACTACGGTAAGTGGAATTTTCTGATTGCGATAGGCCGTGTGGTGGTGTGAATGAAAATGTCCCTCATAGGCGCATAGGGAGTGGCACTACTAGGTGAGACCTTGTTGGAGCCGGTGTGGCCTACTATTGAATAGATGCATTATTCTCCAAGTTTGCTTTCTATTTCTGTGACAAAATGCTATGACTGAAAACAACCTGGTAAGGGGGGATTTATTTAACTTACATTCACAGTCCATGAAGCAAAGTCAAGGCCAGAACTAATGCAGAGGCCATGGAGAAGTGCTGCCTACTGCAATGCTCTCCATGGCTTACTCAGCCTGACTCTTCTACAATCCAGGACCACTTGCCCAGGGGTGACACCACCCATACTGGCCCGGGCCCCTACATCAATTGTTAATCATGAAAATGTCCCCACAGACTTGACTACAGGCCAGTCTGATGGAGGCATTTTCTCCATTGAGATTCTGTTGTCTCAGATAACCCTAGCTGTGTCAAGGTGACCCCAAACTTAGCAGCATGGTTATGTTTTCTTCCAGACTGTGGCTTGTCATTGCTTAATAAACTTGTAGTTTAATGTGTAGCCAAGAGGAAAGATAAAGCCCATGAGGTGAGTCCCCTGGCCTGCCCAAGGAAGGAGCTGGCCCCTTCCCTCTTCTCTCCATCCCTAAAGGGGTTCAGGAAGAAGCAGGAGCAGGGAAGAGGCCAATCACCTGTCTGTATAAGGGATGCTTGTCAGGTGAATGGCAATGGAGAACAGGCAGTTAGGCCAGGGACTTTCCAGAATCGATAGCCTTCTAATTGCAGATTGAGTTTACTTATTTATTTATCTAAATTGGATGTAGGCAAGCAAAACTCCCTGAACTACCTGCAGCATCCAAACCTTTCCCCACCAGAGGGCTGCACTGCAAGGGAAGGGGAAGGCAGCTTTACTGAAGCCATGGCTCCCTCATTCCTGGACAAGGGACCCAAGTGAAGAACAGGTTTGAAAGGACGAGGGAACTAAATAACCCAAACATACAAAATCTCTCTGAATCTTTGTACTCTTTACGCTGTTCCCTCAACTCTGTGGTTTGCTGAGGTCTTCAACATGAACGGATGTTGAATTTCACCAACTACCTTGTCTACCCCTATCAGAGGTACTGAGCGCACGCGCTGCTGTGGCTCACATAGTAAACTTTTGCGGGGGTCACGTCTGCTTCAAATGATTGAAGCTGAGGGTGGTGGCCATCACCTTCTTGGGACTGCTATGAAATAGAGGTGGTGAATGTTGGGGCTGGTGGTGAATGTTGGGGCTGGTGAAGAGCCAGCAGTGATCTTGAGAAGAATGCATCCTTTTACAGGACACAATTTCCCAATAGTCTTAGTATTTTGCTGTCGCTGCTTACGCACCATGATGGCCAGTGTTGGTGTTCCTGAGGTGGTGGGCTGCAAAGCTGTTTTTCGGACCTCTGAGTCCCTGGAAATAACCCCCCATCTTCCCCATTTGTGGTCTTCGTAATGTCTTCACTAGAAGAGATTCTCTCTCCGAACATTGGTAAATGTGATGTCTGGCCCAGCGGGATCCCACCTGACTGCTAGAGAAAAGAATCTGGGTCCAAAGAGAACCAAACCAGACAAGCAGCTGGAGTCTTTGGAGAGAACTCTTAGATATGTCCTACATTTCTGCATGCAAGACTTTGGGAATAGGATTCTTTTCTCTTTTTTTTTTCTTGTTTTTTTGAGACAGGGTTTTTCTGTGGCTTTAGAACCCGTCCTGGAACTAGCTCTTGTAAACCAGGCTGGCCTCAAACTCACAGAGATCCACCTGCCTCTGCCTCCCAAGCGCTAGGATTAAAGGTGCACGCCACCATGACCTGGTTGGATTCTTTTCTCTTTATTCTTTATTCTTTATTCCAGATCCAAACCCAGACTAGGACAAGGGTTCAACCATCGGGCTGCCCATTCACAGCAACTGGACTCACACCTCCAACTTGACACTTTACCACAGGGCCTTTATTGATAAGCTCGAGAAAGTGACAGTTCCTTCCATTCCTTAACTTCAGGGAAAACGCTGTCCTAATCATACACCGCTGACAGTTCTGGCAACCTGCTTGCGTTCACCTTTATTTTCTTAACCAGTTCCTTGAAACCAGGGACCAAGATCTCCATTCTTGGAAGGAACCTATGTTCCTTTAACTTCCTGGGAACGTAGTGGGAAAATTGACTAACTGTTGCTTCCTGGCTCATTTCTTGGTCCTTTAGTGTACCCGGGATCTCCAGTGTGCCAGCATTTTGGCTGTTCACCAGCATTGTATAGCAGGGTCCTTTGACTGTCAGCCACACCATCAAACAGTTCACAGTTATCAGTTCGACTCTGAGCCACAAACAACTTTGCCCTAAAAAGACATGTCTCTGAACCAAACTTCAAAAGAGACTGTTCAGATAGGGTCTTGCCTAGCTATGGCAATTCTGAGTATCTGGGACAGAGCCCCCTGCAGGGCTGTATATCGTGCCCGCTGCATTTAGCTGTACTAGGGGAATCCAGGCAGCGGACAACTGCCCACCTACTCGGCAACCACTTTCTCCTAAGTCCATAGCAATTGCGAAGCCAGGAGTCTTGGCACAAGGCTGTTCCCATCCTTGCCGCCATGGGTTCATGGATGTTAAGCGTCTGCTGATGTGAACCGGCTGAAAGCACGCTTCACTAGATGTGCCGCACACAGAAACACAGCCGCTTTTATCGTCCCCTCCACCTATGGAGGAAACGCTCACCCACAGATGATGTGGAGATTACTGGGGCGTCAGGCTGCTGTGTGTTCTTAGGCTTCCTGTCAGCTTCCATCTGCTATGGCTAGCGGCGCACAGGAAGTTGGACACACCTCCCTCCGTCCTGCAGCTTCAGGCCCTCTGGCAGAGTCTAAGGCAGGAGCGTGCCTTGGGAGTGGGAGGAGAAAGAGCCCATTCCTTACCCCAGCCCTTTCTAAGGTTTCCTAGCCCCAGCCAGGACTGTAGGGATTCAGCAGCTAGCACCTCCAGGAGTGTCCTCTCCCAGCCTGGCAAACGGTATCAACTCAAGTCCACCACACCTAGGGATGGCCACTCTTCTTCACTCCCTGCCTTCTACCCCTCCTCCTCGTAGGATTGCCAGGTCAAATACAGTCCTGGGGCAGGGACAGAAGACAAGATAGTCAGTTCTTCTGGCCCTTTGCTGACAGCATAGCATAGCCAAAGTAGATTCTGGAGTCCTTTTCAGTGGACGCTGGCGAGACTCCAAATTCCCTTAGGAAAACATATTTCACCATCCAAAAGAAGGGAAGAGAAAGGTTAAACCTCAGAGCCAATGTGGGCAGCAAATATTCAGAACATCATGGAAACAGTGGTCTTCCAAATTCTTTCTGAGCCAGAAGAGTTTCTACTATTTTTCCACACCACCTCTCTCTAGATACGGAAGATGATGCAGGTGAGAGACGTCTACCTCTGGCTTTAACCAGCTCACATGTTAGTGTGTGTACCTCAGCTTGCACAGCCAGCACTCAGGACCAAGTTCTCTGGGTTTTTTGTTTGTTTTTGTTTGGATTTAGAGGTTGAGATAATGTCTTGTGTATTTCAGTCTGGCCTCAAACTTGCTACATAGCACAAGATGCCCTTGCATGTCTGATCCTCCTGCCTTCACTCTCCAGTGTGAGATCTTACTCATGCACCGCTGCACCCAGTTTATGAAGTGCTGACCATTAAACTCAAGTCCTCATACATAGCAAGCAAGCTCTTTACCAAATGAGCTGTTAGCCTTAGCCCTAGGACCAGTTTTGATGCTGGAATATCAAACAGATTCTCATGCGAACCCTGGTACATGGTGGTCTCACTCTCCCTGGAGATCGCCACCTTCTTCCCCACCAAAGACCTCTCATTACGCACTCCCACTGTACCCCAATACTTCTCATGATGCCATCAAAACCCACGAACATGGGCACTGGTTGGACTGACCTTTAAAGTCATACAGAATTCACATAGTCTCAGACTGCCAGACTGCTTTAGATAGCCTAGAATCCTTCGTTCTGATCAACATTGGCTTTCTCTTCCACTTTGAATTTTTTCGAAGAAGTTTCTCATCACACTCATTTTTATTCATCAACCTCAAGGCATCTTGGGTCAGGTCTACCTAACCTCAAGGACTGACCTGCAATTCTGGAGCAACGTCTTGCAACCACTCATCATGTGGTTGCATGCCCCAAAATAGCAAGATGATCTTGTAGCCATCATTCTGAGTGAGGCGATGGGCCAGAAGCATTCCCATGGTCCTCAGAGCTTTCTCCCCACAGTATGTTCTGTCAGTAAATGGCTTCAAGTGGCCCTGGAGCTGCGACATCACACCAGTGCTTTTGATGCCAATGACTGTTCAATTTCATTTTCTGTCTGCTTTTTTGGACAGGGTACTAAAGGCCAAGTGGGGGTAGCTCTAGGCTTATCAGTCATCTAAGACCATGCACAGGGCAGCGCAGTGTGTGTGTGTGTGTGTGTGTGTGTGTGTGTGTGTGTGTGAAGGGGGTCATTGTGAGTGATTGCTCAGGGATCAAGTGCAGCACGAATATCCCTTCTGTTCCAGAAGAGGCCAGGTTAAGATGGCCCCAAAACACCTGTTTGTCCCCAGGAAAGGGCTCCCTGTGGCTGAGAGAGTGTACATCATGTGGCTTTTCTCTGGGAGCAGTAGCCTGAACTGGGGTCTATTAGGTGGCAAATACTTTCCCAGCCTTTGCTGCAGCCCAGCTCCCACCTTGGGGTGGCAC
Organism: Microtus oregoni; assembly: GCF_018167655.1. NCBI lineage: Eukaryota > Metazoa > Chordata > Mammalia > Rodentia > Cricetidae > Microtus > Microtus oregoni. The sequence continues at coordinate 25,173,217 of NW_024543087.1, read as the reverse complement.
GGGATCCTGTCCTTGGTGCTTTATCAACTCCTCTTTTTATATGTGTTATGGTTTGAATGCCAAATATTCCTTATAGAATTGGGTGTTGAAGGCTTGGTTCCCAGTGGCAAACACTATTCTAGGAGGTGGGGAAAGACAGAGGAACTGGACCACTAGAGGTGTGCCTCTGAAGGTGGGGGGCAGTCCCAGTCCCTCCATCTGCCTCTGCTCCCTGCCCACCGTGAGGTGAAAAGGCTCCTGCACACTCCCTACTCCATGAAGGTCATCCTCAGCGCAGGCTGAATTGGTGGAGCAAATTTTGAGCTGAAACAAATCTTCCCCCTTAAGTTGCTTATGTTGGACATTTTGTCAGAGTGACCCAATTCTAACTAACACCAAAAACGTAGCCTAAGTTTCCCAGAGAATCAATTTTCTGAGTGTGTCTTTGGTACATTTTGGTTTTCATGTGTGTTTAGTTTGGGTTTGTGTTTTTTTGCAGGTTGAACCTAGAGCCCTGCACCCACCAGACAAGCTATCCACCTCTGCACTATGTTCCCAGCCCTCTTTCTGCTTTTCAAAACAAGGTCTCCTTAACTTGCCTGACTAGGGTTAAAGTCACTGTGAGCCCAAGCAGGCCTTGAGCTTCCAACTTCCTACCTCAGCCTCCCAAGTAGCAGGGATTACAAGCTGCACCTCCAACCCCAGCTAAGTGTTTTCTAGACACCAAGAAACCTTGTATAGGACCTGAATTTGTTGACGTTTAGAAATCCCCTTATCCTCCAGGCCTTGGTTTCCTCGTTTGTCCAAACAGGAGAAAATGGCACAGACTTTGTGCTTGTGAAGGTAGACGCACTTAGTGTAAACTCTGTGTTCCTGTCATCTTATGGACGTGATTTCTCCTCTTCTGCACAAAATTCTAATGTTATTGAAACCCAACGGTTTCCTGAGGGTCTGTGGTTTGCCAGAACCTGTGTTAGGCTCTGAATGCAAATTAATTCCCTTCCTCCTCCCAGCAGCCCTGTGTCGTAGACCCTGCTCTCACGTGTCTCATAGAATCCAAGGCACAGAGCACTGCACTGCTTTCTAAGCCATAGCACTCACAAGTGATGATCCTGACCCAAAGGCACAGCTCAGAACAAGCAGAGCCCCACGGAGCTCCGGACCTGTGTGTTTAGAAAGCTCTCTGTATGCGGAGTTCACTGAATGGGACTTAGTGGTTTCATCACTAAGTGGCACTCGGGGATATAAGGGACAGATGCAGGTCTCCGAATCTTGGCAACATTACCTTCCCCTCTCCCTTGGCTTCTGCTTTTCCGATTCATTCAAGCTGAAGCAGCCCTGACCAAGGCCAGAAAGTCAGCCTGCCTGTCCTCATCTTCAGATTTCTCTGCTTGGGGATTCTCTCTCTGACTCTTCCCTTCTCCTGGCGTCAAAGCTTCTATCCTCAGAGGAACACAGGAGTCTCAGCTCCCTCTCAGTGGAGGGAGTGGCTGGAAAGGCTCCATGTGGGAGACAGAACCCTTAAGTCCTGCTGACAGGCATACAGGAATGAAGTGCGACCAGTGGGCTCCCTGCAGTATGCCTAAGAGGAAAGTGTGGAAGTCCCCTGGGACCTTACATATATGTACATATGTATACACATACTTGCTTATATGTAATGTACGTAGTGCATAGTGACTTTTTAAAACAATGGAAATTTTGTTTCAATGCAAAGCTAAAAATCTTGACTAACAGTCTTGAGTTCAGACCTCTTCCCCGACTCATAGCCAACTGGGCTGTAAAGTGGTACCTAAAGCACCCTCATCCCTGGGAGCTTGGGTTGGCTGTGGAAGTGGATCCCAGACTTCCCTACTTCCCCTCTAGGTTTTCTTCATTTGTGTCTGCTTGTGTTAGTGTCTCTACTGTGTTCTCCATCCCTGTAATTTGTTATGCGTGGTCTTGTCTGTTGATGTTCTCTGATGTCTTTTTTTTTAACTTATTTGATTGACTATTTCTTTCATTCCCACTGTTTTTAGTTGGTCTTTCTTCCAGTGCTTTAATTTCCTCGATGATTTTTTTCTCCTACATTTTTGGTTTTCTCCTTGAATGTATTAACTGTTTCATCCACTTTGGAGACTGTCTTGTCAAGGTCTTGGACAGATTTCCTTAGTTCATACACCTGTTGAGTCTTCCATGTGGTCATTAATTCTTCCAAAGAGTAAGACTCTGAATTTATTCTCAGACATTTCATCAGTCCCTGAGTTGGAAGGTTGGGGATGGGTTGGTGCTTGTCATGTTTTATACATATACTGGAATGGATTTGTCTTCCAGCTTTAACCTCCCTTTTCGACAACTCAATTTGGTTGTTTTACTTTCCATACGTCTTCCTAGAGGGTTAGCTGTATGAAGTTCAGTTACAGATACTGAGGAATCTTGGAGCTGATTGCCAGGTAGGGTCATTGAGGTGATCTGGTCTTGGCTAAGTGACAACAGGATCAAGAGCAGGTCCCCACACTGATTACCAATACAATGAGATGCAGTCAAAACCTTGGCCACACATTGAATTCTATGAACCTATTGGGGTCTATAATCAAAATACCAGTTCCTCTGAACTCTATAAACTGACTTGGGGCCGTACTCAGAACTTTATTCTACAGTGGATTCTGGGCCCACTGGAGTCAGAACACCAGCACTCTGGCAAACTTTGGGATTACTAGAGCCAAGCTCTGATCTGCAGTGAACTGTAGGACACCTGGAATGAGTCGGAACTGGTCTTGCAGTGAACTTTAGGGATGCTGGCACTAAAATCTCAGTCCTCTGCTAAATTCTGGGATCACTGAAGTCATAATTTCGCTCCATGGGACTAGTGAATCATGAGACACTGGCAATGAAGTCCAGACCCTACAGGTAACTTTGAGATTGTTCAAGCCTTGGCTCTTTCGTTCTCTAAACCCTCTCTTTCAGGATGTCCCTGGTCCATGAAAGGTTGTTATTGATGTACTCTTTAGAGATGAGTACTCAACGCTCACCAATTATTATCATTTTGACAAGTCTCTGTATTAACCAACACTTCATGTTGAAAATGTCACTAGTCTGTTGGCATAAACATAAATATTTAGACAGAAGCTTAATAACATGTCTATTTAGGGAAACAATGATAGTAAATCATCCCCCCTCACTCTTTAGACCCATATCTGCCCTAAGTATAGAATTTTGATCTAGTTTATAGTAATAGCTGTGCATTCCCTCCCATGGGTTAGCATCCAATCTAATAACAGATCAGTTGGTCATCCCAAGACAGTCATGCCACCATTGCCCAGTAGGCACACACTGCATGGCAGGTCCCTATTGTATCAATCATGGTCTACACTTAGATAAGACTGCCAATGAGTTTCCCCTTCAGCAGCCTACACCACACCTTCTGCCACTCTAAATATTACCAGCAGAGGGCGAGTTCCCAGAATGGCTCTAACTTCATTTTCCTATGTCCTATAACTAACCAAGATGTGCAATGTCTTCAGAAACAGGGTCTTACCAGCTAATTCTCTGGACAACCAAGGGTGACAGAAATGGCCAATATTCTTTTGGGGACCTCTAGGACCTCTCAGCCAACAATTCACAGAGAGGTCCCACTCTGTCAGTAGAGTATTAGTTACAAGTCTATAATTTCTCAAAGTAGCATTAACCCATGAAAGGCACCTGAATTCCAAGTTCTTTTATTATTTTATTATTATTTACATTTTAGGTTGTGCTATTTTAGTTTATAAAGTAGCTTTCCTCTATACAGCTTTTTAAAAAAGAGATGTATTTATTTTCTGCATGAGTGCTATCTGCAAGTACACCTTTATGCCAGAAGAGGGCATCAGATCTCCCTAGAGAAGGCTGTGAGCCACTGTGTGGTTGCTAGGAATTGAACTCAAGACTCTGGAAGATCAGTCAGTGCTCTTGACAGCTGAGTCATCTCTCCAGACCTTCTATATACCCTTTCCACGCATCCTTAATTTTGGTTAACTGTCCCCTGACCTCCAAACTTCCCTATCCCAGCACCATTTAAATCTCTTCACACCTAGTATATCCCAGCTCATCTTAACCCGTGTTTTAACACTCCCCACAGGATTCCTGATATATAGAGACACTCAGATTTAAATACAGAAGTCTATAAATTTGAAGCTGGATCCACAGATATAAGAGAGAATCTACATCATTTGTCTTTCTGGGTCTGGCTTACCTAATTTAGTATAATTTTTTTTCCAGATCTATCATTTTCTCAAATTACATAATTCACTTTTTACAGCCGACTGAAATCCCATGGTGTATATGTGCCACATTCTCATTATCCACTCCTCTGTTGAAAGACATTTAGACTGATTCTGTTTCCTAGGTACTGTGACAGGAGCTGCAGTGAACACGGGTGTGCAAGTTCCTTTCTGAGTATGGAGGTTTGGGGGTACACACCCCAGAGGGCTATAGCTGAATCTTAGGTAAGTTTTATTTCTGATGTTTTGAGGAACTCCCACACTGATTTCCATAGTGTTGTTGCTCCTTGTGTCTCAGAGGGCTGTGGCCCCAGCACCATCTTGGGAGCCTACTGTTTAACAGGGAACTACCCTGAGGGCCTGAGAATGAGAAACAATCACAAGTCAGAGACTCTGAAGGCAACAGGTCACAGCCCCTAGGTGAGAGATGACCAGAGGAGGCAGCTGTGGAGATAGGGAGAGATAGGTGCGGCAAGACTGGCATAAACTAAGGACATGGACTCTCCAAGATATGGTTAAGGGGGAAGGTTTTTATTATAGATACAGGAGAGAAAACAGTCGGAAGCATCTGGAACAATATATAGCAGAGAGAGAAAGAAATAGACGGAACATGAGCAGCAGACTAGACCTGGCCAGGGCTATCTGTGAGAGAGGGGAATAGCAGGAGACAGAGAATAGAGGAACATGGTGGGAGAAGCAGGAACAGAGTGAGAGAGAAAGACAGACAAGAGAGAGAGAGAGAGAGAGAGAGAGAGAGAGAGAGAGCCAGAACAGCAGAATTATAAGGAGAAAGGGTAGCTGGGGAGGGAAGCTCACAGATGGAGAGTTTAGAGTAGGGGAGGAGTTGAGTTAGAAGGGCTAGGATGCTCGCATGGGCTTTGAGATGTGTAACAGGTGCTTGTGATTCTAGGGGAGCCTGGAGGCCAGCCTGGGCTTTGCTGTGCTGCTCGGCACCACATGTCCCTAATGCCAGAGGGAGGGGAAATAACTCCTTTTGGTAGAGGGGACCAGCTTCACTAACTTCTGCTTGTGAATCCTCCTCTAGACCAGGTTGAGCTCATTTCTGGAGTTCCGGACTGCTTTTTGGGGTTTGGGGAATTAGAGTTTCCTTTGGATCTGACAGAGTGGGCCTGCCCAATCTCATCTGCCCTCAGAAGCTAAGTATGGTTGAGCCTGGTTAGTATTTAGATGAGAAAGAAATTCTTTTCACATCACAAACAGTTTCTAAAATTGGGTTTGTTGTGGTTAGCACAGCAGATTGGCTACTCAACAGCCATTTGGTTTCCTGACCTCTTACTCCCTTGGCTTCCTTATTAAAGAAGCTAGAAGACACATTCTTACCTTCCCAGATTCATTTGTGACTAGGAAGTCATGTGGCATGTTGTAGCCAAACAGATGAAGCCAACAGATGAATAACTGGGCGAATCTTCCAGTAAAAGTTATAAAAAGTAATAGATTTACTCATGCCCCTTTCCTGGCTCTTCTTTCTTGCTTTTGAATGCTGATGTCATGCCTGGAGGGGCAGTAGCCATCTGGAGTCCTGAAGGGAGAAAGAAGAAATCAGATGGAATGTGAGTTCTCAAAAGTCCTCCTTGGCTGGTACATCAGACTTGAACTGCCTACTCTGCAATTTCGTTACTGATAATAAACTCCTGTCTGTTAAAACCACCGTTGTCACAGTTCCTTACTGAAGGCATCCTGAAGGTATATATAATATACTATACAAATACGCCACAATATGTATTCTCACTGACTTTTTATGTATTCCCCCAACTACTTTATATTATACTTCAGTCTAGAAATTATTAGTCAAAGGGAAGGTGGGCTCATGATGGGAGATGTTTTTGTTTGGATTTTTGGCTCTTGGTGTATCTATCATTCACAGCATACAGGTGGTTCATAGCATCCCCAGGTGAGTTAGGACGACTTACAATACACTTCAGGAGCTAAGTCTGCTACAGCCCATTAAGAGTGACCATGTCCAGGATGGGTCTCCATGGAAAGATGTCTGTGTTCTGAGCGTTTCAGAAAATTGAGGAGGGAAAGTAGCAGATGAAAGAAGGGCCTGATATTGCTCTTGACTCTGCAGCTTCTGCCAGGGGCTCCTTATTCTCTGCCAACCACCACACAACTGGCATTTGGCATGGATACTTCTTTATAGTAGGAGATATCCTGAACATAGTAGGATATTTAGCAGCAATTCAGGGGCCTACCCACTGGATAACAGTAGGCCCTTCTACTTCTGGGTTAAAACAATCAAAATGTCTCCAAATGTTGCCACATGTTCCCTGGGACAAAGGAACAAAACTGGCCCCAGTTGAGAAGCAACTGGCATAAGGAATAGCCCAATTCCAGAAAGAGTGAAGATGCGAGTTCTGCTCATAGCTGGGTAGTCACATAACCCAAAGGAGGGATACTGATGACATGGTTGCCACATGGATTAGTATCAAAGAAAGATGGTACATCCATGGCACCCCCATAACTGTGACAAAGAGGGGGAGCACTGGGCACACTAGTAAAGTGTGTAAAGACGTTGTCTACAAGGAGTGAGAGCAGTCTGTGCTGGAGAACTCACAGAAATAAATACCAGGACACCCAAAGTGGCAGATGGGATTCCTTCTTGCTTCTAGGTATTGCAGATCTTCTGACGCCTCAAATGTGCTACCCACAATTCTGGCGTTTGAAGGCATGTGAAGAACCAGGACTGCAGCTTGAGCTCTGCAGCCCCTTGTGTAAGAAGGGCTTCTCTGGGAAGTCAGCAAGCATTGGCTGAGTGCAGCCCCACAGCAGGCAGCAAGCTGGATGCCAAGGCTGTGACAAGGAATACATCAGATAGGATCTTCGCCTCCCGGAGCCTGCAGGCACTTGAGGAAGTGAGACTATTAAGCAAGAGACTTCAAGACCAGAATGGATTATATCTGGACTTTGGTTTACTCCCCTGTCACATGGCAAGAGCAGTCCTTAGTCACCAAATGTCCAGGTTCGCAGGGGGATCATGAATAATGTGTGGGGACAGCATACCCCGAGGGAAGTCACCAAAACAGAGACGGGCAGAACGTGGAAACGAGCAGCTGAATTTGGTTAGCACAAGCAAAATATGGAGCCCATCCTGTCCACGAAGCGAAATGAGACCAAATCATGACGCATCACTGATTTCTTGTTCCTGGTCATTGGGATCTCTGTAGAAACACAGAAAAGGACAACAAGCAACTAGGGCAACATGAGTAACTGAGACAGAAAGCCATATTTTCTTCTCTCTCCTCCATGACATTAACCTGCTGTCTCCTCATGACAATAGCAGAATACAAAAACCGCCATGATCAGTATTTCCACAGACACTGGATAAAACAACTCCCTGAGAAGCCATTGCCAGCACATCCTTTACACAGTTCTTCCTCTCAGAATCCATTGGTGAAATCTTACAAGGTCAGCCCCTACCCATGACGTAAGCTAAGAAATACAATCTTCCAGCTCTACTGTCATGCTCCAGGAATATTGATATGAAATACAAGTAGAGTAGATGCTAGAGACAATCAGGTTCTGAGCACAGACTTGCTGAGAGGCTCATAGCCAGGGTCCTGGCAGAATAGAGGGAGGAGATATTTAAGAAGAGAAAGATAATTCTTTGGGACTCCACAGGTGGTGAAGTCTGGACTCAGGTGTGGTACAGACTTTAGAGACCATTTTCCAGGCAGAATTCCTAGGCAACAGTACAAACGGCTCCAGGCAGAGTGAGTCTTCCAGCCCTTCTCACCAGCCTGAGCTGATAGCAGACACATTTGGCCTTCCATGTTCTAGAAGCTTTCTCCAAAATCCTCCCAAACAAAAATTTCCCTTCCCTAGCTCCTGGCAGAAATAAGGATTCTCACCGAAGCAGACTCTCTAGGAATCCCTCTGATAGAGCACACACCTTACACTGCCTCACTTCTCACTCTGGTACCCCTTCTCCGCTTTATCTTGGCAGTTGGACTAAAACCTCTAATCTATCATCCTCTTCTTCTGCTCCTTCTAACAACAGGGCAAGAGCCAGTTACGATGGACAGTTGAGAATACATGATCCAGACCCTAGACACAACTAATAACACTGAATGGTAATACATAACTGCCTGACCTCAGAGCCTCTGCTTCCGAACGGAAAGTCCAGGCCTTAGGTGGCTCTGCTCTGGCTCCTCACTAACTGTACTCCTGCTCCCAAATGGTGACTTCACGTGGCTGACCACATATACTCCCTTCTAGAGCATGCTCTGGTGTCTACAATTGGATTTTGTGGATTTCCTTAGGGGATGGATATCTCCCATGATGCTGTCCTCCAATGGCAAAAGGAACCACAAGGGTGTGCAGCTCTAGGCCTGTGAGATGGCCAAGGATATCTGTCTACAGAGCCTGTATGGTGACTTGAGTGTCCAAATTCCTGCATGTAGAGCCCCTCGTAGAGCAGAATGAGAGAATAGGGTGGCCTGTGTATTAGGAGCCAGCTCACCCCATGTTGCCATATTGCAATAGACGATTCTGACAAGTATGAGAATTCTGACTTTAAGCTCACCGCCTAGGTCACTGCAAAAATGCATTTGTCGAAGTAGGAGGAATGAAGATACACTTTACTTTGTGTGTGTGTGTGTGTGTGTGTGTGTGTGTGCATGTATGTATGTGTATACAATGCATGTTTTGAAGGCCCCCATGTGTATCTTGTCCTGGAATCCCAAATGTTATGATAAGCATATTCCCCAGAGCTGTGTCTTTTGGCCCACGAGTACAGAAGGCAGCATGGCATTTGCGATGCACCTCCCTCTCTAAGTAACACAACACTCTGGTGGTGAAAGTCAGGAATCAGCACTCAGGGACACAAAAATTGTCCTCCTTCTGCACCAAAACAGACTTCCTTCTGCATCTGCAAGACATTTGCAAAGCAGGAAACAGGTGGGTCCTTGGAGGTGGGGGCTGGCAGACTTGGCGCTAGCTTGACAGAGATGGTAATAAAGCCAGTGGGGTCATTTGGAAAGGAACAGACACTACAGGGAGTGGGCAGGGCGGAGCTAAAGATTTACTCTTTAACATGTGCCCTCAACTGGAGAAAATTATTCACTCTGGCATCTAGCTCACAAGGATATTCTAAATGGAAGCCTCCGATATCATCTATCGCAATGGTTTCCAGGCCTTTTTCTTATCAACAAAATCAAAAAGATTTATCAAAATGAAAACTTATGTGAAACCCCCATAGCGAAGCAGCCAAAAGAGAAAAACCAATTCCACAGACAATTTAAACCCTTGCTAAGATTTGAAAAACACTTCACTATTTACAGATATCCCCTAAGTGCCTCCTCAGAGGTCTGTGGTCCCTGGAGCAGGGATTAAAATCACTAACTTAGCAATGGCAGGTTACATGGCTGGGGCCTGGCCAGTACCCATTCTATTTTTCTGAGAACAGTCCTTCCCTCTGCATTCCCTTCCACATTTGGGTGAAGCAAACCTGTATACTTTCTGTTCCCAAGCCAGAGAGGTCATGGGACCTGGACCACAGACATTCTATCTCTGGCCACAGTGATTGATTCAAAGACGGTTGGTGCCTAACATAGAACCAATCAGAGGTTCTCGCAAGTCTTGGGGGAGGGCAGTGTTAGCTCTATTTAAAAAAAAAAAAAAAAAAAACTCTAAGAAAGCAGGCAATAGGAACCAGAGATGGAGAGATGGGAACTGAGTTCAGATCATAGAAGCACAGTGAGGACTTTCCTTTCATAGAAGAAGACAAACAGTCTGAGCTCACACTTGCATCAGCCAATACAGTTCTCTACCAAGCCAGTTTAGACTACAGCCATCTGCCAATGGGATAGTCCTGACTAGTGCAACCCAGGTGAAAACGCCAAAACCCCAACAGAGGACAAGCACTGCTCAAGGCCTCCAGGTCTCCGATAAAAACTCAGCTCCATGCGAACAATCACATTTGCATTTTTAAGCTTTTCTCTGTTCCTCTTTATTTGTTGAGACCGACTATAACTTTCGCATGTGGATAAGAAGTTTCAGTAAGTTAGAAATGGTGAGAAGAATAATACTGGCATCCCGGCAGACAGTGGAAGACTAGCTTTTCACAAAGACGGGGTGTTAGTGGTACCATCGGAGAGCCTAGGAAGGTCACTTGGGAAGAATCAACCTCTAATATTCCACAAAAAAGAACTTCACTAGATTAAAATACTGCCTTTTTCAGATTTCCCTTTCAAAGTTCATCACTTCCTGGCCTTGATGACATCTTGAACCCCTGACATCATCTTGAGAAGATTGGTGGCCACCAGGAAGCTTGAGTGTAGAGGACTACAGACATACTGCCATGGGCACTGAACACCGGCAGGGAGAGAGAGCGACGCTGAGTGGATGCCAGTCATACTGTGGACAATCCTAAAGACACAACGAAACGAAGAGAGACAGACCTGGCTTCGGACCCCAATCCAGCTGCATCCATCTTGGCTCATATGGGGGCCAACATTCAACAACTGAGACTTCACTTCCTACCCTGTGAATGTAAAGCACAAATAACTGCTTTGTCGTGAGGCTGAAACAACCTTGTCAAGACCCAAGTGTGTAATAAGTGAGTTCCCCTTGCATCAAAGAAAATGTAAATTACTAGCTCCATTGTAGTGGATCGTTTCCACAATTGTGATTCTTCTGTAACAGATGGAGAGTTTGGGAGAAAGATCTACTTCCCTAGGTGGAATGCATCCACCTCACCTAACCAAGCTCATGGAGGCAACAAGCCTCAGCTCAGCACACTCCTTAGATCCAACGGTCTAGACAGGAGCTCGTGGCTGGGACGAAAAATCATTCTCACACCAGCACATTACACACAAGGGAGCATGCTTTCCCCGAGTCCCTTGGGCAGCAGGATCTGCAACTACAGACGGGAGTAAACTGGGTCCAGCAGCCTGGGTGTGTGCGACACAAGGGTCCCAGGCCATAGAGAAAGGAACTTCACAATGGTAACGCTTGAGGAACTGGGGCACAGATAGGTTAAAAGACTGTTACCCAGCAAACAATGGCAAGATGGGGTTACAGAATAAATCTAACTCTGCCCAAGATCTTTTCCCCAGCATACTGTAAGTAGGGTACCATTTTCAACCTCTCAGAATAAGCCATGTGGAAAAGACTGCTGTGGGCAGGGTTGTTGGAATCAGAAGTGACTCAGAGCTAGATCATGGCAAAGGAAGAAACAAAGAAGCATAAAGCGGGACATTCATCTCCCTTTTCCAGGCTCCTTCATCTTAGAGTCCGGTGCTGGAGATAAAGATAGAAAAGGCCTCCTGTGCTAGGGTATTAAGAGTCTCATATGTTACTCTTCAAGGGAATTTGCATCTAAAAAGCAGAGCCAAGCATCCTCCTCCAGTGTAGGCCAGATGGCCGCAAAGGAGGGTTTCCAGGCAATGTCCGCCAATAGTACTGCTATTTCTACCTAGGAGCCTGTCTGGGGCTAAGCAGTCCTTCTGGAGGGGGGAAGAAGCCAGCTCTGTGGTGGAGACAAGGCTGAGCCAGGAGTGGACGGATTGTAGCATGTTCAAAGATATGTCACAGGAATAATGAAGTGCCCTAGCCTCAGGCCAGGCTGACCTCCCAAAGTATGTGTTTGGGAGTTTGCAGCTGGAGCGGGATCACTTGAAGAGAGCCAGGCCCACCCGGATGCAGGCGGGCGGCTGGCCTTCCCACCCCCACCTCTGGACCCAGCCATGAGAAGAGTCCTGCCTGACCAGCCAGCATCTTGAGGTGGTGGGCACCTTGCCTGGGCTGGACCTGCAACGTACTAGGACCACCCCTCAGGACACCCCCATGGGGAGTCACGGAGCCTATGTCAGTAAGGCTGGGTCAGGATGCAGGATGTGAGTGGGCCAGCTTCATGGGTGGCAGGGATGGCAGAGGGAATAGGGAAGAGCTGCCACTCAGAGGGCCCTCCCTCTAGAGAAGGGAGGCAGTAGGGCAAGCAGACACCAGTGTTCCCAGAGCCTCTCCTCCTCACTCCTGGTTCTCCACAAGATGCCCTCTTGTGGTGTTTTCAAGCACCCTGCTAAACGAAAGGGAATTGCTACTCTAGGAGGCATTTTGGAGAGTGAGACAGTTACAGGAAGCAATGTAGGTCTTCGGATCAGTTGATTTCCATGAGATAGAGGTTGGTGACATGTGTGAACTCGGGGATCAAAGGCATGTCCCCAACCCAGACGGGCTGGAGTAGGGCTGGGGAGGCTATCACCTGGCAGAGAGTGCAAGGCTTCCCTCCTAGCCAGGAGCCCTGGTGACAGAGATCCCATCAATCTTAGCCTGCTCCTCTCCTGCCATGCTGTCATACCCAGAAGGCAGCGGGGAGCTCAACTTCAAACTGTTGGGTTCAGAGGGAGGGAGAGAAAACTCCATGGGCCTCAACCCAGAGATGATGGATCTGGTTTTAGTCTGGCTAATGTCCCTTCCGTGGGACTTGCTGGGGTATCCACAAATGTCCAAAAGAGGCAAAGGCCATCGGGCTTCCTCTTCAGTGGTAGAAAAGAGGACTCCCTTTCAGAATGTCTGTACGCACCAATCCACATCTGGAGTGGCACCTCCGCTAACAAGCATGAAAGACAGAGCCCCAGGATCCTCTCTCAGCCTTAGCAGGATCATCTCACCTTCTCGGCCCACACACACCTCTCCCTGCTTCTTCTGGCCCAAGTGGCCAAGGTCTCAGATTGCCATGTCCCCACAGCACCCACACAAACACAGCCTTTACACAGGGCAAAGACCAACAGCCATTGCTAGAGTCACATATACTTCTTCATGTGCATTCAGAGCTGTGTCTTGCTCAAGCACATTCATTTCACACCCAAACACACACACACACACACACACACACACACACACACACACACGGAAGCACTCAGCAAACAAATATTACACATTCTTACACATATATACTTTATAGTGTTCCCACCCCATAGCTTTCCAAATGCATAGAATTTCCTGAGTAGACTCCCACAATCCATATTCATATATACATATATCCACACATCCATATATATCCACGTATTCCTTCATGTGTACACATAGTCATATATATTAGCATTTTAGCATTAGCCTCACAAAGGTCTATAGAGAGTGAGAACTGCTAAGTCCAGACCCCTTTCCCTAAGTCCTCCTCTTCACAGCCTGCTGCAGCCGCTTCCAGAAGTCCTTCCCCTCAAGACACATATGGGTTCTCTGCTAAACGGCTTTGTCAACCAGTCATTTCTGATCCTTTTCACATGAGTCACAAAATTTGCCTTGTTTAAATAACTCCGCAGTGACTAAAAGCAATCTGAAAAGGAAAGGGTTTATTGGGCTTACACTTCCACATCACAGTCCGTCAGTGAAGGAAGTCAGGACAGGAACTTGGGGCAGAAACCTGGAGGCAGGAGCTGATATAGAGACCATGAAGGGATCCTGCTTGCTGCCTTGCTCCCCATGGCTTGATCAGCCTGCTTTCTTACAGAATCCTCAACCACCAGCCCCCGGATGGAACCACCCACCATGGACCGACCTCCCCGATCAATCACTAATTGGGAAAACACCCTAAAGCTGGATATTATGGGGGCATTTTTTCAATGGAGGGTCCTGCCTTTCAGATAACTCTAGCTAGTGTCAACTTGACATAAACTAGCCAGGACAAGTGACCCCTTGTCAACTTGACACACAGACGTCACTGTTAAGTTATAACCGTCCCTTTCTTGTTCATCCTGAAGCTCACACATTAACATCAACCTCACTTCTTTTACAAAATTTAAAAGTCTCACAAATCTTTACAAATTCAAACAGTTTATTTTTTTTAATGCATTGAATTATTTATTTTTTTCTTTTCTATTTATTTATTTAAGATTTCTGTCTCTTCCCCGCCACCACCTCCCATTTCACTCCCCCTCGCCCAATCAAGTCCCCCTCCTTCATCAGCCCAAAGAGCAATCAGGGTTCCCTGCCCTGTGGGAAGTCCAAGGACCACCCACCTCCATCCAGGTCTAGTAAGGTGAGCATCCAAACTGCCTAGGCTCCCACAAAGCCAGTACGTGCAGTAGGATCAAAAACCCATTGCCATTGTTCTTGAGTTCTCAGTAGTCCTCATTGTCCGCTATGTTCAGAGAGTCCCGTTTTATCCCAGGCTTTTTCAGACCCAGGCCAACTGGCCTTGGTGAGTTCCCGATAGAACATCCCCATTGTCTCAGTGTGTGGGTGCACCCCTTGCGGACCTGAGTTCCTTGCTCGTTCTCTCTCTCCTTCTGCTCCTGATTTGGACCTTGAGATTTCTGTCCAGTGCTCCAATGTGGGTCTCTGTCTCTGTCTCCTTTCATTGCCTGATGAAGGTTAATATTCAGGAGGATGCCTATATGTTTTTCTTTGGGTTCTCCTTCTTATTTAGCTTCTCTAGGATCACTAATTATAGGCTCAATGTCCTTTATTTATGGCTAGAAACCAAATATGAGTGAGTACATCCCATGTTCCTCTTTTTGGGTCTGGCTTACCTTACTCAGGATAGTGTTTTCTATTTCCATCCATTTGCATGCAAAATTCAAGAAGTCCTTGTTTTTTTTACTGCTGAGTAGTACTCTAATATGTATATATTCCATACTTTCTTCATCCATTCTTCCATTGAAGAGCATCTAGGTTGTTTCCAGGTTCTGGCTACTACAAACAATGCTGTTATGAACATAGTTGAGCATATACTTTTGTTGTATGATAGGGCATCTCTTGGTATCAGTCCGAACACACTGAACCTGATAGAAGAGAAAGTGGGAAGTACTCTACAACACATGGGCACAGGAGACCACTTCCTACGTATAACCCCAGCAGCACAAACATTAAGGGCCTCATTGAATAAATGGGACCTCCTGAGACTGAGAAGCTTCTGTAAAGCAAAGGACACTGTCACTAAGACAAAAAGGCAACCCACTGACTGGGAGAAGATCTTCACCAACCCCGCAACTGACAAAGGTCTGATCTCCAAAATATATAAACAACTCAAGAAACTAGACCGTAAAAGGCTAATCAACCCAATTATAAAATGGGGCACTGAGGTGAACAGAGAATTCTCAACAGAAGAACTTCAAATGGCCAAAAGACACTTAAGGCCATGCTCAACTTCCTTAGCAATCAGGGAAATGCAAATCAAGATACCATCTTACACCTGTCAGGATGGCTAAAATAAAAAACACCAATGATAGCCTTTGCTAGAGAGGTTGTAGAGAAAGGGGTACACTCATTCATTGCTGGTGGGAATGCAAACTTGTGCAACCACTTTGGAAAGCAGTGTGGCGGTTTCTCAGGAAATTCTGGATCAACCTACCCCTGGACCCAACAAATTCAAACACTTTAAAATTCAGTTTGTTTAAAAAGCCAAACTTCCTTTTGAAACCTAGAACCTCTTTAAAAATTCAGTCTCCCCTCTGTGGGCTCCTATAAAGTCAAAATTAAGTTAAAGATTTTCTTTTTCTTTCCACATAGACTTTTTGTTTTAAGAAATAAAGAGTATTTGTGGCTTAGATTTTTAAATCACGTTTACAGATAAGGAAAACTAGACCCAAACAGTCACAGTGAACCTAGCGTTGCTGGAGGAATGCAAGCCCCACCTGCGCTTGATACCCAATGCAGGGGACAGCATGCACAACTCACTCTAGTCTAGACTAGGAGCAGGGAGAATGGGTCCTCAGGGAGGGACGCGCAGCACCATCTGACCCCTCCAGTCCTGCTGCAGGACCAGTGCACAGCTGTGGTGTCAGAGGAGCTGGGGCTGAGTTCCTGCCCACACCAAGTGGCCCTCTCTCCTGTTGACACTGGGCATTAGCTGCAGAGGGTATCCACTGATTACCAGTATTAGAACAGAAAGAGGAGCCACACAGATATCTGCTGCTCCAGGACTACAGTCTCAGATGAACTGCACCTCCCCAGGCTCAGTCCCAAAACCTCCTACTGGCATTTGCACCAAACAAGGCTCCCTGGGCTTTCCCAGGGAAGATCTAGGAGCTAGGAGATCCAATTGGCTTTCCAGAGTGTTGGAAACATTTATCTCGCAATTCCCATCATAGATTTCAACTCCACCAGCTATTTCCTCAGGCAGGTAAGCCTCCTGGTCAATTTAGACATCACCATCTTTTTTTGGTGGCAATTTTATACATAGAAATTGCTTTGTACTGAAGCCTTCACTGAAGGGAAATCTTGTTTTCTGCAACGCACAATAATACGAGGAGGCTCCAACAGCTGGTACAAGCCCTGAAGGACCAGTCCGTTCCCCAGCACTTGGTATTGAGTTGTATCTTTTACCACCTTGCTGAGTCTCTGTTTCGCCTCATTTAGCAGATTAGTGATGAAGTCATCCCTTGCTTTGAGGACTTTGATTCTTGCTTGATTCATCAGATTGTACATTTGATTTTTTTTTTTTTTGCTGCTCAATCTTTCTTCTCACATTATGCCATAATCTTCAGTCTTTGGGTTTGCACAAGACGACCTTTCTCAATGCTGAATTCCTCTTCTGCCTTTGCATTGATTTCTTCTGCTTTCTCATTGGCTTCTCGTTTGATGACAGCCGCCATGTGCTTAATCTGCTTCTGCATCACTGAGGGCCACGGCGAAGACGAAGCTTAGCCAGCGAAGCTTGGCCAGGGGACCGCCTCGAAACTGGGCTTTAAGTTGCAGTGGAGCAAACCCGAGACGAAAACCCCAAGTTAAATGTTTCTTACTCCAAGAGGGAAGTACCAGGGCACAGTCACAAGCTGAACATAGTAAAACAAAACTTCAAACTTGTAAATAACTCGATGTCCGATTATTTGGGGTTCACTCACTATCTTCTGGGCTCCTCCAGAGGGCGTAGGTCACTTCTCTGATTCTGCCCTCTGCGGCACACACAGAGCGTGTCTTCCAGGCTCCAGCTTGCTCCTCAGCTCCATTGCCGCCCTTCTTAGTGGTCATCCCATGACACTGGCATCTCCAAAATGACGGGGCTTTGTGCTTCACCTGGATGCACTTTGACCAATAGCTACTCCTGCCTCTTTTCAGAGACTCCAGTCCTGCCACACAGTGCCAGGACTCAGATGTTCTCTGTGACCCCTCACACCTTCAAACCTAGCACCACTGGGTGACTCTTACACTACCAAGTTTGGCTGCCAGCACCAGACACCACCTGGGTCACCTCTGGAACACAGTTTCTGGATGCTGACTCTTAGGGAACAATTCCCAAAAGATTTGACCTCAATGATGCTGGCTTCTTCTTAATCACAGTCCATTGGTCCACTCCAGCTGACCAGCATCCATTGTCCCACAAATCAGGGGTTCAATTTTAGAGGTTCTGGTCTCTTGTGAATCACAGTTAATTCTTCAGCTCCAACTGACCAGAAACCACAGATTCCTCACACAAAAGGCCTGATAAAGTCTTTGCTTCCCCCTGAAACTTCACAAGCCAGGCCTCCTTTGTCTGAATAGCTATCAACATCCTTATCTTCCAAGCTCCACAAAACATCCTACTGAGCTTTCAACACTCAATGTGTTTCTAGCCCAAAGTTCCAAAGTTCCTTCACAACCTTACCCAAAACAATATAGTCAGGTCTGTCACAGCAATAACCCACTATCCAGGTACTAGCCTGTCTTAGTTAGGGTTTCTATTGCTGTCATGAAATACCATGACCAAAAGCAAGTTGGGAGGAAACAGTTTATTTGGCCTACAATTCCACATTGGAGTCCCTCATTGAAGGAAGTCTGGACAGGAACACAAAGCAGGAACCTGAAGACGGGAACTGATGCAGAGGTCATGGAGGGGTGCTGCTTACTGATTTGCTCCCCATGGCTTGGCCACTCTGCTTTCTTACAGAATCCAGGCCCACCAGCCCAGGGATAGCACTACCCACAATGGGCTGAGCTCTCCCCACATCAATCACTAAGAAAATGCCCTACAGCTGGGTCTTATGGAGGCATTTTCTCAATTGAGAGTCCCTCCTTTCAGATGACTCTAGTTTGTGTCAGGCTTACTTAAAACTAGCCAGGACACCAGTATCCCATCTATAGAATCCTTTCCAATCTATAAGCCCCTGCCACTAATGAAGCAATCCCTGGCTCTGAGAAGTGCTAGCCTGGGAACAAGCCTGAACCCTGAGAAGAGTAATCACTCAGGCAGGTGTGCCCTGTGTCATAGGTATGAATCTTGTGTCACTTGTGAGATATTGAAAGCCTTGAGGACCAAGGATAGAAATGTGACCCTTCTCCTTCTCCAGTGACTCTAATATGCCTACTGGACCTCAGTGCAGCTCCGCCCAGAGTACTGCCTCACTCTTGTGGTTTAATTGAAGCCTTCCTTAAAAGGCATCCACCCCTGCCTCAGATATACCCGGGCACAAATCCCAGCCCTTCTAACTTCATTGCTTGGGCAACCTATCTAACATTTCTGAGCCTCCATTTTCTCATGTAAGATTTTAATACAGCGACACCTCTTCTGTAGCTCTCAGAAGAGGCCACGAAGTACTCTGAACAATTCCTGGCACATGGCGTACAGTCCAACATAGGATCTCCTTTGCCTCTCTCCTTTCCCTGTCTGCAGCCCAAGGAGATTGACCCCACAGGCTGCAGCGGGCTGGAGCAGGTTCAGGAGAAGCAAGGGACACCTGGCTCCAGCCCACATCCACACACACAGGGCTGCATCTAGTCTGTTCCCCTTCATGTGGGGTTCCAGAGTTACATGACATCTTTGATTAATAAGAAGCAGAAAGATAAGTCACATGATAATTAATAAATCATTAGCGGCATTACTTTTCATCAGATAAGCCCATTAATTGTTCCCATTTCCTTACAGAAAGCCCAGGCCTTGAGGCCCCTCACAGCAAGTTGATTTCATGATAAATACAAGTCGATGAAGGAAAGCAGAGCTGTGGTAGACCGAGCTGCAGTGACCTGCAGGAGAGAGTGTGGCCAGCCCACACTCTTGGGCATGCTGGTTCAGAGTTCACCAAACAAGCACTGGTAGGGTTGGCTTCCCCAGTGAACCCAGAAATTCCTATTCCAGAGCTAGCCCACAGGTTTCCTCTCTGGAGGCAACACCTAGTGTCTGCCAGCATCCGGTCTAGCCACACTAATAAAAATGCATCTAAACTGAGAGAAACTTTACTGCACCTAACAACCTAATGATACCCTTCATTGCATGTGGCAGAATAAGAGGCACAGGGACATGCCTGCCCATCCATTTTTTCACTTGTTCACCTCCATCCATCTATCACACAAATGATCAGAAAGCATCCATTGACGTGCAAGGGACTTGGGAAAATATATGGAAGAAAAAGAGACAGTGCCCACTTTTATAGAGCTTATATTTCCTATCTCTGAGTCCTTTATCCTTACAGAGAATGATACTGATACAGGGAACTGCTTCCACAAGCCATATTGAGAGTCAGTGGCAAAACTGGAGAAAGGTCCTTCACTGTACTTTATGTCCCATCTCTTCCTTCAAAGACTCTGCAAGGGAACACTAGCCCTCCACATCCCATCCCATCCCATCCCATCCCCATCACATCCACACCCCATCCCCATCACATCCACACCCCATCCCCATCACATCCAAATCCCATCCCTATGACATCCCCATCCCATCCCATCCACACCCCATCCCTATGACATCCACATCCCATCCCATCCACATCCCATTCCTATGACATCCCCATCCCATCCCATCCACACCCCATCCCATCCCATCCATACCCCATCCCCATCACATCCACACCCCATCCCCATCACATCCACACCCCATCCCCATCATATCCACATCCCATCCCTATGACATCCACATCCCATCCCATCCACACCCACATCTCCATCCCATCAACACCCACATCCCCATCGCATCCACATCCCATCCCATCCACATCCCATTCCTATGACATCCCCATCCCATCCCATCCACACCCCATCCCTATGACATCCACATCCCATCCCATCCACATCCCATTCCTATGACATCCCCATCCCATCCCATCCACACCCCATCCCATCCCATCCATACCCCATCCCCATCACATCCACACTCCATCCCCATCACATCCACACCCCATCCCCATCATATCCACATCCCATCCCTATGACATCCACATCCCATCCCATCCACACCCACATCTCCATCCCATCAACACCCACATCCCCATCGCATCCACACCCCATCCCCATCACATCCACACCCCATCCCCATCACATCCACACCCCATCCCATCTCATCCACACCCACATCCCCATCACATTCCCATCTGTCACAGAGACAGAGCTGGTCCTCCTGCTTTCATACCCTTGGGGATGGCTCACCCACACCTTTACCACCAGGGCCCTTTTGTGTTGCCTAGGTTGCCTAGGTGAGGTACAGGGGCCTCTCTCTCCAGTACTGCAATTGATGAAGGGCAGGGACAGCTATTGCTATCATGACCTCAAGGCAAGCTCTCCCACCTGCCACAGGTGATAGGGAGAGATTTATTCCTCACCCACACCACCTGAAGGCAGATGAGGGATGGGGTCAGATCTCCCTTACTCAGGTTTTCATCTGTGCCCCATCAACAGGGTCAGCTCTACTGGGCAGCCCAGAAAAGGGGCAGGGCTCGCTTTCCTGGGTGCTGCAGCTGGTAAGGGGGAGGGTCAACTCCCTTGTGTAGCAGGAGGCTGCTAGTTCATTTCCCGGCCAATCCGGCAGCTTAGACCCAAAATAATCACACAGAAACCGTATTAATTAAATCACTGTTTGATTTCTGTTAATCTGTGTATCACCATGAGGCTGTGGCTTACTGGGTAAAGTTCTGCCATCTGTCTTCAACAGCTCTATTGCTTCTCTCTGACTCCACCTCCTTTCTCCCAGAATTCCATAAAGTTAGTTTTCCCTGCCTAACTCTATTCTTTTGCCCTATCACAGGCCAAGACAGTTTCTTTAATAACCAATGGTATTCACAGCACACAGAGGGGAATCCCACAATTGAAAAGGGGAGGTGATGTGGGAATTCCTCTCTGCATGTTGTGAATACCATTGGTTAATTCTTATTAATCCCACATCACCTCCCCTTTTCTCTTTAAATAAAAAGGAAGGTTTTAATTTTAGCACAGTAAAATTCTATATAACAAAACAGTTACCAAGCAAGAATTATAATTACAATATTTATATCTATTTATTTCTTATCATAACTAAGAAAAACTAGAACTACAAATTCTTCAACTCCAGAAGATTACCTAAGTAAACAGGAAGTGCATTGGAAGAAATTTCCAAAACTCTAGAATTGATAGAGACATCTCACTGTCTGGACAGTTACCCAAAGTTCTTCTGTACCATTGGGGCATCTATCTTCAGCCTACAGGTCCATAGTATCCAGAATGCTTTTCCATAAAGCAGGAAATTTCAAAGACAGTTCCACCTATATTGGCAATTTGTCAGTCATTTTCTTCCGTTCCCTGCAGAATGTCTAACAGACTCCTTCATGAAGCAGGGACCCTGAAGGACCATCTCATCTTTAGGCAAGTTCAGTAGTCATTTTCTGTGGGTCCTGCATGTCCAGTCCACAGCACAACATCAAGCAATCCAGGCAAGAGCAGTTTAAACATTTTTAATTTTCCAGTACATCAAGGACAAATATAAACATCAGAGGGGGAGATTTCTGTAATACATATGATAAATCAATGATAAAGAGTTCCAAAGTTGAAGAATTTCAGATCAAGAATTTCACAGGTAATTCACAGAGGATAAGCAAAAGGCTAAACAGCCAGGACTCTCAACCTGCACACTCTTGACTTTGAGAACAGGGACAGCATTTCAACCACCACCATCATCACCACCACCATCACCACCACCATCCCCCTATCATTACCAATCACCACCATCACCACCACCATCCCCCTATCATTACCAATCACCACCATCACCACCACCATCACCACCACCATCCCCCCATCATTACCAATCACCACCATCACCACCACCATTACGATCACCACCATCACCACCACCACCATCCCTACCACCACCATGGCTGCCCAACATGTCTCCAGGTACTGCCAAATGTCCCTTGGAAACAAAAATCAACCCTGGTTTAGAACATAAAAATATGCACAGTCATCTGAGTGAACAAGTAATTGAAAATTAAAATAACAATGTCACTTTCTCAGAATAGGAAGATTCTTAGGACAGATGCCAAAGGTTTGGGCAGGGGAATGTTTGTGGATTTGGTTTGTGGGAACACAAACAAGAGACACAGTTTTAGAAAAGGAGCTGGCAGCACCGGGCAGTTCTCCAGATGTACCTTCCCTTGACTCAGTAATTCTCTGCTCCCACAGAACCGAGCACACGAGTGCACAGGACATACATCCAAAGGGTGCCTAGCAATAGATAACTGAGAATTTGGAAATTATAGTAGAAGGGGAAAAGAACAATTAAACTGTGGCATATTGAAGAAAAAATGGGAAATAATTGTTGAAAACATGAAATTAAATAAGGCAAGTTAAGAAAATATGACCTAGAATTTATTGTTAGAATATTGCATTCATGAACGCTTGTACATTCCATTATAAAATAGTAATAAGTTAAAATGCTCTATTCACAAAAGCTTGTACACTCCTAACAGTGCTTAATCCTTGAGACAGAATGTGTTTGAGGTGGTGAGGGGATTGAGCTTGGACAAGGAAGGGAATATCGTCCTGTTGCTTGTTTTGTGACAGTCTGTATGGCTCGGGTTGGAAGAGTCATAATTTTTTAAATAAACCCTTAAAAAATTCCCAAATTGAAAGCATTCATGCTATGCATGCCCCAGTAAGTGGGTCAAGCCACTCTGACCTCCGTGGACCGTGTCACTTTTTCCATAGATCAGGTTCTGGAAGGTGGTACATGCACCAGGATATGGAACTTCACCTGTCGGCTGAAGTGAGCTGGACCGTGACTACAGCAAAATCCGATCTGGGTGGAGTTTCAGCCACTGGTTAAGGACATGCTGGGCCAGGCATGTGTTTTCTTAGCAATTCCATGAAATGATCTGGAAAAGGGAGCTGGTCAAGCCCCAAGCCAGTTTTCTTCACTTTTACTACATGCTGTGTCAGTGGGCCTCCCTACTTTCTTCAGCAGCTGCTCTTGTTTCCCCGGGCCCATGTTCAGTTTACAAATCTCTGGGCTCTGGTCCACTTCCCACCACAGTGAATTGTCCCCGGAACACAAAGAAAACAGAAGTTCTGAGGTCTGGAGCTATTTTTCATTCTTTATGTTCACAGCATTATAAATTTCAAGTTATGTTTTCAGCTTGGAACTTGCATCCATGGTTGGAAGCCGTGAGTTTGAAGCACAAGCGTGTTAGCAATGAAAGTATGAAACTCGGAGGCAATCCAGCAGAGCCATGAGACACAGTGGACGCGATGGACATGTTGCTAATCTCTTCCACAAGACCCCAAGTACTGTAAGAACCATCGCTCCATTCCAGCTACACCCAGTGCTCCAGTAGAGCAGCCCACTAAAATACCCTGGACCGAGCTGAGTGGACATCACAGCAGAGTTACGGATCAGCATAAAAAATCACAGCATGAGGTCGTTGCGACTACAGCCATACTGAAAAGAATCCCTCTGCGGTTTGAGGCACCATCCACCTGCCAAAATCAAACTACCAAGAATAAAACTTTCTTCCCAATAGATCCATCTATTCAACTTCTGTTTTTTTTTAAATTCTTATTGCTTTTGTTATTATTTTATGTGTACAGGTATCTTGCCTGCACATACGTGTTATGTGCCATGTGCAAGTCTCTTTAGGCATATGTGTATTTGTAGGCATGTGTGTATGAACATGTGTACGGGCATGTGTGTGTAACTTCTGGGAGAGGTGAAAAGAGGGTGTTAGGACCCTGGGAGCTGGAATTCTAGGCAGTTTTGAGCTATTCGATACGGTTCTGGGACCTGAACCCTAGCCCCTCTGAAAGAGCAATGGGTGCTGTTAACTTAGGATCTCTCCAGCCCCTCCCTTTTCTTTTAGTCCTAGCTTCAGCATATGACAGAAAGCATATGCTTGCTTCTCGGAGTCTGGCTTGTTTCGCTTAACAGAATAATCTCTAACTCTTACCTATTTTTCTGAAAACAACACAGCTTCTCTATAAAGTTATTTGAAATGGGTTCTGTGTCGCCAGTTAGAGTAGCCTCCAACTCTCCATCCTCCTGCCTCAGTCTCTTAAGTACTGAAGACGTGGGTATGTGCCACCACATCCAGTCAAAGTGAGTTAGTTAGAATTGTGCCTGGTGCAGTAGTGTTTGCGGGCCAGGGTTAGCAATGGCATCCTCACTCCTAGAATTACCTATTATTTACTGAACTGCCAGTCGACCAGGGCAGAAAACCCTTCCCTCTTTTTTGTTCTGCAATCCCAGCTCTTGGCAAAAACTAGGTGATCAAGGACTGATGAAAAAGACAACTGGCAAGCTGGGTGTGCCTGCCCTCCAGGGACCCCGGCATCCCAAAAGCAGCAGTTCACCATCCTGAAGAGATGAAGGGTAGACCCAGCAGGGCTTGCTCCACGGTTCAAGATCACCTGATCACTCACCATGGGTGTTTCTCAGGGGCAGACTCACACATCCTTAGCAGGACCTACCTTCCCAAGGACGCAGACTTTCTCTGAGCCTGGAACAATTGCCCTCTTATCTTGATGGGTCATTGTGGTGCCATGACACCCTTGGCCAGAGATCTAGAAAAACTTCGTTCTGAGGAACTTCTGCTGTCCGTCATCTGTGTTTAGAACAGCTGATTTGCAATCCCTTTTGGTAAGAGCCCTCCAGCCCATCACCCTGACATCTCTCTGAGGGCATCCTTCACATTTGAATCTCTCTGGCCACATCTGTGTTTCAGATCCAGCCTGACTCACAGTCCTCAGATTTAATATGGAGTCCTCCACACAGCTGCTCAGTCGAGGCCTAAGTCTCAGGCAACATTCTAGCCTAGCTATGCTTGATCTACTCCCCTCTCCTTACCTTAGTGGCCAGTCTGCAGCTGTTCTGTGGCTGGTTCCCCTCTCTCCAACTGCCCTTGGAAGCTAGCTCAAAAATCCTGTCAGATTTGCATAAACTGTGGCTTGCTCCAAGGCATGCTTCCACAGACAAAATGCTATGGCCTGGAAAATTCATTTCACACCCAGTTATTTGCTCATATGTATGTCTCTATTTCAGGGTGGACAAGCTTTTTGAAATTTATTTGTGTCCAACATTCATTCCAGAATACAGGACAAAATCATCTTTCAGTAATAGTGAGCTATCAGCTGAATGAATGAATGAATGAATGAATGGCAAGACAGATATGTCTCTAGGGCCCTGTGGCGCATAGGAGTGCCACAGTGGTACTACTGACTATAATCCCAGCACTTGGGAGGTTGAGGTAAAATTTCAAGTTACAATCTAGCCTAAATTACATAAGAAAAGAGAGAAGAGGGAGGGGAGAGATTATATTTAAACTTATTATGTTTCTAGAAGTTCTTCTTTAGAAAAAAAATGTCAAAAACAAAGAGGCCAGCCAAGAACTAGAAAGAAGTCCTGTAACATGCAGCCCAGGGCTGGCCAAGAACAGCTGTTTTCTGGAGAGCCCAAGGCACTCAGCTTGCTACCCCTCCCACTTCGTGTGAGTCCAACCCAGCCTCCTTCCCTTGGCATTGACTAGACACCTGTGTCCTTGCTTTAATCCCCAGGTAAGCTGCCTGTACGTAGCCTTGCACCTCCCCTTGTCCTGGCCATGGAAACATCAATAGTCCAGCACACCTGTGTGCTAGTGGTCATTGATCCATGGGTAGGGCCTAGCAGGACAGAGGCCTCAGCTTTTGAAGCGCTGACAAGGCTTCTCTACCAGGCCTGACCCTTGACCTGCAGGTGGGCACAGCCTTTGTCCCTGCATGTCCCAACCACTGTCGGTCCCATTGCAGAAACCTGTGAAGGTATTCAATTCAGGTCAGCACAAAGCAAAACAAACAGAAGGGCCAGGGGGCCAAGCCTGTGTGGAAGGCTTTGCTGGACAGGGAAGCCACTGCTTGCAGTACAAGGGTAATCCTCACCAGGTAGGTCCCGCCGGACAGCAGGGCTCCACCTGTCACAGCAGGTTGTGTATAAATGTATGGCCAAGGTCAGCTCTCCAAAACAAGAGGACTGGAAAGCAGGGGCCCTGCAGAATGGGAAAATGCCTGGGCATCAGAAAGCAACGCTTTCTTCTTTTTGAACACACGGATAGGCGCAAAGCCCAGAAGCTGTGGTCGGAGCCCAGGCGCTACAGAGAGCTTCAGCTCACCTGCATTCACGGAGCTTGAGTCACCAGAAGTCACAACACAGCTGGCAACTGTCATTGTACTGCTGACAAACAGCAGTAGCCCTGAACCTCTGCTTCAGGGGAATCTACGCTAAGCGGCAGGAGAGGACAGACCTGGATCTAATGCCACCTCAGCCACACACAGATCAGCTACAGAAACTCACTCAAGTGGCTTACCCCCATGGGGCCTCGGTTAAGTCACCTGTAATCAGACGTGCCAAAGTCTTGTGCCAACAAGAATGGAGGCTCTAGAGATCAGTCATGTGCAAAATAGGTTGATGCTACCCTCAGCCTCTCGCTTCCCACCACCTACCTGGCACAGCAGATCCTGCAAGTCCCAAGATACTAGGACTTCTCAAGCACTTCAATGTCACACTATTCTATTCATATAACTTGCAGAAAATACAGTTTTCTTAAACCCCAGTTGTCTTATTTGTATGATCAGGGTAAAAGTAACTATCTTGTGGCCAGGTGGGAGTGGCATATGCCTTTAATCCCAGCACTTGGGAGGCAGAGGCAGGCGGGTCTCTGTGAGTTCAAAGTCAGCCTGGTCTACAAGAACTAGTTCCAGAACAGGCTCCAAAGCTACACAGAAACCCTGTCTTGAAGGGAAAAAAGGTATCCATCTCGTAAGCTTTTCTTTAGCTTAATATTTAAAGTTACTAATAAAATATTTTCTCCCAGTACAAAAAAGTCTTTGTGCATGGTATATTGATAGTTTCTGGGTTCTCTTTGTTTATGCTACATCTTAATCTGTAGTTGAGTGAAACTGGCCTCTTTCTCATTTCATGTGTCGTCCATGTCAGGCTTTAGAATATGATCTTGCCTCCAAGTTTATCAATATCTTCTGTCTTGTGGCAGAATCTGTGTAAGATTAATAACAATTCTATCTTAATTAGTCTCCAGAAGCTAATTAGCCTCTGATATTTTTACTGTAGCAGCAATTGGGGGAGTGTTCAATTTCCTTTAATGATTAGAGGACTACTAGAGTTTCTATTTATTAGATCCGTTTTGGAGCATCATGTCGTTATTAGGGTCTGTCTACTTTTTAAAGTGAATGCTTTTGACACTTTGTCAAAGATTTGGTGTTTACAGCTGTGCGTGTTTATCTCTGGGTCTTCTAGTCTGTTTCATTGGTCTACAGGTCTCCTTTGCCACACTCTGCATCACTATGGCTCTGTGGTATAGTTTGAACTTGAGAAATATGGCCTCTCCTGCTGTGTTCTTTCTGCTTAGAACTGCTTTAGCTATTTGGGGTCTTCTGATCTTGTTTTTCATATGAATTTTAGGACTGATTTTTTTCAAGTTCTGCAAAGAATACCAGTTGAATTTTCACGGGGATTTTATTGAGTATGTAGATTGCTTTCAGTAGTATAGCCACCTTCATAATGTTGACTCTACCAATCCAGGAGCATGGAAGAAGGTCTTTCCATATCTAGCATCCTCTTTAATTTCTTTTATTTGATTATTACTAAGATTTAACAGCATGAGATATGCTATCTGATGCAGCACTGCTTCGTGTGTGTGTGTGTGTGTGTGTGTGTGTGTGTGTGTGTGTGATGTGATGATGATAGTAACAACAATCAGATTAATACATAATCCTTTGGTAAGTTAACTACATAATCAGATGATTTTATATCTTTGTGGAATTAGGAAGCACAGGTTTAGGAGAAAATGTGGCTGTGGTAATAAATAGGCATGTAGAAGATTATGCTCAAGCAAGAAATGTATATGGCCATTAACATATGTACACACAAATGAATCAAGTGATGTCCAAGTGTCCAGGGACCTTGGGTGCTACTGATGGATTGAATAAATGTAGATGTCCTGATTTTGATATTATATTCTTTTTGTTTTACAAAATGTTGTCACAAAATTTACAGTGGATATATTTGAGGTTTCTAGCAACTACATATAAATTTATTATCTCAATTAAATTTCAAATTAGCCAAAAAAGTGGAAATGAGCCAGATGTGAGTATGCACACCTGTAGACCCAACTATTTGGGAAGCGGGGGCAAGAGGATCTGCTGAACCTTGTTCCAGGCTAGCCTGGGTAATATAGTGATCTCATTTCTCTTTTCTTAATAAAAGAAAAAGTTAAGCCATGTCCACAATTTTAAAAAGAAAGCTAAAACATAAAAGGTCCTCAAAACTTTCCCCTGGGAGAGTGATGGAGGAAGGTCATTGGCTAATAAAGGAACTGCCTTGGCCCATTTTATTGGTTAGAGGATAGGTGGGAGGAGTAAACAGAACAGAACGCTGGGAGGAAGAGGAAGTGAGCTCAGTCTCGACAGCTCTCCTCTCGGGAGCAGACGCCTGAGAGAGACGCAATGCCCCCGCTCCCGGGATGAAGCTCCGACCCAGGATGGACATAGGCTAGAATCTTCCTGGTAAGCGCACCTTGGGGTGCCATACACAGATGATTAGAAATCGGCTAAATTAATATGTGAGAATTAGCCTAGAAGAGAATGGGCCAAGCAGTGTTTAAATGAATACAGTTTGTGTGTTGTTATTTCGGGCATAAGCTAGCCGTGCGGGCGGCTGGGGTGCTGGGGACGTAGCCCCGCCGCCTCCTTTATTACTACAGGAGAGATCAAACTCGGGATCTGAGGATCTAACCCTAGTGCCCCTGCACCTGCTTAAAAGCTGGATGCTGGCGAGTATCTAGAACCCCAGGTATGAAGGATAGGGTGTGAAGACAGATGAATCTTTTGAGCTTGCTTGGCAAGTTGGTAAGCTTCAGATTCAGTGAGAAACCCTGTCTCCAAGACTAAGGAGGAGGGCCAGCAAGATAGCTTGCTTAGAGAGTAAAGGTGCTTGCCACCAAGCCTGATGATCTGAGTTTGATCCCTGTTAGCAGAGGTTTCTGTCCTGCCTGATCCCACAACAAACACACAGAAACTATATTATTTATAATACTGTTTGGCCAATATCTTAAGCATATTTCTAGATAGCTCTTACATCTTAAATTAACCCATTTTCATTATTTTATATTTTACAATGAAGCTCGTGGCCTACTGGCAAGGTTCCGGCTAGCAGCTCGCTTCTTTCTCTTCTGGTGGCTACATGGCATCTCTCTGACTCCGCCTATCATATATATATATATATATATATATATATATATATATATATATATATTATATATATATAATCTCTCTTCCAGCCTGGCTATGTTCTGTTAAGCCTTTGGCTGAAAGCAGCTTCTTTATTAACCAATAAAAGCGGCACATATACAGAAGGACCTCCTACACCAGATCCCCGGGGCTCAAACAGTTGTCTTCTGACCTCCACACATACTGCAGCATCCAGGTGCATGAAAAGCATAGACACACATGCACACACACTAAATATATGTAAAAACAACAATCATAAGATAGAGAGTAACTGAAGAAGACACCTGACATCAAGCCATTGACTTCTGGCATCCACACACGTGTGTGTGCAGTTATGTGCACATACACACACAAACAACATATATGCATGGCAGCTACTGTTATTAGAATTTAAAATCACATTGCTGACAAGGTGGGGTAATGCACATCTATCATCCAGTACTCAAGAAGCTTAAGTAGGAGAACATACGGTTTGAGACAACCTGGGCTATACACAGAGATCTCCACAAGATGCATCCATCCAAAAGTTGGTCCTAATGGCATAAGTTGATGACGCCATTCAAGAAGGTCAAAGCCTGTCTGGGCTATGGGGTGAGTTCAAGGCCACTGAGAAACTTAGTAAGAGCTTGTCTTGAAATAAAAGAAAAAGGGATGAGGATACAGCTCAATAGTTGAGCACTTGCCTCATGTGAGTGAGGCCCTAGGTTCAGGCCTCAGTGTCAGGCAGAAGGGGAGTGGGGAAAAGGGGAAACAAAGAATCCTAAGTTTCTACAAACATGACTACAGAGTTGTCTCAGTAAAATGTACAAGATAACAAGAGGAAAGAAACCACTGAAGCCAAATGAAAGATAGCCAATGATCTCCTCCAAAATTCAAATGTAGGCCAAGATGGTTATGTGCGGGCAAATGGTGACAAGCCTTCAACAAGTTCGGTATCCTTGGGCATCAGAGGACAGAAAGCTCTTCAGCATGATTTTAAGGTTATATTGGACTTTTTATGCCAAATCTGCCCACACCACACACACACACACACACACACACACACACACACACACACACACTAATACACCATGCACACACATGCCACACCTGATATACATGCACACACACCATACACCACACACACACACACACACACACACACACACACACACACACACACACCATGAGCATGCTTTAAAACAGAAGCAAAGTCATCAACAACACATTGTGAGACGGAGCTTGGCAGAGCATAAGAGAACCATCAGCAGACTCCTGGGTAGCAGCTAGGTGAGCCTGAGAAACAAGTTAGAAAGCCATTTGTCATAGGGTTTCCCTGTGCCCTGGGCAGCAGCTGCTCTGTGGACAGAAGTGCAGTGTCGCCCCAACTAGTCAGTCCAACTATCTGGCTAAGGCAGTGCAGACCAGCAGATGTGTGGGTAGGAGGTGTGGGGTGGGGGAATGGAGAGCAAGAGAAAGTTTAAGTTTCATATAGTATCAAGTATTTTTGATACTTTTAATTCAATTTTTCACCTATTTACTATAATTAGACACTAAAGTTCTATCATCTATCTCTCTATCTCTCTGTCTATGTATGTGTGTATGTATGTATGTATGTATGTATCTATCTATCTATCTATCTATCTATCTATCTATCTATCTATCTATCTATCTATCCCCCCAACCAGGTCCCAGTGTTGGGAATCAAACCCACAGCCTCTGTCGCCCACACCAAGGCAGATCCTTTACCACTGACCTACACTATCAACTCCTCCTCTTTCATTCTAGAAGTTACACTCCCATGAACACAGTTTTGTCCATTCTGTGCCCATATTTCTGATTTTTTTTCCTGAGGACCCATTCTTAGAAGAATGAGCATGCCAACCACTGCAATGGCTTTTGAATTTGTCATAAACTTTAAAATCCTTGGTGCACTCAGCGTAAGAACCCTTCAGAAAATTAGCATCACTCTATGCTGTGCACAGACACTTTCTCCTGCATCCTTCACAGTGTTGAAGTATTTCCCTTCTTCAGCCTGTTAATCCAATCGAGCAAAAAAATGGTGCCATGTCGTTCTTCCAGGCGTGCTAAGAGAGCAACAGCAACGGTAATGATCTTTCCCTTGCTTGCAGCCAGTTTTCTTGCTATGCTTTTCTCTACTTGCATGAAGATAACCCTTGAAACCTGCTGCCTTACAGAAATCTCTCCATGCTGGGATATTTTCTGGCACAAAGGCTTCAGAGCACGTGTAGTGGGAGACATGCAGTCCTGGGCCAGCCATCAACCCACTACCTGGCTGGCCTGACGACAGAGAGACAGGAAACCTGAGTCCCTTTTTGTAAAAACACTTTCATAATGGCCAGGCCTCTGAGTGGGTGCAGATGCAGGATAAGCCAAGAGGAGGATAAAGTGAAAGGCCATATGTGAGGTCTCTTAATTGCCACAGGACTGGAAACACTATTACACTTGCTTTTAACCGCTCCACTCTCTGTTCCTCTCTTTCCTTTTAATTTTCCTAAATGGCCCAGCCGCTGCTTTGGAGAAGGTATTTAATATGGGTGAGGATTTAGCTGTTCCTCCAGCAACAGGCTGGGCTACCGCTTTTGAAATGTCATCTTGATTTGCTGCTTCCCCACTAAGTAAGAGACTTACTAGGGCTTAGGGCATGAAGCTGGATACAAACCTCCCTAATGAAATGGTCCAGGCCCTCACCTACTGCTGTATCTCAGAGGACAGCTGCCCCTGGAACAGGAGCTGATAGGAAAGGAGCCTGGAGCCTGAAGGACTGTCTTCTGAGACATCCCCTCTGTGTCCTTGGCTCCAGCATAGAACCACACCATGTCCCCCTGATCTGTCATATGTGTGACTCTCCTCTCCCGAGCCACCTCTTCTTACTCCAGGTCAGTCAGTTTAAGTTTACCCAGCTCTCCGAACTTATGATTCTGCTAGCATTTGTTTCACAGTATGAGAATTAACTGTCAACCCTCACCCTCTTTCCCTTCCATCTACATTGACCCCAAACCTGGAGTTCTTTGAAAACAAGGATCACATCTGTGATCCCTGGGTGCCAAAGGAGTACTCAATACACTCCAGAAGAGTTCTCAATGAACCATTGGTGTGCACAGACATGAATGACTGAATCATTGGTGTGCACAGACATGAATCACTGAATCATTGGTGTGCACAGACATGAATGACGGAATCATTGGTGTGCACAGACATGAATCACTGAATCATTGGTATACACAGACATGAATGACTGAATCATTGGTGTGCACAGACATGAATCACTGAATCATTGGTGTGCACAGACATGAATGACTTGACTAACCTTAGAGAGGGTCTTAGCTTATGAGTCTATTACACCTGTTTCCTCATCTATCCAATGGAAAAGCAGCCTCCTTCCCAGCATCTCTTCACATAGGCATTGCGCACCACTATTAAATGACTATGAACAGTCGGCTTTAAGGAAACACGGGTGGTGGGTCTCCCAGGAGTCTCTAGACAGAATGGTGAATGGAATCTGGAATCAGGCATGTGCTCAGCCTACCATGAACCCCACATCATGGTGAAGTCAGGCTCGAGATGCTAACGAGGCATTAAGCAGCCAAATGACAGAATCACTTAGGCATTCTGCATTATCCAGCCTCTGGCTTTCGGTTCCCAGCTCCCAGTGCAACAGGATTTACATGGTCCCATGCAACAGGTCACGTGATCCCACACACTTCAAAGATCTTTCATGCTGTTGGTCCCACTAAGAGCTATCAGCTGTCCCTAGCCTGCACCACCAAATCAAGCAAGTATTCTCCAATGCGACATGCATTGGTTCGAGAACCAACACAGACTCTGATGCGTCTGCTGGGTATGAGAGGCACCATTCATCCTTTGAAGGTTTCAGCATGTTGTGACCACTGAACCCCTGTCGTTTCCATAAACACAGAGGCTCTGCATCTTCATGAGCTTCACCCACACCTCCAGTCTACTTGCCCTCTCTTGCCCATCCATGCTTTCATCAATACGACCTTATCAGTTACCTTTCTTTTTGCTGTAACAGAATACCACATACATGACTTAAGAGGTGGAAAGCTTGTTTTGACTCACAGAGGCATGTCAGCCCTTCACAGTGGGGAAGGCAGGGCAGTGTAGCCCCATCCATAGCAGTGGGAGTCTGTGGCATAGAGAACATAAACTAGAGACACGGATGGCGATAACATCTAAGGACCACACCTACTGGTAGAGCCACGGATGGCGATAACATCTAAGGACCACACCTACTGGTAGAGCCACGGATGGCGATAACATCTAAAGGACCACACCTACTGGTAGAGCCACAGATGGCAATAACATCTAAAGGACCACACCTACTGGCCTAATTCCGCCAGGCAGGTCTCACCTCCTACATACCCCACAGCCCTCACAATTCACATCACAGCACTTAATGCATGGCCCTATGGGAAATACTTCAGGTTCAAACCAGAAGAGACAGTGTGATGCTCTTCAAAATATCCAGGTCCCTTGGGATTACACTGCAATATAAGGTAAAAGAAACAGCATCACAGCAGACGGGGTCATCAATGTGCCCTATTGTCCGTGGCATACAAATCCAAGTGGATTGTGTTCCTGCTTCACAGTTGTGGGTTTATGTCCATACGTATCTACTGAAGACTTTTGTTAGCCCTCTGCCAGCAAGGTCAACATAGCTGGCTCAGCAGAAGCAGTGGAAGAGAAACTTGGTGTTGAAATAAAAGTGAAGATTATTTGAGGCCAAAATGTGATGGCTGACTCAAAAAGTTTTACTGCCAAATAAGGAATCTGATCCAGCCCAAATTCTAGGTGAACTCTTAGGGCTAAGATTTGTGAGGAGACAAACAGGGAAGATCTGTCAACGCCAACAAACAGAACTGTCTCAGGACTGCATTAGGGAAGCAAACGGGGTGATGCTGATTGACAAGTGATCCTGCCTTTTCCCATCCTATAAGCTTCGCAGATGGTTGTCTGGATACACATGGTCCATCTGAGTTGTGTCAGGCAGATGCTTCTGCAGAGGATTTGTGTAGCCTCTGCCAAAGAGCATGACACCCAAGTGCTCCAGACCAGCCTGAGCCAGACCACACAATTATGTCACTCAGTCAGAGCTGATCAGTTTCTCTTTTTTTCTTTTTTTTTTTTTATTCTTCTCTCATACAATACGTCTGGACTGCAACCTCCCCTCCCTCCATTCCTTCCAGGTCCCCCCTCCATCTCCCCTATCCTCCAGATCCACTGCTCCTCCATTGCCCTTCAGAAAAGAACAGGCCTCCCAGGGATATCAACCTAATGTAGTATAACAGATGCAATAAGACTAAGCACAAACCCTCATATCGAGGCTGGATGAGGCAGCCCAGGAGGAGGAAAGGGTTCCCAAGAGCAGGCAAAAAAGTCAGAGATGAGGGTTGTTAGGAGTTGCACAAAAAAATCCAAGCTAAACAGCCGCAACATACATGCAGAGGACCTAGGACAAACCCATGCATGCTCTATGATTGCCCCCCTTTAGTCTCGGTGACACCTGCAAGCCCTGCTTAGTTGATTCTGAAGGCTATGATCTCCAGATGTTCTCAACCCTTCTGACTCTTACAATCCTTTCTCCCCATCTTCTGTGGAGTTCCCAAAGTTCCACATAATGTTTGGCTGTGTGTCAGCTGATGAGACAAATCTCTGATGACAACTGGGCTAGGCATCCATCTGAGGTCTTTGGGCCATCCAGTTACCCATTTCTGGCCACTCAAGCAGTGTGAGGCATGGGCCTCAAGTTAGACCAGGAATTGATTAGCCACTCTGACAGGCCCTGGGCCACCACTGGCCCAGCACGTCTTACAGGCAGGGCAGGTTGTATGGGTCCAAGGTTTTATGGCTGAGTTGGAGTCCTACCACTGAATGCCTTGCCTAGTTACCAGATAAGGCTCCATATCTTCCATCACTAGAAGTCCTCACTAGGGTTACCCTCATTGCTGGTAGGAGTTGCTGAAGAAAGCAGAGGCAGGAAGATCACTAGTTCAAGACCAGCCTGGGCTAATCAGTATCAACAGGTATGGTTTCAATATGTAATGTCCTGCACAGATTCATCTAGGTCCCCAGTGGGTGGCATTATTTAGGAAGGCAATAGATTCTTGAGAATGCAGGGCTCTACTGGAGGAGAAAGATCATTGAGGATAGATTCCTGGGAAAATCTTGTCCCTGATCCCTGCTGTTTTATGGCTGTTCCCTCACAATAGAAACATTTCCTCCTGGGGAGGGGGCTAGATCACTCAATAAATGTCAATGACAAATATAAAAATATATGCATGAGCCAGGCGGTGGTGGCACACGCCTTTAATCCCAGCAACTTGGGAGGCAGAGGCAGGCAAATCTCTGTGAGTTCAAGGCCAGCCTGGTTTACAAAGTGAGTTCCAGGACAGCCACGTGCATATATATATATATATATATATATATATATATATATATATATATATATGCATGGAATGTGGGAGACCTTTGGGGACACTGTAAAAGAACTAAACTTCAAATTATGGGTGTAGAAGAATACAATAGTGAAGGTACGGAGACTGTTTTAAATAAAAGCACAGGTTTATCAATGGGTACAAAGGTACAGAGGAGCAAGGGTTCTGGGGTGCTGTACTGGGAGGCTGTAGATGATGACAAGACGCTGCATATTCAAACTGCTCCAAAGAACATTTCAGTGTGTCCCCAGAAAGTGATAATACGTGCTTGAGGAGACTGGCCTGTTTAACACAGTTTAAACATGCACTGAAGCACTACATGGCACCCATAAATATGTATGGCTTTTCTGTACCTGTTTAATTTTTTTTAATTAGCCAAATCCTTCTACTCTACCAGAATATAGTCCCTTTCCTCCTCAGACAGCCCAGCATGCCCAGGGCTGGATTCTTCTTTGGGTATTCCCAACCACACGGAGCACTGAACTCAGCACTGCCCGTGGCCGAGCGAGTGTTTAGTAAAACACGTGAAAAGTGAAGGGCACTTGCTGTCCTTGGGAAATGTTCTTAGGCTTCCCAGGGCATACACTGAGCTGACATTCTTTAAACTGCTTTATACTCTGGTCTTTGTACGTGTGGGTGCCTTTGAGCACAGGTTCAATGCCTGGCTGCTTGCACGCATGTTGTGGTTTTACGGTGTAGAACTGGTGAGGTGAGTGATTGGCCAGGCCTGGAAGAACGTCTGAAGATTTGTGTGACTAGGAACAGCAGCTGTATGTGGCAATGCTGGCATTGCGGGTGCTGCTACTTATGGTACTGCTTTTGAAATGCCCCTGAGGTCCTGGATTCAGAATCTACGATATCTGCTCCTCTCTCGTCTTGGGACATCTCCAATCAATCAGGTCTACTCTGCTTTTTCACACACATCATTGCCCTCTTCAAGCACCAGGCCCCATCTGTATTAACAGAGATGAAGTTGTTCTGTTCCCTGGGGCCTGACTTCTAATGAGAATGACTATTCATGAGCGTTCTCGACTGAGCGGAGAGTCAATCTCCTGGACTTGCTGTTCCCAGCAGTCTCGACTAACATCAGTGTGTATCAGCAAGACCAAATGCTGAGCCTCAGCCTCTCTCTGGTTTTAGACTGGGATTTGAGGACAGAATAGAGAATTAGATAAAGGAGAATTGCTGTACAATCAAGACTGCAACAAGCCTTACCTCTCTCTGATCACATGGTCCATTGTGCAAGGCACACTTACTTGCATGCATATGGGTGTACACATGCACCTAACCATTTCCACTTGTCTTCTACACTTGACCAGCCTTGGGCATTCTCATGAGCACAGCCACTTCTTTCAAGCTCAGGGCACTCATAGGTGATCACACCTGGCTATGATCATCCCCAGAACCAGGACTGGTGATGTGGGATTCCCCTCTGTATGCTGTGAATGTGCTTTATTACCATTGGTTCATAAAGAAGTTGCTGTGGGCCTGTGGCAGCACAGAATAGAGCAAGGTGGGAACTCCAAGGAGAGATAGAAGAGAAAAGTAGGCGGAGTCGGGGAGATGCCATGTAGCCATCTAAAGAGAAAGGCACCAGCTGCCAGCCATAACCTTACCGGTACGCCACAGCCACATGGCGATACACAGATTAAAAGAAATGGGTTAATTTAAGATGTAAGAGTTAGTTAATAAGAAGCCTAAGCTAATAGGCCAAGCAAGTGTTGCAATTAGTATAGTTTCTGTGTGATTATTTTGGGTCTAGGTGGCTGGGAAATAAACAAGAAGCCTCTGACCACAGACCACATCTTCCCAAAACTGTTCCTCCCTCACTTAACTACCCTTGTTGGTTAATCCAGCTTTCTATAATGGGCCTGGTGCTGTCCATTTAGTTTCTTACTCAAAATTACATAATATATTTCAGGCCCATAAAGACTTTTCAGTATATTTGTCCCACTTTATAGATTAAGTCTCACAGGTTAAGTGACTTGGCTGATGACATGCTAGCCAAGGAAGGTCCCTGCCAGATCTCAGTTGATTCTCATGCCAACCTGCCCTCCCCACCCATCTAATCCTGGCCCCTCTGCATTCCCTTCCACCCAATCCCAAACCTTGGACTTCTCTGTACTTCTTTGTGGTCCCACACCTCTGGGTACTCCTACAACACTGCTCTGCCCGAGGGTTATAGTTCAAAGGTCTTCCCTCCTGGGAATCCCTCCAGCCATCCCAGTCCTTCAACTTATAAAGTATCCCGTGCTCAGCCCTCTCCCATGACCTCTGACACGCTCTTATGCATGCCCTGGTGTAACAGTGTGTATGTAGGCATTTGCCGCTACTCTTTGAGCTTTATGAAAAGCAGGAACTGCCTCTTATTTGTTGCTGACAGTGTGTGTGTGCGTGTGTGTGTGTGTGTGTGCGTGCGTGTGTGTGTGCATGTGTGTGTGTGTGTGTGCGTGCGTGTGTGTGTGTGTGCGTGTGTGTGTGTGTGTGCGTGTGTGTGTGTGTGTGTGTGTGTGTGAGCATGTATACATGCACACCTTCCACCTTGCAGAAAGCTGGGTTAGCAACTCTTAGTTTCACAGACTTCCGTCGCCATGGTATCTCTGATCATCATCAAAGGCATCTCCTCCTTGATTCCCTGCTGTCACTCCATGTCCTTCATGCCTCCTTTTGTCTCCACACTCCCAGAGCCTAACCCAGAGCACAGAAAGGTGCTCAGAAAAC
Source organism: Microtus oregoni (assembly GCF_018167655.1). Classification (NCBI taxonomy): domain Eukaryota; kingdom Metazoa; phylum Chordata; class Mammalia; order Rodentia; family Cricetidae; genus Microtus; species Microtus oregoni. Next base: position 25,134,441 of record NW_024543087.1, on the reverse strand, counting down.
ATGGCGTGGCATGACAGATGGAGGATCTTATGTTATCCCACCACTCAGGGAATTCAGTCTACCAGTGCAGCCAAAGAAACTGGTTATTGGAAAGAGACTGGGTCTTCTCTGGCTGCTACAGAGAGAAATATAAAGCAGTGCACACACTGGAGACTAGGTGATCATATGGAAAGGAAAGTTGAAGACTTTCATTCCAATTTAGCTCAATCCATCATGCTAAAAATGGTCTCTCAGCACTGTATCCAAAAGTGAAGTTTGGGGAGGGGAGGGTAGCTCAGTGATACAGCATCTGCTTAACATGTCTATATGTGTAAATGCATATACAGATATATGTATACTGATGTGGTAATATATACACATTTATGGCATTCAGTACCTAGCATACACACACACACACACACACACACGGCACTATACACACGAATATATGACATATGGCAAAATAGCACTCAGGGGGCACTCCTGAGTCCTAATGACGTTGCTGTCACATCACTAAAAACCGGCCCTTGTGAAACAGTGCCTATCTGGGAAGTTTACCCACATCACTGCCAGGATTCTGAGGCCATAATACACTTAGAAACAAACAAGCTTGCCCCAGGTTTGATCCTCGTGGTAGATTATTAAGAAGAGGCTGCAATTGGTTCTGTCCTGTGTTGTTTACCACATGGCATTTATGACCAACAGAAGATGGCAGAGACGCTGTGTACACTGGGAATGGACTTGCACAGGGACCTCGTTCCTCTTTGCAAATCATTGCTAGAGATGAAAACAAATCAGAACCAAGTTCCTCAGCCAAACTCAGCCCAGAGCCACTGAATCCCAGAAGATTTGTTACCTATGTGATGTTAGTGTGTGCCCCTGAGGTTCTGGGGTTGTTGTTTCTTATGTAGGAATATTGTAGCAATTAACTGCTTTTTCAATTATCTAGATAGCCTTTAGTGATCTGAAATTTGGGACTCCCAAAAGTCAAATCTGTCAGTAAGGAAAGGATCACCTTTAATCCCAGCACTTGGGAGACAGAGACAGGCAGATCTCTAAACTCGAGACCAACCTGGTCTACAGAAAGAATTCCAGGGCAGGCTCTAAAGCTACAGAGGAGAAACCTGTCTTGAAAAATCAAACCAAAAGAAGAAAGAAAAGAAAAGAAGGAAGAAGAAAGAAAGAAAGAAAGAAAGAAAGGAACCTTGCACTGAAGTAGACATGTAATAGGGTCTAAAGGTAGTCACTTAGAGGAAACCACCCAAAAGCTTCAAGCAATGACAACATACCCTGAGTAAGTACAAAGCCTTGGTGGAGGGGGGAGAACTCTTGAATAAAGGATAACAGGCAAGCTGGCACACCTGTCCATCTATCTGATAATACTTACATTTACTGAGTACCCCCTAATATAATCACCAGATTCACCAACATGGGTTTTTTCCTCTTTAGGAAATGATCCCATTCACATTAGACTAATTCAATTAATGGACGCTACCATGTCTAACTATGGGTGATTTTTTTTTCTCTCAAAATGCCAGATGCCTAAAAGTAGATGCATGAACTGCTAGATTAGTGGAAAATTATTTGAAAATCTGTTAACAGACTACCGTGAAACTCAACCACTATCACTGGGATTCCCGGGCGCTAGTGACAGAAACCAAGGCATATGTTTTCCATCCCTACATGCTAATACATAAAAAAGGAAGGTCCTTTTGACCTAAAAATACAGTTTGCAAATGTTCAAAGGCTGCTTGTCATCATGTCTCCTCTGAAGATGTGCAGAGTTTGCATATTAAGTGCAAATGTCTGTTGGTCTCCAAACTCCATGGAGAACCACAGCCCGGCCAGGCTGCAGCCAGCTCAGGTCAGTGTCTGCTCCACCAGGAGTTACGCTTACAAGATGGCCTAATAAAAGAGCCGTGTGCTGGAGCTCGCCAGCAGCCCCAGAACTTAGGATGCTGAGGTAAGAAAAATTGCTATGAATTCAAGGCCAGCCTGGGCTTCACAGCAAGGCAATGTTCACGGAGCAGGAAACATGACTCAGCAGTTAGAAGAACCCTGGCTGCTCTTCCGGAGAACCCAAGTTCTAGTCCCCGCACCCACATGACAGCTCACAATTCAGCGTGATAGCCTCTTCTGGCCTCTGCAGACACCAGGAATACGCATAGTACACAGACATGCAGACAGATACCTATACACATTTTAAAAAACAACAACAACAAAGAAAACCTTATCTTAAGAAAATCAGAGCTTCAGAGCTCAGATTTATCTCAGTAGATAAATCACTTCACAAACAAGAATGAGTTTAGCCCCCCAGAAACCATGTGAAACTGGATTCAGTAGTATGTGTGCAATCCCAGAGTTCTGGTGATACAAGCGGGCAAGGTGAAAATCCCCAGAAGCTTGTGGGTCACTTAGCCTGGACTATGAAGCAGCAGTGAGAGATTCTGTCTCAAGCAATGTGGAAGGCAAGGATCAACACCCAAAGATGTCCTTTGACATCCATAGACCATGTGTGTGCATGCAAGTGTACACACACATGCCACAAACACAAAGATGTATAAAAGAAAAAAAAATTGAACAAAACAAAAAAGTGTTCTGACTGGGACTTTATGACACCATTCTAAGACTAGATCTTCCCTCTGGGAGAAGGGATTTGCCAGTTCGGATGAGCATAGGGCATCCTTTAAAGACACTCAGGACTGTTTAAGGTGAGGCAAGTAGGAGAGCTTAGCCCAGCATGCATAAGATCCTGTGTCCAATCTCCTGGACTGCAAGGAAAAACCAAAGAAATACATAGGACAGAGAGAGAGAGAGAGAGAGAAAGAGAGAGCGCTGAAAGAATCTGCACCGAGCACATGGTCTTTAGAATCACACCTAGTCCCCATCCTGGTCCTGACATCTGTTTGCTCTGGGGCCCTTGGGAAGTCACTGCATCCTTCCAATGTCACGTTCCTCAGCTGTGACATGGGAACTTGGTGGCTGTCACGCCAGCATATCAGGAAATGAATGTGGATGTGGAGAACTGAGCATGGTACCTGCCACACAGAAAACTTTCACAAAAAAAAAAAAAAAGCCAGCCACGAAATGCAGGTAGTGGGTTTCAATTTGATGAGGTGGGAGCTGTTTAAAGTAACAAAAATTATTAAACCAATGGTGTGGCTAGAGAAAGCCCCAACTAATGTCATGTTGATTTTAACAACTGAGAAGTCCCTCCTGGCTATTCTGCCCAGCATCCTTGTCTCCAAAGCCACAGACCAGGAAAACACCAAAGCAAACAGATAATATACTAATAGAATCATGTCTAAAGAATATGCAAAACCATCCTAGGTCCCGATTCACCCTGGGAGAATCGGGACCTATGAGGCTCACACTCAGACTCTATGGCCCCCACCTTCTTGTTCTCTTTTTCATTACCATTGATGGGCACCTGCTGCATACCAGGCACTGTGCCAGGTGCACAACAGGCATTTTCATCTTATTTTCACAAGGGCATGGCAAGATGTGTAGTGACATCCCAGACCGGCAGGTGAGGAAACAAGGCAGAGCAGGTAAGTCCCTGGCCAGATGTCCTTTGGCCATTGTGTAGTCTGGTGGACTGGGTGCACACCTTAATCTCAGCAGTTGGGAGGCAGAGGCCAGACTACCTGACAAGTTTTGGAACAGTCCCAGAGACAGAGAGACCTTGTGTCAAGGAAACAAGAGAGGAATAGAGAATCCGCATATGCCCTGCATCCTACACACCATGTGCAATGAAGCCCTGCTATAAATCTACTGTCACACACATTGACATTCGTATTTATTATGCATACATATACAGACATAACCTTTATTGTGGAAAATGTTTCTTTTTCTTATAAAGAGTTTCAAAAGAAAACCAGAAATGATTAATTGCGCAGCAAGCTCTTACATCCTCACCGCTCAGCTCCAACAACTGTCTGCTTGTGGCTAGTCATGTTCCCGATGTACCCCAATCCACTTCACTAACTCTGAATTTTAAAGCCAGCGTGGGGCACTGGGTTGCTTCACTCATATCCGCGGTATCTTGAAACTGGGAAACATTTGGAGAACGTTTGCTGGGTGCCATGCAGGCTAAATCAAGGCAGACACACACTCACACATCATCAGGAATCACAAAATTGGGACTATATTGCTATCCCTGCCCCACAGATGGTGGTGAGACCCAGAAGCAAAAGCAACCCACCAGCCCGAGGTCCCACAGCTGATTATGGCACACCTGGAATGTGAGCTCAGGTATCCTGGGCTCTTAACCTCTGCACTGCACAAGAAGCAAAGCTCTTTTTCTCCCAGGATCCTCTTCTCCCACTTGTCATAGAGCTGGCCCAGAATGGGTATTATATAATATAACATATTATATAACTATATTATATAATATTATATAGCTCATCCTCTTTGCTGCCCTGTCCAGCAGCTCTGTTTCTATCAAACTGCCTGGAAGGAATTGTGCCTCCAGACACAAGTTGACACTGAGGTTCCTGTGGCCTCTGCTCAGTACAGAACGTGAGGCTAGTGTAATAGACGCCAGCCTCCACTCCTGGGGCCGAGGAGACCAAAGGCAGCGCATTACAATCACAGGGCACAAAACACGGGTCAACCTTTGGTAATTTTTTACAACTTGACACCCCAGTGCCCTCGTCTGCAGCCCCCGCTGTCTTCACATAGGCGCTGATTTTCTCCAAGGCCTTGCTTCTTGTGAACACAGCTGCCACTCAGGATGCTCTTGACCACACTGGGGACAGCCTGTGAGGAATGCTTTTCGTCTTTATTGAAACCCTCCGCATTCATTAGCTCTCAGCAGCATGCGGGGCCCTAGTTTAAAGAGGGGGTGAAAGGGCTTAAATGTCTCCAAAGGTTCCTGAGACACAGGACTTCTTGAGGGAGAAAGGGTGATGATTTCAGGGGTAAAGGAATCAAAAGCACATGGCCTGCCTTTCTCTGCGCATACAGAGTGACTCAGAAATGAAGGGAAGGAAAAGTTAGGGAAAACAGTTTTGAGTTTCGTTGAACCAACATTGGAAAAATGCAGCAAGACCCTTCCCAAATCCAAAGCAGAACCGTGTCCTTCCACCTCTGTGGGAAACTCTGCTTTGGAAACCTGGTCTGCCAAGAGCCCCAGCCTCAGCAGAGTCCACCCACCCACCCCCTGTGCTCCCTTCTGACGCCACCATCCCAGACCTAAATGCCCAAATGAAGGGTGGGAAGGAGACCAGGCCAATGCTGGTGATTCTCAATGCAGAATCTGCTCCTTGCTTGTCTGTGATGCCAGTAGAACCAGCCCCGTGGACGAGAACGTGAGTGGACTCTTGCCTGAGAGGCTCCATTAGCGGGTGAACATGTTTGGGGCCTTTCCAGCCACCTGTACTTACTACTAGCAAGTAATAGTCCCTGCCACCTGCTAGCTCATGGCTTTGAATACTCTCTTGACCTCTGCCTTGTCCCTGACTGCCAGAAGACATCTATCTCCCTTGGGTACCACACCAACCAAAGGACTTGACTGCATGCCAAAGCCTGAGTCTCAGAATCCTGCGGCAGAACACCCACCAGCCTGTACGACACCGTCTTGACGAGTCTCAGTACCTGGTCCAAGAGGTTGTGGACAAAAGACGGTGATGCAAAAGGAGCCACCTCTGGTCACTCTGCTTAGACCACAGACTCGAGAGGAGAGGAGAACTTGGAATCTACACAACCCCATTTGTTGCCCCAGACCCTGACACAAAGGCCCCAAGTTCCCGGGCAGAGCATCAGAGGCTAAAAACGAAGTCTCAGGTGTGCAGGCAGGCTCGTGTGTGGAACAATGCTGAGCTTTGATTAGGTTAAACCTGTTTTGTAAGTTACCCTGGCCTTTTAAATCCCAACTGTCATGGAGCCTCTGCTTTCCAGGAAGTTATTCCCAACAGCAGTTGTTTCTGCCACCGTGGTTATTATAAAATCCTTTATTTTGAAAACACTTCTCCAAACAAGGCTCCTCGTGCACTGCGCTTTCTCTGGTCCACTAGAAGCAAGATGGCGCAGCTGTTTCCCCACGGCCCACTCCTCCATGTGTTATCCCTGCAGGGCACTCGAGTCCCCAAATCCATCTTGTAGTCACCACGAAAAAATGCAGAGGCACGCTGTGGGGGAGCCATGTCAGCTCATCCCAAACACTCCCCTTCAGCCGGCTCCCTGCCCCACACATGACTGAGCCATAACACAATGACCAGTGCAGAGAATAATTCATTATGTAATTAAAAGCTTTTTCCTACCAGAACCAAAAAGCTACGGAGAAACCCTGTCTCGAAAAATCAAAAAAAAAAAAAAAGAAAGAAAGAAAGAAACAAAAGCTTTTTCATCAGAGTCTTATTTCTAAAGCCACTGCTGGGATAATACCAATTAGGAAGCACTAACAGAGGAGGAGCTGGGCCCTGACGTCAGGGCTCACGCCCATAAAGTTTACATAAGTTGTCAGGTTCTTGTGCCAGGGACCCTGACAGAATCTGCACATGCTCCTCAGGCTGGCTGGACCTCTCTGCAGAGGGCTGAGGCCCACAGACAAAACTGTACCTGAGTGGAGTGCTGGGAAGACAGAGGGCTTTGAGAGGGGATCAACTAAACTCAGCTCCAACTGTCACAGCTGCGGCGCCCTGGGCAAGACACCATTACTTCCCTGACCTGAGTTTCTGCACTGGAGTGCTGTTGTTAATGCTACCTGTCACACTCCCGATCTCTGTGAGGACAGAGGTTCATGTGCAAATACAAGAGACGAATACAGGCCATTGTCAGTGCACTGTAGGGAAGCTTTTTTGTTACCGCACGTCCTCCAACCTCGCGGGAGCTTGGAGTCTATTACCCCTCTGGTGGCATGTCTCCCAGGGTCTCAAGAGAAACCGAAGGCTGTGATTCAGAACAGGATCCTGTTGGAGCCTCTCACGGGCAGATTTCCCTCTTCCTTCGTCCCCTTTTTGATAGGAGGGGTTCTGTGAACTAAACATAAGTTGCTTCCCTCGGAACCACTCTCAGGAGCTATGACAAATTAGAAAGTATAAGCACAGTTCACATGACAAGCAAGGTGAAAGGTGCGCGCACGATGCTTCGGAGTTCATCGAGGAAAGATCACGTTCTGCTTCCCGTGGGTGGGCACAGAGGGGGCGGGGACATGCTTCCGGGCAAATGGAAGCCGAGATGAGCTGGGAACACAGATGAGACAGCGCACTCATCCAAGGTCAGTCTCCCCTCTGCTCCTCTTGCCTCTGCCTTCCCTTGCTCTCCCCATCCCAACACCATCCCTCCTTTCCCTTCTCGTGAGCAGTAACACCAGCTGTCCCTCCTGCCTGAGGTCTCTTCAGCCCTCTGGTTCATCATGCCCACTTCTCTCTTTTCCTGACTCCCAACTAGCCCATTCCTGATCAGCGGAAGCCCACTGTTGGTACCTTGGTGCATCCTTTCTGAGCGTGGATGTCACTGAGAGTCTGAAAAAGCCAAACGTGTGGTGGGAAGTCCTTCCTATCAGCACCCAACTGGATACGTCCATGAAGAGCTCCTCTGCCATACATCTTCCCACCTTGGGACTCTCTAGACACTACTTAGCAAACAGCTTTTATTTTCTTCTTAGGTATACTTATTTCTTTTATTTTTTTTCTGACAAAAATTTTTATTTTCAAATTCCTCCTCTCCTTACTACACTCTAACACATATTAAAGAAACTTGATTTCAAATTTTTCTATTAGAGAACTTCTTCTTTTTCCATTTACTTTGAACCTGGCCTCAACAGAGAAAGGTAGTTAATAGCTAAGCATTCAAACTCAGGGTGACTACAGTTCACAATAATCTATCATGTATTTTTTAAATTTATTTATTTATTAAAAATTTCCACCTCCTCTCCTCCTCCCATTTCCTTCCCACTTCTCCCCTCCTCCTCCCCCTCCAGTCCTAAGAGAAGTCAGGGTGCCCTGCCCTGTGGGAAGTCCAAGGCCCTCCCCTCTCCATCCAGGTCTAGGAAGGTGTGCATCCAAACAGACTAGGCTCCCAAAAAGCCAGTACATGCAGTAGAATCAAAACCCAGTGCCATTATCATTGGCTTCTCAGTCAGCCCTCATTGTCAGCCACATTCAGAGAGTCTGGTTTGATCACATGCTCGTTCAGTCCCAGTCCAGCTGGCCTTAGTGAGCTCCCATTAGATCAGTCCCACCGTCTCCGTGGGTGGACACACCCCTCACGGTCCTGACTTCCTTGCTCATGTTCTCCCTCCTTCTTCTCTTCATCTGGACCTTGGGAGCTCAGTCCAGTGCTCCAATGTGGGTCTCTGTCTCTATCTCCATCCATTGCCGGATGAAGGTTCTATGGTGATATGCAAGATATTCATCAGTGTGGATATGAGATAAGGCCAGTTCAGGCACCCTCTCCTCTGCTGCCTAAGGACCTAGCTGGGGACATCTCCTTGGACACGTGGGAGCCCCTCTAGAGCCAAGTCTCTTGCCAACCCTAAAATTGCTCCCTTAATTAAGGTATCTTCTTCCCTGCTCCCATATCCACCCTTTCTCCATCCCAACCATCCCATTTCCCCAGGCTCTCCCCAATCCTCCTCTTCTCCCTACTCTCTCCCCATATTCCCTTCCCCCACCCTACCCCACCCCCATGCTTCCAACTTTTGCCCAGCGATCTTATCTACTTCCAATATCCAGGAGGATAAATATATGTTTGTCTTTGGGTTCACCTTCTTATTTAGCTTCTCTAGGATCATGAATTATAGGCTCAATGTCCTTTGTTTATGGCTAGAATTCACTTATGAGTGAGTACATACCATATTCATCTTTTTGAGTCTGGGTTATCTCACTTAGTAAAGTGTTTTCTATTTCCATCCATTTGCATGCAAAATTCAAGATGTCATTGTTTTTGACCACTGAGTAGAAAGAACTCTAAAGTGTATATGTGCCACACCTTCTTTATCCATTCTTCTACTGAGGGGCACCTAAGTTGTTTCCAGGTTCTGGCTATTACAAATAGTGCTGCTATGAACATAAAGAAGATGAAATCACTCTCCTCCTGAGCAGGCCCAACCAAGCCCAGCGGTCCACTCAAGCATGCACTCCTAAGGCCATTACAAGCTGAAGGAGTGGACACAGACCAAACGTGTCTGTCAGAGACACTGGATCCAAAACTTGCCTCACTCAGAGTTTCCCAATATTGGTCACACAGCCTCTGGGAACTGGGGGCTCTTTAGCCTCTGGATCTTGATTTTGAGAGAACTTGCCAGATACACACACACACACACACACACACAATGACTGGGCTTTCAGGCCCACTGGCATTCAGTGAGAGCTCAAAAAAGCCTTTGAAGCCTTCTCAGGAGCAGCAATTTTTATTCTAAGGAGGATTTCCAAAGAAAGAGAAAAACAAAAGATGGGCTGTCCAAAATACACACACACACACACACACACACACACACACACACACAGCAAAGATTCTCTTGGATGAAAGGACCTGCAACAATGCCATCTAGTCTGCAACAGTGCCATCTAGTGGGGGTCAGGGACTGTCCTGTGCTCCGGTTTCCCCAGCTGATCCCAATAAAGATAAAGCTTCCAGGATGAAGGTGTGTCTGCGGCTCATCAGAAAGATAGAGAAAGCAGGACCAGAATACGTGAGTCTGTAAACCTTACCAACGTTGAGTCTGTGAGCCTAACCACCTGCTGGCCCACTCAGCCATGCCCTCTGTCTCCCTGTGCACACTCACAGACATGCTCTCTCTGCCTTTGGCCATGCCACTGCCTGCCCTGCGGGGCACTGCTGCTGGCCTTTCAATCCAGCACACTGTCTCGAACTCAGATGCACGTTTCCAATAAAACAGACAAGGCTCTCTCTGGACTTGAGCTCAACTGTTCCCGTTTTTACAGTTTCTTACTTCTGAACCTGTTTACATTATGACAGGGTTACTGTGAGAAGTAGACTGTTCTTTTCAGAGTCTCTATCCATGAAGACTGCCCAGGAAGGTCATGGTCAGCAAGGCCCTTTGCTACACATCTGGGTAGGTATCACCCTTAGAGGGGCAAGGATATCTTGAAGGTCCCTCTTCACACAATGGGAACTCTGCCCCATCCCTCTCCAGTGAGGATCAGGACCCATCATTTTACATAATTTTGTGACTTGGGCTGCTGTCCAGGAGGGCCCTGCCTTGCCTTTCAGTATTGGGATCTGGAGGCTGTGGCCATAGCAGTGAGGGGCCAGCAAGTAACGTTTGCATGGTACTTGCTGGACACACGAATTGGGGGTCTTCTTTAGCCCAGGATGAGCAGTGAGAAAGAATAATAAGCTTGCTGGCCTCTTAGGCTGGGGATGGGGAAATCTAGGAGGCATTGCTCTCAGCACCCTCCTTCCTTCAGTGCACACAGGACCACTCTGGGCTTCTGGGAAAACGGTGACTCCCAGCAGCAATCATCCCCGTAAGAAGCATCGCTGTAGGAGGAAAACATGAATCATAGCCAGAGGGGCTTAAAAAAGGACTGGCTGGCTGTTTTGTGTGTGTGTAAGAACACAAGGAAGGGATTTCTTCAGGGCAAGAAATAAGGTCAGGTCGGCTGTTTCTCCATAGAGTGCTCTTGTGTGCACTTGCTCCCTCCCTCCCTCTTTCCCTCCCTCCCTTTTTTCTCTCTCGTAGACTCATTCTGCCCCACTAGAACTGACCCAGCGTCCTACCAGCCTGATGCACCACCATAACTTCTCTATTTGTTATCAAATCTCAAGAGCACATCTGGTTAGGTTAGTTTGGTCCCTGATGTGGGTCTTCCGGAATCAGATGACCCCTCTCATCCAATCAGCTTACAGGAAAATGGTAAGCGTATTGATTCATGTGACACAAATAGAGTAATAGGAGCATGTGAGTGTGAGGTAGAAACAGAGCAGGATGATACTGATACATACACACACACACACACACACACACACACACACACACTGATAGAGATGTAGAGATGCTCCACACGGTGTTATTAATGACAGCAAACACCATGTTCCTCGCTCGCTGGTTCACCCCAGGCTATAAATTCCCTATTCATTCTCTAGACATATGACTTTCCAGTCTCAGAACAAACACCGGACACTGAGATAAATCAGTCCCACCACAATCTGCCAAAGGCTCCCTGGGTCATTATATAGATTGAGGCCCAGCTGACATCTGCTTCTCAAGGGGATGCTTTACAGAAGCTGGGCAATGGCTGGCAAGTCCCCTGGAAAAAGGAATAAATAAATAACTACCAGATCAAATAAACTTAGCTTCAATGAAAAAACTGCAGAGTAACCAAGATGATATGAACAGCAAGAGTCAGGCCCTTCCAGGGCTGGGGCCAGGTGCCAATGGTGTCAGGGCCCTGTGGTCCATAGCCAAGAGCCTCAGAATCCACAAAAGAGATGGCTCCTCTCCAGACTCAGCAAGTCTGCTCTCCCAGTTAGAGTCTGTCTTTTGGGCCGTGAGCTGGCAGTCCCAGCTGATAGATACCGTGTCCTTGCCTCTACCTGAACTTAATTCAAACCATTCTGCCCAACCCTAATTCAGGGCTTTTATTAGGTTTTAGGTTACTCTATGTGGCACAATAGGAATATTTTTTCGATCTTAAATTAGAAACATACCATGGGAGAATTTTTGAAAGCCTTTCGCAAAACTGTAGGGTGAAATGTCTTCAACTCTGTAACTGAAATCTAACCATAATGACCTTTCACCGGGAGACTGACAAGAAGACAGGCATGTGTCCCCCTGCAAAATGTGCGTCCCCCCTTACCAAAAGCCACCAACAATATTCCTCTAACTAGTCTAGGATGTGTGAGTACTGAAAGCAAGAACACCCTAGAGACATTCCAGGAAGAACAAAATGAAGTCACCCTGGCTGGCTTTTCAGATGTGATGCCGCAGCAGACGTGATGTGAGACCTGGGTGGAAGGCTGTGCTTCAGGTGGATCAGGCCCAGATCTGTTGCTTGCCTGACACATTCAGACACCAGGGGGAAGTGGTAGTGTGAGCCACTATCCTTGTGGGGAGTAAGCTGGGCATGGGGACAGAGGACATGAACTCCAGGCACCAAGGCAAAACCTAAGTTAGGAAAGGCTCTGCTGCCTGCTGGGAATGGCTCCTCTCCTGAGCACCCCCTGGGGGAACACACGGTCTGAAATGAGGTACTCCTGGAGCTAATGACATCCAAGGTTCACCTCCTAGACACCAGAAAGTCAGATAATTCATCAGGTTTATGAATTGGAATATGCAGTTCCCTAGTACTCTGGGCCCAAAGCCCCGAGTGTAGCGTATTTTGGGGAAAAAAATCAAGGCAATGAACCAAGTCAGCTGATAAAGTCAGGGAAAGAAAATAGCGAGAACAAGCGTGCATTTGTCCCATGCCAGCTATGACATTTGCTTGAGTTACACCAAGAAACTCTGGACTCTGAAACCACTGTGTAAATCTCCAAGGTGTTCTTTGTCTCTTTGATCAGACTAGTATCTCAAGGGCACAACAGCGTCCCAGCTTGACGCCACAGGTGTCGCACTACAGACAGGATAAGCACGGAACTGGGAGGGCAGACAGCTCCTGTATGGAACTGAGAGAGATGGTTCATTTCTCGTGGCACTAAGGAGGATGATGCCACCTTGCTACCCACACACCTGTGCTAACTGGCCAAGTGGCAAACACCTGGTTCTGCCTGTTAGCTCAGTTCCATTTACTACCAAAGGGGCCCTCTGAGGAGGAATACTTGTATAGTCACCCCATGGCATAATTTGAATTTTCTGTCTTCTAAAAGCTTTTATTTCAAGGGTTAGTCAAGCCTCTTGGTGTTAGTGAGAGATCATCTGGTTATTGAGCACGAGGCCTTCAAGGTAATACTGGGAAATCACCCCATACCTTCTTAACTGCCCTGCCATGGGGTGATTTATAAACTGACTGTCTCGGGTATCTGCTTCAGTAATGCCCTGGTTTCCCAAAGCTAGTAAGTCGTTGAGGCACATTGGAACCCAGACCTCTCTTCAAATCCCAAACTCTCACCCATTCAGATATAAAAACAGTCAAAAGCTCAGAACAAGATGTTAACAGTCTAGGCAGTGCCTCGCTACAACAGTGGTGTGTGTGTGTGTGTGTGTGTGTGTGTGTGGTGTTGTCAGATCCCAAACTCTCACCCATTCAGAAAGAATGACAGTCAAAAGCTCGGAAGAAGATATAAACACTCTAGGCAGTGCCTCGCTACAACAGTGGTGTGTGTGTGTGTGTGTGTGTGTGTGTGTGTGTGTGTGGTGTTGTCAGATCCCAAACTCTCACCCATTCAGAAAGAATGACAGTCAAAAGCTCGGAAGAAGATATAAACACTCTAGGCAGTGCCTCGCTACAACAGAGCACCCAGGCTGTGCCCAGTGAGCCTGGATACAGAGGATCCGTGAGTAAAGACAGAGTCAGGCACCCACCCTGAAGGCTCTGAGGGAAACCTGAAGACTGCAGTGACCCCAGCTAAGCACTGGGCCGCTGTTAAATACCCGTGCTTTTCCAGGAAAGGCTCTGTTCTCTAAAAGACCTGCATTTGGGCTTGATCTGAGAGGTTTGACCTTGGAGTGGACTCTGGTTATCTAAGACAGCCATCAAAGCCAGACAGTGAGGGCTTAGCAGGGCCTGGGTTGGGGAAGATGACCCGTTTCTCTTGGAGACATCAAGGACATTTACTGGGCAGGTCACAGGCAGACCAGCAGGGAAAGCGCTGTCTGGAGGCCTGGGGCAGCCGGCAGTGGGGGGGGGGGGGAGGGAGGAGGCAGGGCACTGTGCTTTATTTGGAGGGGGTGGGCGTCAGGGAGCAATAGCAGCAGGAATTTGGACATTATAAGTCCCTGGAGCTTACGTGCTTGAGCCAGGTGTAAACTGTATGGGATCCCAGGGTGAGCCATTTGTGGTCACAGTTTAGAGCAAAGGCTGCAGACCCTAGCCTAGAAGGGTTGTCACAAGCCAGTACATCTTCTTTGCCTGGCTCTGATCCTTTTGCATTTTACTTTAGTTCCATTGAAAATTCTTCCCCAAATCCAACCCCTGGTAGATTTGTGTAGGAGGAGGCTGCTTGGGACCCAAAGTTAAATTGGGGTAAAATGATAGGAAATGTAATATCCCTTTAAGGGGTTTTTCCACAATGTACGAATACAATTACATTTGTTTACTTATTATATGGTAATTCGTACTACCCTGGAGGCTCCACAGGAAAAGGATTGAGGTTGTCTTATCCATCAACATATCCTAGTCTCTACAGCAGGTGAACACATTGCTCCTTAGGCCCTTTCACCCATTTATTCAATTAACCAAACTGAGCATATATAATGTACCAGATTTAAAGTTGAGGGAAATGAATTTGTTGTTGTTGTTTTTAATTCCCCTAAGATATCAGCCCCCCACAAGCAAGCAACATTCTAGGACCCTGCCGGTCATTCCCTGGCAGAACTTCATGGACCACCAGGCTGTTTCCATGGAAGGCCTCACCCAGCCTCTGAGGAGGGAGAATTTCATTAGTAATTGTCGTGCGGCTTCTGACAGGGCTGGAGGAGAGCACCTGGCTAAACCACAGACACAGCGGGAGGGAGCCACCACCTCCTGCGCTAATTTTGCCAGGCAAGGCCCTGAGCCTGGCTCCACGACCAGAAGACCTTGAGGACATAGGAGCAGGGGTGAGGAGAGGAGAGAGCTCTCACACTTTGCACCAACTCTTCTTCCCGCCTTGGGAGAGCAACAGAGTCAGTCGTTACCCATGTCAAAACCAGAGGCAGGAGAAGCCCCCAAAGTGCAGGTCAGAGCCCAGCAGTGGCACTGGCCAGAGACAGACAGTTGCTGGGAGGCTCTTTATTAAAGATTCACTTTTAATTTTTAAAATTTGTGTGTGTATGCACATGTGCATGTGTGTGTCTGCTCACAAGGACAGAAAAAGTCGCCTGATCTCTTAACTAGAGCTACAGACAGGGAAGCTATGAGCTGCCCAACATAGGTGCTGGGAATCAAACCTGGGTCCTCTCCAAGAGCAGTGTGGTCTCTCCAGCCCTGGGAAGAACTTTAGGAAACAGAGTCTTACTCTCTGCCATGCCCTGCCCTGCCTTCTGTCCACAGGACAACTGCCTCCCCACACCCCAACAGCCACGCTTCCAGGGTTTGCTCACTGACAGGAGTACTCCACGGAGAGCGTGAAGAAAGACCAGGCCCATGCTTCGGAGGACTGTCAGGATGTGGGAATGGGCACACACTCAAAGAATGCGGAGGTCAGAGAAATGGAGCCAAGGACTCAAGCAGTGCAACCAGATCCCACACTTTAGCAATGGAGGCTCCAAGGCCGGACAAGAAGAGCTCTTTAGGACACAGCGCAGAAGAGCAGTGCTGGGCTGGGTCTGCTTCCCTCTGGGCAGAACTGAGTTTAAAATGGTACTCAGGCTACAGGGCCTGAGCAGCCCACAGCTTGCCTCGCTCCACTCAGGAGTCTGTGGTGTCACCTCCTCTCCCTTCATGGACCCGAAGCTGAGTTACCCTGAGCCCTTCTCAGATGCAGACAAGAATGGAAGGCCAGAGGAGAGAGAAGAGAGCCTCTCGCCATATGAAAACCTGTGTCCACATTCAGAGTCCTTGTCTACGGCTCTGCCCTTCAGACGCCTCAGCTGAATTTTCACCTATCCATCAGGGACCAGCAAGCCGCCTGTTTCAGAGGACCAGAGGACTCACCAGACCACATACTAAGCACAGCATGCTCCTCCTCTTCCTCTCCACCTCATGTGATCCCCCAGGGCCCCAGAAAGCATCTTTCCAGTTGTTGCCATCTGTCAGCAGTTAGCTTCACCACATAGGATCAAGACCCACCTGTGAGCATGTCTCTTCTGAGTCCCTGTCAGAGCCTAGTCCACCACTCAGGGCAATTATACCTACACATAGCATGCCCATCAAGGAGCTGACCAGTGAGTGACTTGTATAGTCAGGCAGCAATCTATTATTTTCGAGTCTTACTTACAACAGGCTGCCATGCCCAGAGAGGTCCAAAGGACTGGCTGAGGTCATCACAGCAAGCTTGCGTCACTGATAGGAACGGGGCATGAGCAGATAAGTTTTAATAACATCTGACAACCAATTTTGGAGACTATATTAGCTTGAATTTCTGTTTCAGAACCTGGCTTTTTCCAAGGCTATGTAGCCTTGGGCAGGACTCTTAATTCTCTGAATACCACCTTCTTTTGCAAAATAAAATGACACCTTGTCTCAGAGTAGAAGTGAGGATGACAGGTGATCTCTGTCCATAAAGGGTCAAGCGTGTGGAATGAGGCACATGGCTGGGCTCAGCCATTGTCCCATCTAAAGAAGCCAGAGAGCAGCAACACAGAGAGATATCATAAAGTATCAAGAAGCATGGCTCATTTCTAGAGTGTCCTTAGAATAGCAAGAAGACAGGAAACCACACAGGAGCTTGTTTTTAAAGACAAAGGAAAAATATGATCAGGCAGCCTGAGAACGCTGTTCTAAAAGAATGAAAATATTTTCCTTACTAGGGCACTTGTATGTCAACAGCTGATAGGGAATGAGAGCAGCCACCTCAAGGCCACCAGGCACCTCCAATAGCACAGTATAGTGTGTGGGTCCTTGTGGAGGATGGGTGAGCAGGGACGGAGCAGGTTCAATAGCAAGCTGGGTAAGGTCTGCGTTCTGGAGCCTGTGAAATGGAACTGGGCAATCTCAGTCCGGCCAGGGCTCCTTCTCTTTCCTCTTCCAGTAAACTGGACCATTTCAAAGTCACTAAAGGCAGCCGATTTAGGCAGGCTTAAGAAGGGGAAGGGCTGCTCCTCACCCAGCTAACACAGTACAACCATGCAACAACACCCATCAGAGTGATCCCACGATGCCAGACCACAGCTCCACCCAACAGACTCTGCTCAGCCCCAGTAGCCGTGCAGAGATGAACCAGATCCCCTCCAGCCCACAAGCAAGGCTTTTCAGCAGCCTCCCAGCCACTCACTCCCTGGTCCTGTCACACACACACACACACACACACACACACACACAGCTGACCTACTCCCTGCTCTATCTGTGCTCACACAGCCATGAAGCCATGACAGGTTTCCTTGCCTTATTGTCACCTTTTCTTTCCACTGCTGCTGAGTTGCTCCAACTCTCTGCCCTGGTCTTGGGTCATGGCCAGCATCCTCCTGACCTTGCACATTCCAGCCTTCTGCTCCTATAGAAGCAAGAGAAGCGCCACAGTGCTGCAGCTCCTCCCACCTGCAATACGCTCTCCCCTGTCTTGAATCCTTTGGTTCCGCTGTCCCCCCACCTCAATTACCTACACAGTTCATAGCTTCTCCCCTGTGCCATCCTCCCCAGTGATGCAGTCAGCACTCATGATGCACGTGGTGGGGTGCTTTAGCATTGCTAAGACTCCTTCCCCTTGCAGGAGTCACCTGGAGCCTGTGACCCATGACCCCATGACTCACATGTGACCCCTGCAGCACCTGTTGATCAGCCCTCGAGCCCACCCTTTCTGTGCCTCCCAACCAGATGCCCACATCCACAACAGAGGGAGGTCACTTTGGATCTGAAGACACTCAGAGAGGAGCCCCCCATTCTCCCAAGAGGAAGGCTCAACTAGTTTACTGACCTCCAAATCCTGAGTATGCTGGGTAGTGTTCAGTCTGCCTCTGGGACTCCTCCAGATAGCAACTCTTAAGGTAAGAAAGCAAAGCTCCGAGAGGAGTGTCAGAGCCTGCCCAAGCCTTCCAGAGCCCAGGTTCAAACCCTCATTGTTTCAGTCCTTCCCACAATGCCATGCCATCCCTCTCTATCCAGCACCCTTAGAGGAGGCTATAATAAATACTCAGCCCTTCACGGGAAGGACACAAAGGAGAAGTAGCAAGAGCCCCTCCATGATCAGCCTCCTCGGGAAATGCTGTCCAGGAGCAGCGGCATGTGCTTTGGAACAATCTCCCACACTTTCCCCATGTGCTGGCTGGGGGTGAGTGGAGGAGGTTAGGGGGGTTCATACAAGAGAACAAGAGCAGCACTTCCTTCCCCACCAGTAGGTGGCCCCTAGGCAGTGTTGACAAGGCAGAGGGACAGGGCCTGTGAGAAAGGTGGAATCTTAGTAACACCCAGGGCTGGAAACCAGTGGTTTCTGTATCCCTAGTGCAGTCACAGGTAGGCAGAAGCTGGGAGACCTCTGAATGCTTTGCAGATGACACTCAGAGAGATTTTCCTAAGTACCAGGTACCATCAAAGACTACCATGCGGTAACTACCAGGCCCAGGCTCTGCGACTGAGAAGCTGATGTGAGAACCTGTTCACACCCCACAGGAATCCACACCACAATTCAGATCAAGCAAGATGAGAATGCTGCACTGAGAAAAGGTATCAAGCCATGTGGTTAAACATAGACAAGAATTATGGGTTAATCTAAGTTGTAAGAGTTAATAATAAGCCTGAGCTAATAGGCAACAGTCTATAATATAAGCCTCTGTGTATTTCTTTGGGATTGAATGGCTATAGGACCCAGTAGTACAGAAACTTCACTCTACAGAAACACCACTTCCATATACAAGAAAATATATTGCTCTCAAAACACAAATAAAAAAAAGTACAACTTACCAGAATCTTTGGGAGGCAGCAATGGCAGCCTAAGAAGTAAGTTTATAGGTTGTAAATTTAAACAGTCAGAGAGATTTCAAATAAATAACCTAATGATGTACCTTAAAGTATTAGAAAATCTAAAAGAAAATGAACTAAAAATTATTATAAAGAATAAATAATAAAAACTGAGGCTTAGAAG
Organism: Microtus oregoni; assembly: GCF_018167655.1. Classification (NCBI taxonomy): domain Eukaryota; kingdom Metazoa; phylum Chordata; class Mammalia; order Rodentia; family Cricetidae; genus Microtus; species Microtus oregoni. Next base: position 25,115,676 of record NW_024543087.1, on the reverse strand, counting down.
ATGGCTCAGTCCTTAAAGTGTTTGCCACACAAACACAAAGACTTGAGCTTAGATCCCCAGAATCCATGGAAAAGCAAGCACAGTGGCATGTATTTACAACCTGAGCACTGGAAAATATTCCTGTATACATTGGCCAGGCAGTCTAGCCAAATCCCTAAGCTCCAGGTTCAGGGACAGACCTTGTCAAAAAAATTATGGTGGAATGCAAATTAGAAAGACACCAACATTAACCCTTCCCCTCCACACACATACACACACATGCATACATACTTGTATGCACAAATAAATGCACATATATACAAAGAAAAATTTAAACAAAATTAAAAACCAAGGCAGAAACTAATAAAATAGAAGCCAAAAGAATAATACAAGGGATCAAAGAAACAAAGAGTCTGTTCCTTCAAAAGAGAAGCAAAACCAAAACGCATTAACCAAACTATCAAAAGAAAACAAAGGCCCACCGGGCAGTGGTAGAGCACGCCTTTAATCCCTGATGGAGGAAGGTCATTGGTTAATAAAGGAACTGCGCTGGCCCATTTTATTGGTTAGAAGATAGGTGGGAGGAGAAAACAGAACAGGATACTGGGAGGACGAGGAAGTGAGCTCAGAGACTCCACAGCTCTCTCGGGAGCAGACGCCTGAGAGAGACGCCATGCCCCGCTCCCAGGATGAAGCTCCGACCCAGGATGGACTAGGCTAGAATCTCCCCGGTAAGCGCACCTTGGGGTGCTACACACAGATGATTAGAAATGGGCTAAATTAATATGTGAGAATTAGCCTAGAAGAGAATGGGCCAAGCAGTGATTAAATGAATACAGTTTGTGTGTTGTTATTTTGGGGCATAAGCTAGCCGGGCAGGCGGCCGGGGGTGCTGAAAACGCAGCCCCGCCGCCCTTATTACTTCAAATCCCGGCACTCGGGAGGCAGAGGCAGGTGGATCTCTGTGAGTTCGAGGCCAGCCTGGTCTACAAGAGATAGTTCCAGGATAGGCACCAAAGCTACAGAGAAACCCTGTCTCAAAAAACCAAAAAAAAAAAAAAATTAAAAAAATTAAAAAGAAGAAAGAAAGAAAAGAAAAGAAAAGAAAAGACTGAATTAAAATTACAGACAACAGAAGAGTCATTGAAAGAGATAGGACCAGAATCCAGAATGTCACTGAAGAATATTTTGGGAATGTATATTATAATATATTGGAAAATCTGGATGAAATGAATAAATTTATAAGCATGAGATCTACCAAAAATTTAGTAAAGTTGATATAAAAAGTCAGAAAAGATATCGAAGAGTAATTAGATGGAAACAATAGCAAAGCAAATAGAAGGAAAGGATACCTTTGCTTTGAATTCTATAAGATTGTTAAAGAACTGATAACAATGCTTCTGAAACTATTTCATAAAATACCAAGGGAAGGAACACTTCCAAACTCACTCACAACCCTGACAGCAAAGCCAGGTAAGGACCCAAAAAATACAGGAAAACTACAGTTCAACCTCCCTAAAGAATATAGATGGAAGCCAGGTGGTGGCGGCACAAGGTTTTAATCCCAGCACTCAAAAGGCATAAGCAAGTGAATCTCTGAGTTCTAGGACAGCCTGGTCTACAAAGTGAGTTCCATGATGGCCAGAGCAGTTCTAAGAAAACTTGCCTCAAAAAACAAAAACAAAGTATAGAAGCAAGGTGCTCCATAAAACATTTGTAGTCCAAGGGCTGGAGAGATGGCTCGGAAGTTAAGAGTACTGGCTGCTCTTCTAGAGATCCTGAGTTCAATTCCCAGCAATGGCATGGTGGCTCACAACCATCTATCATGAGATTTGGTGCCCTCTTCTGGCTGCAGGCATATGAGCAGGTAGAACACTGCATATATAATGAATTGAAAACAAAAACAAAAAATCTTGTAGTCCAAGGGACAGAAAGATGGATAAGCCATAAGTGGTGGCTGACAGATGACATCCACTCCACACTGAAACAGTGCTTTCTATACACAACAGGCAGTTAAACATAAAAGTGGAAATATATAATTAAAATAATGCATATTATGCAAATGCCACAATAAAATTCCATGTACAGTTAGTAGACGGTAGTAAAAAAAAGTGTACCTTTGCCGGGCGGTGGTGGCGCACGCCTTTAATCCCAGCACTCGGGAGGCAGAGGCAGGCGGATCTCTGTGAGTTCGAGACCAGCCTGGTCTACAGAGTGAGTTCCAGGACAGACTCCAAAGCCACAGAGAAACCCTGTCTCGAAAAATCCCCCCCCCCAAAAAAGTGTACCTTCTTAACAAATCCATAAATATAGTCAACACTCACAATGAAACAGGTGAAGATTAGCTATGCTAGGCATGGTAGCACTTGTTATCTCAGCACTTGGAAGGTAAAGGCAGGAAGATCAAAAATTCAAGGTCATCCTCCTGCAGCTATATAGTAAGTTCAAGGCCCGCCTAGACTAGAAGAGACTTTGTCTATAAATAAATGAATAAATAAATGAGCATTAAAAATACAAACTAGATAAATGAAGAGAAGATGCCTCCTGCTTATGAATTAAGAAACCTCAATATTGTTTTGCTTTTTATTTTTGTTTTAGATTTGTTTGGTCTTGGTGTGTGTGTGTGTGTGTGTGAAAGAGAGAGAGAGAGAGAGAGAGAGAGAGAGAGAGAAGGAAAGAGAGAGAGAGAACATAAAGTTGGGTGTACAGAGAGGTATGTTTGGGAAGAGTTGGAGGAAGAAAATACATGATCAAAATATAATGCATGAAATTTTTAAAAAAAATTTTAATTAAAAAATCTCATGTTGTTAAGATAGTAAACACCTTGAAAATGATATAGTCATTGCAATTCCAGTGAAAGTCCCAATAAGTTTTGCTTTTATTTTTAGAATTTGTCAAACTGACTAGAACACTCATAAGTATGTAGAGAACTAGACTATCCAAACCACCCTGGAAGAAAAGAATTGGAGGACTACTTACACTCCTTATTTTAAGGCTTAGTACAAAGCTACAGTAATTAAAGCAAAACGGCATTCACATAAAGACAAGCAAATGTAAAGGAGTAGAGCTCCCAGAGAAATAACAACCTATGTTACAGCCAACGGGATTTTGCAAAGATGCCAGGGTTGTTGGGTAGAAAATGTTTTCAACAGAGGAAGCCAGCCTACATAACACTACATGGAACCTGATTTAGCCAGGGAGATTCAAGAACTTCACCTTTCAACTCAGCACAGCTGAGCTCCCAATTCACGCCAGATGTCTCATTTACTGTTACTTAATTCCATTCTTGCATAGGCGTACATGTCTCCTGGTATTAGTGCTTTTGTTTGTATGTTGCTCGGTTAGGTTTTAACTGTTTTTCTGCTTCTCCACTCAGTTTACCACAAAGCATCTTTCACTAAACTCCTCAGCCACATGTCATACCTTCCCCCCCATCCCTATATCCTTTATTCTTCATCCACTTCTAAGGGTTTTTTTGCCTGCATATATGACTGTACACAGTGTGTACACCTGGTGCCCGGAAAGGGCACTGGATCCCTTAGAACTGGAGTTACAGATGGTTATGATCTGCCATGTGGATACTGGGAATCAAATCAGGGCTCTGTGATAGAGCAGCCAGTGCTATTAACCACTAAGCCATCTCTCCCTGCTTTGCTTTTTGACTATAACTGTCCAGAGATTAACAATCTCTAAAATCTCTGAACATAGCGGACAATGAGGACTACTGAAAACTCAAGAACAATGGCAATGGGTTTCTGATCCTACTGCACGCACTGGCTTTGAGGGAGCCTAGGCAGTTTGGATGCTCAACTTACTAGACCTGGATGGAGGTGAGGGTTCCTTGGACTTCCCACTGGGCAGGGAACCCTGATTGCTCTTTGGGCTTGCGGGGGGGACTTAATTGGGGGAGGGGGAGGGAAATGGGAGGCGGTGGCGGGGAAGAGACAGAAATCTTTAATAAATAAATAAATTAAAAAAAACAGCATGGTATTCAAAAAAAAAGACAACAATCTCTAAAATCTACGAACCCTAACAGTATCCCAACTTCCCCTTCTCAGCTACTTTATCCATCTCCATTTCTTACTTTTCAAAGTTGATCTGATGTTTAATCCTTATCCTTACCCATGCTATTTCCTTCCCACCTCTGATCTTACCAACTAGAGCTCTGAGTATATTCCATTTTATCCGTGGTTATTTATCCCTCAGCAGTTACTGTGGTAGAAAGGTCACTGTTATTAACTGGCTACTGTGTTATTTGCGTGGCTGTAATACCAAGCAGCCATGGCTCTGTCCCAGGTAACAGCCTATACAAGGAGTGATGTAGAGCTAATATCAGGCACCCTGAGGTCCTGGACCAAGGAATTATTTTCTGAACCATACACTCAACCCTACACACCAAAATCCCAATTGAACATTGCAAAAATTTCAACTGACAGAGTATAGTTGACAAAACAATAAACAGAGAAATAAAATAATACCAAACGTATAAGTCCCAGCACAATACATAGCATAAGAAGTGCAAAAAAGAGAGAGGAAACATAACTCCTCCGAAAATGATTAACTCCACAGTAATTAACAATCCCCAACCCCAGAGTAATGGCATCTAGCGAGAGTACTTAGACGAAATCCCAGAGAAAGAACTCAAAATAGTGGTTATAAATGTGTTCAAAGAGTCAAACAAATGGCTGAACAAAATAAGGAACGGGATACATGTTATGAAAAAAGAAACCCAAACTTAGGGTGCCTGGAAAAGTTTTATGGAAACCCACTATTTGTAAGATAATCTTGAAATATAAAATTTAAAAGGATTTTGAACATGGGTGGACAACGCTGTTCCCAGAAGATATGTGTTATTAAATAGAGACCTCAGTGCTGTGTAAACATTTCCCTGCATGCCATTGATCAGTGAAACTTCAGAGGTCCCCAGAACCTCTATTTGCTTTTGCCATTACGCCTGGCTGCCCACCACAGCCCTAGACAATATACAATTTTTAATGGAATACATGATTGTAATTAAACTCACACTCCACTAAATTATTAAGGTGCCTGTAAGTGAAGCCTCCACATAGTTTACACTCCACAAAGGAGAGAAGCTGAGAGACAAGAAACACAGCTCTGACCACACACACTCCCCTACCTGCAACCCTTCCTGAGCTTGAGTCATGCCCTGAAAAGAAGCTAAACTCCTTTGTAACAGATTGGACATAGTCTGGCTCCCGCCCATCACTGTAGAAGCTCATCTTGCATCTGCTTTACCAGGTCCTACACAAGTCACCTCTCAGCTCCCCTACACAGCAATCCCTTGGCACCACTCCTATGTGAGGAGGCCTGATGTAATCCTATTTATCTTCCTCTTGTTAGCTGGAAGATGGACCCCAATCACTCAGTTTAAAGTATAATCCCCCAACAATTTCATCCATAGTTCTTACTATAATGATGCTATATCTATTTATTTGTTTTTGACCATGGCTTTTCCCAAATGTCCCCCACCTGTAAGCCAACGTTCATGACAATACCTTGTATCCAGGAAGTACAGAGGCAAGGTGGAACATAGCTAATGTTGCCTGCTCTCTGATGGGGAAGTTGGTGATTAATAAGAACACATCTTGTTATTATGGCTAGCCTTGTAGCCAAAGGCATATACACTCCTAGAATATGGGTAGAATATCTACCCCAGTATAATGCCATGACAATTAAATGCACCTCTCCCTGCACACAGGAGGTGCTCTTAATTCCTTTCTTAAATTCCCTCACCTCCCAAGGAGAGTAACCAGGGATAGGGTTATGCCTCCTCCACGTCTACCCTGAACGGTGATGTCTGGGTGGGAAACAGCTTCAGGCTGCAGATGCTATGACAGCATGGCTTAAATTGAATTACTCTGAAATCGGAGACGCCTTCAGCTCTCCCAGGGAGTTCAGAAGTGTTCGCCCCGAGAGAAACTGCACACTGCACGGGGAAAGGCATTCGAGTTGATAAGAGGTTGTTCAGATCACCATCTAAGGCATCTTGAGCCTTTGAAATAAACTCATTCCTTATTAGCACACACTTGGGATTCTCAGGATTGAATATTATTTCGATTACACAGAACCCATTTCTAAGGATTTTTTTCAAGCTGTCAAGATCCTATGTAATTTCATCTCCTCACAATGTAGTCTCCCATACCCGGAGTCAATAGCGCTGATGAGAAAGGGGAAGAAAAAGAGAACATGAGCAAGAGGCATTGCTCCAACCAGGGCTGGAGCAGGTCACTAGCTCATAGCCAAGTCCATGTCACTGAAGCTGTGGCCAGGAAACAGCCACTGAGAAATGAGCGTTGGAACTGACTAATAAAATTCTCCTGTCAACTTACTAACTTCAGCTGGAACGAAAAGATAAGGGGTGAGAAGTGTCTTAAGAACAGCTCATCCAATTTGAATATGAAGCCAACACAAAAGTGATCAAAGAAAGAGTGGGTGACTGGAATCCAGCACAACGGAAATCCTCATGTCTCAAGTGTGAATGCTGAAAAAGTGAGAACACGGATCCTAGAACGCAAGGAAATGCTTACAGAGCCCATATTTGCTGGGAGATTGCATCAAGGATATAAAAAGAGCTCTTTCAGCTAAACAATAAAAAGGCAACACAGTTAAGCAAAGCTTCCAGGCACTGGTGGAGCATGCCTTTAATCCCGACACTCAGAGGCAGAAACAGGTGGATCCCTGAGTTTGGGGTCAGTCTGGTCAACAGAGGGAGTTCCAGGACAGGCTCCAAGGAAAAACAGAAATCCTGTCTCAACACACACACTCCCAAAAAGGTTTTGTTTGGGTTTTACTTTTTGTTTTTTTTTTTTTTTTTTGAAACAGGGTCGTCTCACTGTGTAGCTCTGACTGTTGGGAACTCACTATTTCGACAGGCTTGCCTGGAATTCACAGATCTACCTCCCAAATCCTAGGATTAAAGGTGTGTACCATCATGTCCAGTTTAAGGAAAGGATTTTGAAGAGACATATTTCTAAGGAAAATATAAATGATGAGAGGCATATGAAGATGTTCAACATCATTCCCTAACAGGGAAATGCTTAATTGGGCCTAATGGTAGAGGACTGTGATCTCGCCCACTCAGAAAGCTAAAGCAGGAGAACTGCACATTCAAAACCTGCCTGGGCTACAGAGGGAGTTCACAGTCAACCCGGAAAAACTAAGTGAGAGCCTGCTCTCAAACTAAAATATGAAAGGGGGGTGGAGATACAGTTCAGTGGCAGGGCACCTGCCCAGCTTGCTTAAGATCCTAGGTTCAATCCCTAGAATAGCAAAAATATGAAAAAGGAGTGACCTTTATAAAGTATATCCCAACGAAGTTATTATCAAAAAGCAAAAAGCATTCACTCAGTAAATTGTCTATCTAAGCATCGATCTGGGGGTGAAAAGTCAGCAAAAGCAAGATTAGCCCTGCCATCAGAGGACCGACATTCTGGTGAAATAAGGAGTCTTGGAGACTAGAACCAGAGAGAAGCAGGTTAGACTCGGCAGAGGCTCTCCCACAGATCAGCATGATCAGCAGACCAATATGTGTGAGGTCACTCCTCTAGGAACCCCACAACAACCCTTGCAGACATTGTTCCTCATGTTTTTCGAGACAGGGTTTCTCTTGTAGCTCTGAAGCCTGTCCTGGAACTAGCTCTGGTAGACCAGGCTGGCCTTGAAGTTCCTTACATTTAAAACACTGCAAGTTTTACATTAAAATTTTGTAATGCAAAGAAAATTCAGAAACTCCTAAGATATTAAAGGAGATTTGGTTTGAAAGAGAAAAATCACAGCCAAACTTGAAGGGAAAGACCTGGCACATACAAGTAGCCCAGATCCCAAGGCTCCTCAGAACTCCGAGGTCGTGGACTCCAGAATCTCTCTTGTTTCTTCAAGGCACTGACAAGTCTTGCTTCAGGTAGTGCCTTTGAGGGTATCTGAATAGGGAACAGTGGTATGAGCCAGAAAGAGGGTCTCTCCAGGAGCAAAAGACAAAATTAGCTGCTATCCAATACAACAAAAGCAACATCACTCTCTGGGACACATGCTGGGGTCACAGTCTGTCATACATGAGGGGCTTCTTAAGCGCAGGGTCCTTCAACTTTAACAATTCACGACATGCAAAGCACCTACCTGAGCCAGCTCTTCATCACAGCCTGGGACTTGCTAAGTTGACAAAAACTAAGCAGCACAGCAGCTTAGACACAGAAGGGTTTATTCAACGCACAGCCTGAAGATGGCGCTCATCACAAAGGGGAAGGCGTCTGTGGCAGGCACGTGAGGCAGCTGGTCCCAGTGCATTCAATTAGGAAGCCAACAGCAATGAAGGTTGGTGCTTGGTTTGTTTTCTCCTTTCTCTCAGTCTATTAGTCCATGACCCTGGACATAATGGACGTAATGGTGCTGCCCACATTAGGCTATGTAGTCCTACATATGGAAGCCCGATCTAGAAATTGCCTTGCAGAAACGTCCAGAGGTTTGTCTCCTGGATGATTCTAGATCCTGTCAAGTCTGCGATCCATAATGACCGTTGCAAGAATGAAATCAACAAATCGACAGCCAAAGAGAGGGACTTGACAATGTCTCCCAGTAAGTAAGTAAGAAGATAGACTGGAAATAGCCCATTATACTAAGGCGATATCCCATGGGATAGTATATTTAAAACATGGCTATTTAGAACTAAGTTTAAAATAATTATAATTAAGTAAAATTTAAGCTTTATTCCTAAGTTACAACAGACACAGTTTTAAATGCTTAATAACTCGTATATATGACTAGTTAGTACTTCAGCAGACTGGGCAGATAAAGCACATTTTCATCTATAAGGCCTGTTGGACACTACTGACAGGATTTAAATACCACAGCTAATAAACTGAATCTAACTGTAAGACACAGAAAATGACACCCAAGAAACAAGAAAACACAACTGCATCAAACACACATGAAACATTACAAAGAATTGACTATTGGGGCATACGCAAAAAAAGATCTTATGGTCTACATTCACTAGCCCAATATATAGGGTAAAACAAAATGGCACATATATGGGTATGTGTATACACACAGTGCATATATAAGGAAACTCTAGTTTTTATCAATTTCTTAAATAAGAGGGGAAATCCAAGAAGAAATTATCAACTAAGATGAGGTTACAATTCTATATTTGTAGGATTCAACCAGCAAGGAGCTCAAACTATTTGCATCCTCAAATGCTTTGTTCAGGAAGGAGTTAAAGGGGTTGGAATTAAGGTGGTTTTTGGAGACCAATAATCACCAAAAATATGGGGGGGGACTTAATTTTTAAAAAACTTAATGAACAAACGCTCCCAAACATTCAAAGACAATAAGTTCTAGGTTGTAAAGAGCTGTGTCTAAGCATAGAGAAATATCAAATTGCTGTGACTCACCTCACAAAATGGTGACAGAGCTGAGAACACACATGTCAAACACATGTACAAATCAAAATAGAAAGATCCTAAAAAATATATGCTAAAAGCCTGCGGCTCATTTCAATATCCTCTCTTAACGTTTTTTAATCTCTTGAAAAACTACCAACTGAAGAAAAAATAGCTTCAAGCTGATAATTAGCAAAAGGCTGCTACAAAACTCAAATGGGGAGAAACCTTGGAGGCTATTCTAGTCAAATCTCATCCAGGGATGCTCTCTGGAACCCACATGGCTAGAGGTGGCCCCAGGAATGAAAGCACTTGGGGTGCCAGGTGCACAGGAATAAGCATGCCCTCACTCACAGGTGAAAACAATGCTCCGGCAAATGAATTCACAAGAATAAACAAGAATGCGAGCCACGAGCTCACTAAGAACATCAGACGCATGGAACAAACAGGAAGAGCAGGAGACAGGTGTGTGGAAAGAGTAAGGAAAGGGTCAAGTAAATACAAAAATGAATCTAAGAAATTCCCAAGACCTATTGTAGAAAAATTTAATATCTACATTTAAAAAAAAAAACTAGCCAGGTGGTGGTGGCGCATACCTTTAATCCCAGCACTTGGGAAGCAGAAACAGGCGGATCTCTGTGAGTTCGAGGCCAGCCTGGTCTGTAAGAGCTAGTTCTGGGACAGGTTCCAAAGCTACAGAGAAACCCTGTCTTGAAAAATCAAAAACCTAAAAAGACAATTGTAACGTTCTTGAATTTAAAAGGTGCAAAATTAAAAAGATACCAAGTGCTGGGCCTGGAGAGATGGCTCAGTAGTTAAGAGCGCTGGCTGTTCTTTAGAGAACTCAGGTTCAATTCCCAGCACCCACATGGTGGCTCACAACCATCTGTAACGCCAATTCCAGAGGATCAGATGCCCTCTTTTGGCCTCTGCAAGCAGCAGGCATGCATGTGGTGCACCAACATACATGCTGGTGAAACAATTACAAAATTTTTAGAACAATTAATTAAAAAACAAAGCAGTACCAGCCCAGACATGGTGGCACACACCTTTAATCCCACCACTCAGGAGGCAGAGACAGACAGATCTCCACAACTTTGAGCCCAGCCAGGTCTACATAGTGAGTTCAAGGACAGCCAAGGCTACAAAGTAAGCCCCCCCTCAAAACAAACAAACAAACAAACAAAAAGAGAACTCTAAAGACAACCCTGAAACATAGTACACTTGCACTAATGGAGAGCTTGACTAAATTATTAGAAGGAAATAAATACCTTTACTTTGCACTAAAATATTCTATCCAAGAAAGTGATACCATTTTTGCACAGCAAAATATAATAGTGTAAGGGGGGAAAAAGCAACACATTTGAGAAAAGATTAGGAAGGAGTACAGCCCATAATAAATAAGAAAGTGTAGCTTACCAACACACTCTGCACAATAGGAGACAACACAGAGGCGGGAAGAAGCAAATCATTTCTGAAACACAAAGACATGCCCAGTGAAGTGGGCACAAGACCCCACCCTAACTCTGAAGCTGGCTCCTACTGATAACTGCTCGAAACTGAAAACTCAATTTTTTCCACAGGAGTCTCACTGGGGATACAAACCATACAGAGGAGCAAAAAGGAGTCTCACTGGGGATACAAACCATACAGAGGAGCAAAAAGGAGTCTCACTGGGGATACAAACCATACAGAGGAGCAAAAAGGAGTCTCACTGGGGATACAAACCATACAGAGGAGCAAAAAGGAGTCTCACTGGATACAAACCATACAGAGGAGCAAAAAGGAGTCTCACTGGGATACAAACCATACAGAGGAGCAGGCCCCATGCTCAGCAATAGTGGCCAACACAAGATGAGCTCAGTAGTATATTTTGGAAGATTTATTGTCTCACATTTTGTTCAGGCTTTTGTTGGTGATGTTGATTTTTTTTCAGGCCTTTGGTTATATATTATGGTTTTCTATTGTTTGTGTGTGTTTTCTGTATATGTGAATGTAAATCTCGGTATCTGTATTTCTGGTGTCTTTTATTTAGCTCTTTTATCTCTTTGTTTTTGCTCATTCTAATTTGTTTGTTTTTATTTTATATTATTGTTGTTTCAGATGCCCGTGAGTTTTCTATTGAGAGAGAGAAATGAAAAATGTGGATTTGGGTGGATAGGGAAGTTGAGAGGATATGGAAAGACTTGGATAAGGGAAACCACAGAGTATATTATATGAAAAACATGTTTTCAATTTTAAAAATAAAAAAAAGCATGCCCAATAAATAAAATCAGGGTGGGGGAGTTGAAACAGAGCCTCCCTCTCTATTACGCAGTTCTGGTCATCCTGGAACTAGCTCTGTAGACCAGGCTGACCACGAACTCATAGAGATCCACCTGCCTCTGCCTCCCAAATCTTGGGGTTAAAGGGGCACACCACTACCACCATGCGTGGCTTCCAAAAAAAATTGTGAAAATTCTAATAAAAGCAGCAAGGAGTTTAGAATGGCAGTGTACACCCATAATCACTTTAGATTTGGTATCTTTTGTTGTGCAAAAATGATACCACTTTGATCAAATTTTCCTATGCCAACTTTCTTGGTATAGGAAATCTTTCTTAATTTAATCAAGCTCCCCCTAATAAAAAGAGTATTGTGTATGGATATAACTGTACATTTCTAAATGGCTAGTCAGCTTTCTCTACACTGATTCTGAATAAAGAAATGCCTAGTAACATATTAACATGCCCAGTCTCACTATTAACTGTAAAAATTCTAACTGAAACATCATAAAGCCTATAATAGTATTGTATACCTGTAATCCAGCACTAAGGAGCAGACAGGGGTCACAGTAAACTCAAGGCCAGCCTGGACTATGTTGCAAGATCCTGGCTTGAAAAAGGGAGGGGGTCTGATGGTGGTGGCACACACCTTTAATCCCAGCACTTGGGAGGCAGAGGCAAGTGGAGCTCTGAGTTGAAGACCAGCCTGGTCTACAGAGTGAGTTCCAGGACAGGCAGGGTTACACAGAGTAACCTTGTCTCAAAAAAAAAACAGGCAAATAAAAAGTGTCATGGTTTGCTCCATGTGTTGAGAAAAGGTTTTAGGGTTGCTAATGGACTGTAGTGAAAGTTCTAGAAAAGCAAAAATGGTCACACTCTACAGGTGGAAAAGGAGATGGAAGTCTTCCGGTGCTGCTGACAACCAGGTGGCGCTGGTCATGTGTGTTTGGGGTAGGTCCCATCACTCCAGGCTGACTTTGAACTTGTGATCTTCCTGCTTAGGTTGGATGAGTGCTGAGGTTACGGATGTGCACATCCATACCTGGCTTATAAAAATTTTAACGCGAACACTGATAGTTTGAATGTCACCTCCTACTTTTAATGATAATTATCCCAAAGGCAATAAGCATAAAATGGAACAAGCAGCTAAAACCTCCAAATTCCATGTTGAGGGCAAATAAAGAACATCTAAAACCCCACAGCACAAAACGAGTACCAAGGGGAAGGAAGGGCCAGTAAATATCAGGAAGGGTCAGAAAGGACTAAGGCTGGAGTGGAAACCGAGGCGGCTATTCTGTGTGAACGCTAGAATGGTGTCCTCGGCTGAAATTGGGGTAGCTGAGATCTGACATTAGTGTCAAGAAGGCAGTGTCTTGGGTTGAACAAGAACTGCTGTATTCACACAGGTGGTGCGAGGAAGACGTAGTTTGCTTGACAAGAAGTTCTCCAGGGCTTTATCTCCTGGACAGGAGTGAAAGAGATACCTAGTAGACACAGCCTTAAGCATATGGAAAATCCTAGGTAGCCTATAGCCAGGCTCTGCCCATTTGTCCTCTCAGCTTTCCAGAAAATTACTAGTCTATAAGAAACAAAACCCCATTTTCAAAGAGGGGAACTGTTGTGTGAAGTTTTATTTATTTTCTTTGAGTTTTTGGGGGGCATCCACCACCCAGCTCCCAAGTAAAACACACAGAGGCTTATCCCAGCCTCAGCTGGGCTTGTTTCTTGCCAGCTTTTCGTAAAGTAAATGATCCCAACTACCTCTGGGCTTTTATCTCTCTCTACTTCTGCATGCCTTTCTTTACTTTTTTTCTCTGTGGCTTGCTGTGTAGCTTGGTGGCTGGCCCCTGATGTCCTTCTCTCCTTGTTCTCTTGCTCCTCTTTGTCGTTTCTTCTACTGTTTATCCTCTCTTCCTCTCTTCCTTTCTTCCTCTCTGCCTGCCTGCCTGCCCTGCCCTGCCCTGCCCTGCCCTGCCCTGCCCTGCCCTGCCCTACCCTGCCTATTTTGTCTCCTGCCTCACTATTGGCCATTCAGCTCTTTATTAGGTGTTTTAGACAGGCAAAGAATCACACCTTCACAGAGTTAAACAAATGCAGTGTAAACAAAAGTAACACACCTGAAAATAATATTCCCCAACAGGGGAATCTTAAAAAAAAAAAACAGCTCAGGAAAGATTAAAAAATGAAACAAGAAACAAGAACATGGCAGAATCCAAATACACTAGAGAAATGTAAGGCAAAGATGAAAATGATGACTTCCCAATTAATGTAGACATCTCAATGATGTAATGAAGCAAGATGTGGAAGAGAGATGGTAAGAAGATGCCAGAAGAGAAAATGTGAAATGGACAGTTTATTATGGCCAAATTGGACAGAGAAAAGGCTACGCAGACGGTTTTTGAAAACTTGGCACAGGGCCTAGAAGATATGCATGGGAATGTCAAGAAAGGAAACAAAACGAAAATGTTTAACTAACAAACACTCTATAGACCAGAAGACAAAGCAGAGAAACAGCGCCTACAGCTTGCCATGAAGGGAACAAAACAGCTGCAAAATGTTTTTAAAATTTGCATGACCTTTCAACATCTACATTTAGACCACGTCCTTTATGTAAAAGAAATTTTGGCTTTACAGACTGACCGTGAGCTAGAAAAAACTGAGACAAAACACAATTGAAACTGAGTTATTTCCTAGCAAAAATCTGGGCTTCAAGATTTAAAAAAAAAAAAAAAAAAAAAAAAAAAGAGTTCCCTGGGCTACGAGGCAAAAAGACCAAGTCATTTACAAGGCGGAAATAAGCAAGCCAGTCCAAGATTTGTCTACAACATCCAGAGCTAAGACATAGGCAGCGCTGCAAAACTTTCACAGGAACAAAGAAGTACGTCTCAAAAATGTTCAAAGGTCTCACTGCTATCAACTGAAAAGGCAACAAGAATTTTAAACATGCAATGAAAAAATTTGATAAAAATAAATAAAAATATTAAAAATAAAGTAAAATTAATGTTTGGGAACTGAACCTGGAAACAACTGGAATTTGAAACTGAAAATGCAATACCGTTTGTGAAGGAAGAAAGAAAGGGAAGGAAGGAGGAGAGGAAAAGGGAGGGGAAAAGAAGGGGAGGGAAGAGAAAAGGAAGAAGAGGGAAGGAAGGAAACTGTCGAAACTTCTAGGATGAGAAGATTATAAAACTCTAATTGTTTTGTTTTGAAACAGTCTCACTATAAAGGCCCAGCTGTCCTTCAAACTCAATCCTCCTGCCTCTAATTTTGTGAAACTGGCATTATCAGAAGGTGCTGCCATGCTCAGCAATAAAACTCTAATCAAGAAAAGAAATTTTCAAAAATTGATATAGTTCATTAAGAAGATTCAATGTTGTCAAGATGTGAATTCTCTCTACTTTGACTTATAGATTCAACAAAATCCAAATTAGAATCTCAGCAAGTTGTTGTATGGATGCTATGAGGCCTAGAATAGCCAACACAATAGGAAAGAAGATCAAAATTGATGGTTTGACGTATCTGATTTCGGCCTTGCTGTACAGCTGCACTGATGGAGACAGTATGCATCAGTGAAACAACAGACAGATCAACAGAGCAGTGCGCAGGGCCAAGACACTAAGTCATTAAACACACTGTCCGGTTAGCTTTCTGTAGCTGAGATAAAACACTGACCAAAACCAGCTTGGGAAAGAAAGGGCTTATTTTACCTTACACTTGACAGTCCACTAGGAAGGGAAGCTCTCAGAATTACCCTCCAAGTACCATAAGCCCCGAGAATTCAATGACTTTTCCAGCCCAAATGATGCTGCGATCCTCCCCAAAAGAAGAATGGCCAGGCTCAACACAACAACACGCCACACCAGGTACATATTTCTGCATTAGTTTTCTCTCTTTGTTACTGTGATAAAAGATTGACCAAAAGAAGCTGGAAGAGAAAATGGTTTATTTTATCTTACACTTTACAGCCCATCAGGGGAAGCCAGGGGAGTAATTCAAGCAGAAACCTGGAGGCAGAATCTGAAGCAGAGACCATGGAGGAATTCTGTTTATAGACTTGTCTTCTATGGCTCATTTAGCTAGTTTTCTTATACAAACCAGGACCAATGCCCAGGAGTATCTCCAGCCACACAGGACTGAGCCCTCACACACTAATATTAATCAAGAAAATATCCCACAGACGTTACCACAGAACAGTCTGATGGAGGCAATTCCTCAACTGTGGTTTGCTCTTCTCTGGTGACAACAGAGAAGGGGCAAGGGATATCTAGACATAGACCAGAAATATAACCAGTAAGTGACAGATTTAAACCCAATTTGCGTAGACAGAAGTTTCTGTCCTTCCTGGTCTGCAGCCATTCAGTACCAAAGAAACACAGAGGCTTATATTAATTATAAACTGTTTGGCCTATTAGCTCAGGTTTATTAACTTAAACAACTTCAGTTAACCCATAACTCTTAGCTATGTTTAGTAGCAGAGGTCCTCTGAAATGCTGGATCATCTGGGCCATCTGCTCTTATCACAGAATTTTTTTAGGGGATCTTCTTTGATCAAACCTTATTTTTCTTAACCCAGAATGAATCCACAGCATCTCATTTCCTGCGGAAACAAAAGCAAAACCTCCGAAGGCTTATTATTAATTATCTCTTACAACTTAAATTAACCTGTAATTCTTATCTATGTTTAGCCATGTGACTTGGTACTTTCCTCAGTGAGGCATTCTCATCTTGCTTCCTCTGTGTCTGGCTGGTGACTCAGGCTGCCTTTCCTCTTCCCAGAATTCTCTTAGTCTGGCCACGCTGCCTATACTTCCTGCCTGCCTACTACTGGTCAATCAGCATTTTATTAAACTAATACAGGTGACAGATCTTTACAGTATACAAAAGCACTATCCTACAGCATTTCCCCCCTTTTTTTCAAAATTAGAACTCTTAATCTAATCTCCTTTGTTTA
Organism: Microtus oregoni; assembly: GCF_018167655.1. Taxonomy (NCBI): domain Eukaryota; kingdom Metazoa; phylum Chordata; class Mammalia; order Rodentia; family Cricetidae; genus Microtus; species Microtus oregoni. The sequence continues at coordinate 25,099,086 of NW_024543087.1, read as the reverse complement.
GCTTTTTTCCTGATCATTATCAATAACAACTTGTAAACAAAACTCTAAGCAAAAACAAACACTCATAATCCATTTTCGTGGAATGTGAGTGTAGTTTTCTAGGCTATTTCCTGCTAACTGGGAGCACTGATAATCCTATGGGGACCAAAAGAAAATTCAGGATTATGCTCAATTTCTGACTGGAGTATTCTGTGGGCCTGATCATCTCATCAGCAGTCTTGAGGCTGTTCTGGATGCAGAACTCAGAGGAAACCGCAACAGGGGTCCTCTGAAATGTTGAATCATTTGGACCATCCACTCCTATCAGAGATTTTTTCAAGGGGTCTTCTTTGATCAAACTTTAGTTTCCATAACCCAGAATGAATCCACAGCCTCTCCTTTCCTGTGGAAACAAAAGCAAAACCTCTCTCCCAAAGTAACATATTTTTTTTTAATTTATTTATTATGTATACATATTCTGTCTGCGTGTATGCCTGCAGGCCAGGAGAGGGCACCAGACCTCATTACAGATGGTTGTAAGCCACCATGTGGTTTCTGGGAATTGAACTCAGGACCTTTGGAAGAGCAGACAATGCTCTCAACCACTGAGCCATCTCTCCAGCCCCCAAAGTAACATATTTTTAAGATATTTTTAAAATATATAGGTTGATTTAATTCAGCAGCATTTATAATCAAATGTCTTTTAACAGCTGTTGTTCCTTCCTCGGCAGTCAAAAAATTCAAAGACATGGGGCTGGAGAGATGGCTCAGAGGTTAAGAGCATTGCCTGCTCTTCCAAAGGTCCTGAGTTCAATTCCCAGCAACCACATGGTGGCTCACAACCATCTGTAATGAAGTCTGGTGCCTTCTGGCCTGCAGGCATACACACAGACAGAATATTGTATACATAATAAATAAATTTAAAAAAAATCAAAGACAACACAAAAACAGACAGTATCCAAATTCTCTGTGTATTTTCCATCTTTATATGGCTTTTTTTCTTTTACTCTGTTTATTTTTATTTTTTAATTTTTGTTTTTGTTTTTTTGACACATAGTTTCTCTGCCTATCTTTGGCTGTCCTGGAACTGACTCTATAGACCAGGCTGGCCTCAAACTCACAGATATCTGCCTGCCTCTGCCTCCTAAGTACTGGGATTAAAAGTGTGTGCCACTACATCCAACTACTCTATTTCTTTTTCTTTAAAGGGATTTCTCTATCCTTTTTCTTTTCTCTCCCAAGCCTAGGTATATTTTTATTTATTTTTATTTTTTTTAATTTATTTATTTATTAAAGATTTCTGCCTTCTCCCCGCCACCGCCTCCCATTTCCCTCCCCCTCCCCCGATCAAGTCCCCCTCCTTCATCAGCTCGAAGAGCAATCAGGGTTCCCTGACCTGTGGGAAGTCCAAGGACCGCTCACCTCCATCCAGGTCTAGTAAGGTGAGCATCCAAACTGCCTAGGCTCCCACGAAGCCAGTACGTGCAGTAGGATCAAAAACCCATTGCCATTGTTCTTGAGTTCTCAGTAGTCCTCATTGTCCACTATGTTCAGCAAGTCCGGTTTTATCCCATGCTTTTTCAGACCCAGGCCAGCTGGCCTTGGTGGGTTCCCGATAGAACATCCCCATTGTCTCAGTGTGTGGGTGCTCCCCTCGCGGTCCCGAGTTCCTTGCTCATGCTCTCTTTCTGCTCCTGAGTTGGACCTTGAGATTTCAGTCTGGTGCTCCAATGTGGGTCTCTGTCTCCTTTCATTGCCTGATGAAGGTTAATATTCAGGAAGATGCCTATATGTTTGTCTTTGGGTTCACCTTCTTATTTAGCTTCTCTAGGATATACCACTCTTGGGAATATACCCAAGAGAGGCCCTATCATACAACAAAAGTATATACTCAACTATGTTCATAGCAGCATTGTTTGTAATAGCCAGAACCTGAAAACAACCTAGATGCCCTTCAATGGAAGAATGGATGAAGAAAGTATGGAATATATACATATTAGAGTACTACTCAGCAGTAAAAAACAAGGACTTCTCGAATTTTGCATACAAATGGATGGAAATAGAAAACACTATCCTGAGTGAGGTAAGTCAGACCCAAAAAGAGGAACATGGGATGTACTCACTCATATTTGGTTTCTAGCCATAAATAAAGGACATTGAGCCTAGGTATATTTTTAAATGCTGCAAACCATTTAAAGGTTTTTTTCATCTGAATCTATCTTTACTGTATATTTCTATCTTTTTCAGACCACATGAGTCTTTAATCTGCTAAGCAATAAGGCTAAAATTAAAGCTATAGCTTTGGTGGGCTGGCTCCACCCCCATTGCTTAGTTTTTTGGGAGTCTAGCTTCATGGCAGAGGTATTGGCGGGACCCACATTTATTGCCACACTCTGTGGAGTTACTAGGTCCATACCACCACCAAGAAGCATATTGCTGGCAGCTCATAAACACCATTTCAGTGTTTGATAGCAGGGCTTCTTGAAAGAGTTGCAAGGTTTTTGCTGCTAACGCTGAGTCAGTAAGCCTTTCTTTGTGTTGTTTTGTTTTGTTTTTATTTTTCAAGATAGGTTTCTCTGTAGCTTTGGAGCCTGTCCTGGAACTAACTCTTGTAGACCAGGCTGGCCTTGACTCACAGAGATCCGCCTGCCTCTGCCTCCCGAGTGCTGGGATTAAAGTTATGCACCACCACCACCGCCTGGCTAGGAAGCCTTTCTTAAAGGAGCTGTGCCTCTGCTTGCTGCCAGCAAAGAGAGCCTACCAGAGTAGAGATGGTTACCAACAAGCTGTGCTTCACTCTCTTCTTGTCTACCTAGAATCCTTTTTTAAAAAGTTTTCTTAGGCTTTATGTGGAAATTCTCGCCAAATGTTTGGTACCACTTGTAGACAGAAGTTTCTGTGGTGGGAAGTGGTGACACATGCCTTTAATCCCAGTACTTTGGAGGCAGAGACAGGCAGATCTCTGTGAGTTCAAGGACAGCCTGGTCTACAAGAGCTAGTTCCAGGACAGGAACCAAAAGCTACAGAGAAACCCTGTCTCGAAAAACCAAAAAAAAAAAAAAAAAAAAAAAAAGGTTTCTGTCCCAAAGAAACACACAGAGGCTTATATTAATTAAAAAACTGTTTGGCCTATTAGCTCAGGCTTATTAACTTAAATAACCTCAATTAACCCATAACTCTTATCTACTTGTCTGTGTTTAGTCATGTGGCTTGGTACCTGTTTTCAGTAAGGCATTCTCATCTTGCTTCCTCTGCATCTGACTGTGATTCACTCTGCCTTTTCTCTTCCCAGAATTCTCTTAGTCTGGTTGCTCTGCCTTTACTTCCTGCCTGGCTGCTGGTCAGTCAGCATTTTATGAAACTGGTAAGAGTGACAAATCTTACAGTGTACAAAAGCATTATCCCACAGCAAGTTTGCATCCAGGCTAATATGTAATTAATCAAGAAATCATGGAACAGGCAGATAACAGACATCATGAAACAGTAGAGAATCAATAGTTACAAATACAGTAACCATTAAGAAAACCTTTACTGAAACATTTTGAAAGATACATGGAAATAATTATTTAAAAATGCAATTCATCCAAAAGACTAGAAACAGAGAGACAAAATCTAAAAAACTCCAATTAGCAAAAGAGAAAGAGCCAGCATGTCAGGCTGGCAGTGCCAGATCTACGGTTTTATACAACACTGTTGAAACTGTCCCAGTGTGTAGATTTAAACATCTCCAGATGATTCTTACATAGCAAATATAGTAACAATACCAAAACTTGAAAAAATTCTTAAAATATATTAGAGACCAAGCATGGTATCAAGTACTTGGGAGGCAGAGGCAGGTGGAGCTCTGTGTTTGAGGCCATTCTGGTCTACACAGGGAGCTCAAGGACACCCAGGGTTACATAATGAGGCATCATCTTGGAAAAAAACAATATTGCAGATCATTGTCACTCTGAAGTTAAATTGTAAATACAGCAGCAAACAGAATCCAATGGCACGTTTCAAAACTGTACAACTGGGGCCGTGGAGATGGTTCAGTGGTTAAGGAGCTGGCATCGTATGTCTGTCGACTGAAAGTCCATTCGTGGAACACAAATAAAGATAAAAAGAGAGGACCACCTCCACAATGTTGTGGCCTGACCACCACTAGTGTTCCATGTGTACCCATTCATACACATCATGATCTTACACACACACACACACACACACACACACACTCCACGGAGAATCAGGGGAAGGAGGATAAAACTGAATATAAACATGAATGAATCAAGCTATATTCCTATGCAATGAAATGACCTCACAAAAGAGCAGTATGAATCAAAGTACATTCTGAACACAGCATCTTAACTGTGGTCCTTCAGTGAGCAGTAGGATAAACAAATGCAAATAAATCTTGAAACATTTTACTAAGTTTGTCACGATGATAAAAATCTATCGAGTCCAAAACTTAATCTGTATGAGTTGTATGAATGGATCAATTGGTAGATAAGTTGAGAGAATCCGGAGTTCTCATTCTGGAAGAAGTGAGAGGGGAATAAGAAATGGGAAGATCTGCAAGGAAACTAAGACTCAGGAGAACTGGAGGAACCTAAGTGTGTCCACTGGAAGAGCAGACCGGCAACCATGTGACCTTCTGAGAGACAGAGAGAAAAAAACCAATGCAGCAAAACGATGATGATGATGATGATAAAAAAAATACATGGTGGCTCATTTCTGCAAAGTTTCTATAAATTTGAAAATATTTCACTAAAAAAAAGCAGAAAAACATGTCTCTTGTTCTATTAATTTCTGAGCAATGGGTCTAGCATGCTTACCTGGCAAAGATGGGGAGCACTCTCACCAAAGACTAGAATAAAAATTAAAAAAAGACACTGTTTCCCCTTATTGTATTTGTTGCACTGAAGGTACCTGTCGACAGAATTAGACAAGGGCAAGCAAGTGCAGGTATAGAGCTTGACCAGGAGGGAAACTATCACCGTTGCAAAGCACACAATTGCACAACCCAGAAAACAACTAGACACCAAAGAGTCTTTGTAAGACAATTGAGGACACAAGCAGAAACCATCAGGGTTTGATGGTAATAGCAAAACTCTGAAGCTTGACTTCACCCTAAGGTCTTGGTAAATCTGCTATTTCTTTTCATCCTTAGGCTTTAAGGCCAAATCACTATTTGAATGTCAGTTTGGCATCCTTAAAATAGATTAGGATTAAGGATCTCGTGATCACCTAGGCCATCCTCATAGCTAATCCTTAAACAGCATCAGCAATACAAGAGCACTCACTCTTGAGAGGTGTTGTTGGGAAAGAAAGATGGCCTACTGTAATATATCACAGTTACCAGGATTACTGCTAGGCCAGCAGAGAACTGAGCTACCCTCAGCATTCTGTTAGAGGAAAAGAAGTTTATAAATAAGTGATTTGTGAAGTTGCTTTTTCTTTTTATTTATTTTTTTGTTTTTTGTCTTTGCTTGTTTATTTGGAGATAGGGTTTCCCTGTAGCTATGAAGCCAGTCCTAGAACTCACTCTGCAGACCAGGGTGGCCTCAAACTCACAGAGATCTGTCTTTCTCTGCCTCCCGAAAGCTGCAATTAAAAGCATGCGCCACCACTGTTCAGCTGAAGTTGCCTTTTCTTATACAAAACAATTGAAATCTAGATGTCAACACTGGATGCTGAAAAGGCCTCCGAAATGAAATGGGAGAGAGCCTGTACTTTGAGGGCATCAATACAAAATAACGGTGAGCTCTGACAGGCCAGAAAAATGCTCATGACATTTCACCATTCCAGAGAGGAAACCGCCATAAACACCCAGAAAAGTCGCTCACTGCCGCAGCTCTGAGGCAAGAGTTAGCGGGAGCTAACCAGGGGCTAAAACCTTACAGTTTGGCTTGTTTTTGAAATGCTATTATTATTGCCCATGTGAATAAAAATAAATAGTAATTTTCAAGCCATTTAATTCTGAATGAAAGTGGGTGAATATATGGTCAAAGCTGCTGGATGTGGTGGCATGTGTGTATAATCCAAGCACTTGGGAGGTGGAGGAAACAACAGGAGTTGGGGACAGATTCTGCTACACAAGAGTTCGAGGACAGCCTGGCTACATGAGATTATCTCAAAAATAAAACTAAAATTAGGAATAAAGAAATGATCAATGTCAAGAACGCCAGCGAAGTCCTCACTGGCTTTAGTTACTTCACACCTAAGGATCAGGAAACTCTTGAGTCCCGTTTATTCATGTCCTCCTTGTTGCCAGTTTCCTGGATCCAAGTCCCCTGGGCTTCATTCCCTCACCTGGGCCCTTCTATGTATACCTAATTACCTATCATTTTTGCCAATTTAGTCCACCCAGAACTTTAAGCATGATGTAGTAATTTGCTGAATCATACTGAGTAACACTAATGAACATGTCTAATCAATTCACCCTACAACCTTGGGCATTTCTTTTTGAACCTGGGCTCTCACTATATAGCCCTGGTTGGCCTTGAACTCAGAGATCCTCCTGCCTCTGCCTCCCAAGTGAGGGAATTAAGGGCCTTGGCACTATGACCAACGTCTTTAGGCACTTTAAAGAGGAGGACAAAAGCAGGTAGGATGAAGAACATCTGATTGAAAACCAAGCACAACCATGTAGATACTCTGCTACGAAAACACCTAGAAGCCTGCTTCCTAATGGCTCAAACATCCCTTTAGGGAGTAGTACTTCTTACTACTGTTCTCTAAGCATTTGCTTAGAGGAACAAGGCTGGCAAGAGCAAGTGAGAAAGGCCAGTTAAAAATCTTTCAGTAAATCCCAAATTCCTCATAAGCATTCGCCACACTCCAGAAACATTGCAAACCACCCTACAACCACTCTGTACAGCAGGATGGTGCTGTCCATGTTAACATGAGAGGAAACAGAGTCCCAGAAGCGGTGAAATGCCTAGTATCACCCAGTTAGGAACTGGTAGCGGAGGGGAAACCAAGATCCATGCTAACTCATTTCTGTCCCAGTCAGAAGATCACATCCCAGATTTCTCACCAAGTTAAGGTCGTGAGACCAAGCAAACAACAGACATAGGTGCCACCATCTCAGCCCTGAGACTAGGCCCGTATGCTGCCTGACTCTGTGCTAATTCATCTCCCCTTACACCATGACACTTACTGGCCGGTTTTCAGTAGCACCCTATTCAGGAACACTCTGCCGCTTGGAATTTTTGACCCGTCAAGGGTCACAGACAGACCTCTCCAGGACCCAAACCCAAGCCTCACTCCATCCCTGCCCTTGGCCTGGCGCTCAGCCTAGGCCACCTATGAGCCAGACTGTAGCTTCCAGAAACATTCCAACTCACCCCAGGGAAGGCACCTCTGGACCTGTGGGTTCCTACCAGAGCCTTTCAAATTCTCCAGGAGCCAGAACTGGTCTCCCAGCATTGTCTTGTCCCAGGCCGCTATTCCTTGGGAAAATTTTCAGCCTCATGGGCAGATACACCAGAAATCCAGCAGGAAGCGACTATCCAGACTGCCAGCATGCCCTGACTGGCTCAGCACCCAGGCCAGACTTTTAAAATCCCCTCATAGGACTAATATCAAAGAGACGCGCAAGAGGATTCCAGTAGCATCACGGACATCCACAGGTTTAAATGTTCCTCGGAAAGGGCCTGACTTAGGTGGAAAATGGAAATCATTCCATCTCTGAGGAGGAAGCAGGAGGAACTTCAGTTCAAGTCACTGAACTTAAGTTTAAGTCCAACCAAAAGAGGGGGGGGGGATTCAAGCAGGATAAATTTTAAAGCCCTTAATAAATGAACAGGAATGTTCTATTAGAATAATTACCTCCGGGCTGAGGACTCACATAGCTAAAAGATAGGCATAAGTAGAACTATTTTTCTTGTCGTCAATTGGCATTTAAATACATACACTATGCATTCTTAAAATCAGTGATGTCTATTTTACCGGTATCATTCCGCCACCTCGACAATCCAAACACGCCTTGACTTAAAGCGGCAGCTTAGATCAGAGCAATGGAGCAGTATCAACTTCCGCAAGGCTTGAAATGCCAGACCTCGGGCAGCTCGATCCCGAATCCTAGAAAAGTTTTTAACACAATTGGCATTGCTTTACAACCATATACTGGACAAAAAACCAGATATACATTATTCGTCAGACTTGGGATTTAAATCCAATTAAGTAAGCTTGTATTTTAACTGACAGCGTAATGCTTACAAGACTGGCTGGCATAATAAAGAAAGCAACTTTAATAACAAAACATGTTAATTTATGTTCTCTTTCACCATCCGTGGAGGATGATTGATGGTCATTTAAAAACTGGACAGAAGCTGAACGATGCACACAAAACTCCCGACACTATAGGTCAAGAGTAGAATAGGGTACTTCTATTTTGAAGGCTAAAATCCAGGCTTACCCCGGGCATCCTTACATAACATTCCACTCGCGAGACTTGAGCAGTGATGGCTTACTGCTATAATCTGGCTATAGCATACAAGGCCCACAATCCAAAGCGTGGGCGAGCGCCTACAAACCAAATGGCTGCTTATGGAGTGCTAAGAACGGAATACCACACACTGACCTACAAACTACAGCCATAGCCATTGGTCAGATCGACAGTGCTGGGCGGAGCCAGGAAGGGGCGGAGCCTATCATGACATTTCCCTATTCGACCAGTTTTCCCGCGCATCGCTTGAAATAGAATTGACGCCTGGGGTATATCCGGCGGAACGTGAGGAAAGCGCAGAGCTCCACAGCCAGAACAGGAGCCGCCTGGTTGCACGTCTTTGCACTGCAATCCACGCCTCCGCAAGCCCAACATCGTCACCAACATGCTGGGAGTACCACCCCGCAGCCCCAGCCCCGACCCTGAACCCTGCTGGGCACCACAGCCACAAGGACCCAGCCCTGCTAAGCACCGCCACCTCCTCGAGCCCCAGGGACCACTCAGCCTGGAAGAGCCCACTGGATCTGCCAGCGATGCATCGACCTTCATGGTGTTCCTGGCCGCCGGCTGTGCCGTGCAGCTACAGCTGGATGGCGTCGAACTGCTGCTGGAGCTAGATCCCAACTCGGTCCTGGAAGTGTCGCTACCTGAACACACCATCATCCTGGTGCCCGAGGGCCTCCAGGCTTCTCACCATCTTGGACAGCCTGGGTTCTTCTCCACCAGCCCGCAGGGGGGCGCTGTCCTGGAAATGCCAGTGGACGACCTGCTAGTCCTCCAGCCGGGATCCTCCTGTCAGTTCATTCTAGAAAGTTCCTACCAAGAGGAATCCTATGATGAGGATGAGGACTCTGGCTCCCTGTCACCCTGGATGGATCCTCCAGCTGGTCAGGCAAGTGAGCACTTTTCCTCCACCAACAGGATGCCCAGTCCTTGGTCTCAGGGCCACATCCCAGAATCATATCCTTCAGGGCATTCCCCTAGTGCAGAGCCATATTCTCCAAGGTCTGTCTGGGACCAGGACAGCTACCTGCTGGGACCCTTTCCCAGCTCACCCCTGCAGCCTCTGCCTCCATCTCCTCCTGGAAGTCCCAAAGAGCAGAGCCCTCCATGCTCTCCGAGGTTCCCATGCAAGGCCAGGAAGAGACTGTTCTGTGAATGAACTGCCCTGCACCAATCCTGATGCCCCTTAAATGAGAGACTGGCTTCCCATCGCCAACAGGACTGCCTTAGCACAGCCTACAAGGTTAGAAGGGCACTCTTGTTTCTGAAATGGGAAGAATGCAGAATATTGGATTGTTGGTTGGCTAGAATGTCTGGAAGGAAGATCTTCGCCACCAGATCACGTGCTGGTTGACACTCGCCTGCATTTGCTCTTTGACTTGACTGCTTGCTTAGACTTTTTCTATACAGAAGTCAGCCTCGGGCAGATCCAGCAGTGCAGTCCTGGTTTTGCCCCCAACTTGCAGCACTTTCCCTCATAGTTCATCCTATCATTCGCCTTTCTCCAACTTAATTTCTTGAATTAATTAGTCATTGATAGTGAAAATCGTTTATAACTTTACCACTACCCCTCCTACTCTGCCAGCTTTTTTGCCATGAGCCCTTTCCTTACCGAGGTTCTTCCTCATTTGGGAAAATCTAGCTAATGGTTTCATCTCACAGATGCTGTTCTGTATGAAACAAACTTAGCAAGGGAAGTAATGATTGTGCTCTTTTTTTGTTTTTGTTTTGTTTTTGTTTTTTATTTGTTTTTGTTTTTCGAGACAGGGTTTCTCTGTAGCTTTTGGAGGCTGTCCTAGAACTATCACTTGTAGACCAGGCTGGCCTCAAACTCACAGAGATCCACCTGCCTCTGCCTCCTCAGTGCTAGGATTAAAGGCGTGCACCACCACCACGCAGCTCATGTTATTTTTTTTAATAAGTAGTTAATTTGGTGAGGCTGTTGTTTGCACTGTGGGTTTATTTTGGATTTTTGCTTTTTGATTTGGTTTTAGTTTTTCAATAAGAAGTAAGTACTTGGATATCATTTTCTGTATTTTTAATATAGTTCTCCTGTTCTGGAGGTCATAATTCTAATGTTACAATAATTAATTATAAGACTATATTCTTAGAACAAATAGAAGATTCCAAATTTATGTTATTCCTTGTTACTAGTATGTAGATATGTCTTATGTTGATTTGATTTCCAAAAAATTTATTTTTATATAGTAATTTGTGTACCTTCTTTTGGATGTTTGATAAAAACAATATCTCTACTGAGAAAATGGGGGCCTTTGACAGATCTAATACATCTTATTTATCCTTAATAATTCCTATGAAATCGTTAAGTTCACTTGAAGTGTATTTGTTAAGGACATTCCTATCATATAGAATGCAATTACTTAAATTTTATAATAGAATATTAGCTTTTCTGTAAATAGTTGTTAGATAGTCTTTGTCCTGCTGGAGATGTTACTTTATAATGTTTTTGATCATAAAAAAGTGAGATTCTTTTGTTTTGGTTTTGGTTAAGTACTAAGGCTTTGTCAAAATGTTGGATTTAATAATTTAATAAAATTGTATTTTAAAAACTTGTGTATTAGAGTACCATCATCTATGAGCTATGTTGAGCCCTGAGTCTTTGGCAAACACACAAAAACACAGTTAGAGGACAAATGAAGCCAGGGTTGGGACTCCATCAGTCCATGCTGACAGAACACACGACGACTAAGGAAGGCCCTCTGCACCCCTGCTAGTCCATAGGATTTCCTATGATTGTCATTATACTCTGGGATGTTTTTGCTTTGGGAGGTTAGAGAGTGTTTGAATGGCTGACTGGTAGGGTTGAGTTTTTTGGAGAAATGATCTCCCTATATAGTCGTAACTGTCCTAAAACTCACCTTGTAGGGAGATCAGCCCAGGCTCAACTCAGACCCACAGGAATCTACCTTTCTTTTCTTTTCTCTTTCTTTCTTTCTTTCTTTCTTCCCTCCTTCCTTTCTTTTTCTTTGACAGACTTTCTGGCTGCCCTGGATCTAAATCTGAAGACCAGGCTGGCCTCAAACTCAGAGATCCAACTGCCTCCTGAGTGCTGAGATTAAAGGTTTGAGATTAAATGTTATGCCCAATTTTCTTTTAATTTTGAGACAGGGTTTCATTGATTAGCGCTGGCTGTCCTGGAACTCGTTTTGTAGAACAGCCTGGCCCACCTCTGCCTCCCACGTATTGGGATTAAAGGAATGTGCCACCACTGCCTGGCTTGCTGTTTTTCTTGAAATCACTCTTAACTAATATTAAAATGTCCATAGAGAAAATGACATATATACACATATACATATATTAATTTTGTATGTATGTGTATACAAGGCAATATATTGTGTAGAGTTATTGTGTATTGTGTGGGTATATATATACATACATATATATAATATATACATGTGTGTGTGTCCGTGTGCATAACATGAATGCTTGTATAGGCTAAAAGAAGGCATATCAGAGTTACAAACAGTTTGAGCTCCCATCTGGGTACTGGGAATAAAACTAGGGTCCTCTATAAGAGCAACCAGTGTCCTTAAACACTGAGCCATTTTAACACTGATCCATGTTTTATAATGAAATAAATCAATACTGACAAAGCAGATATCAAGATAAAGCTACTTTGGGAACATCAATAATTAGATATTGGATATTTGAGTTTGTTGCCAGTTTCTTTATTATTTTTCTATTCTTGTACCTCACTCCTTCTTTATATCCTCCTTAATTCTTTTTATTTTTTTATATAAAAACACATTTATGTATTTGCTTTGCTTGTGTGTGTACACTGGTGTCCTGCCACCATGTGGATGTCAGAGGCTAACAGGACTCTGTTCTCTTCATCTATCCTGTGGGTCCCAACACTTAAACTCAGGCTGTCAGGTCTGGCCACGATCACCTTTACCCATTGATCCATCCAACTGGCCCCTCATTTGTCTTCTTTCTAGGCTACAATGTTCAGTTTTATATACCTAGGGTTTCCTTGTGTAGCCCAGGCTTGCCTCAGACTTAAAATTCTTCTGCTGGAGCTTCACAAGTGCTAAGATGATTGGCGTGAGCCAGCACCTCTGAGCAGCCTACAGAACAGCCTCAGGAATTCTTTCTTTCATGGCCTATGTGGTAAATCTTAGCTTATGTCTGGAAATGTTTCATTGACACCTACTAACTTGTGCTATTTTCGCTGGGTTTGGGATTCTAAAATCACATCTATTTTCTCTTATTACATCAAGCTACTGTTCTTTCCTGCTGTTCTTTGATGTATGTAAGAGGTCTCCTCAGTAAACAGGGGAAGGGCATAATGGGAGGTAATGGAAGATGGGAACATAAGGGATGGGGATGGTCCGTTTATGGGAATGACAGAGAGGTAGAGCAATGAAAGACATATCCTGATAGAAAAGGCCATTATGGGGTTAGGGAGAAACCTGTGCTAAAAAAAAAAACCTCCAGGAACCCACAAAGATAACTTCACTTAATACTCCTAGCAACAGTGGAGATGGTGCCTGAACTGGCCTTCTTCCGTAATCAGATTGATAACTACCCTAATTGCAACCATAGAGCTTTCATCCAGTAACTGATGGAAGCAGATGCAAAGATCTACAGCACAGCTTGGGCCGAACAGAAAGAAGAGGATGATGATATAGGCAAGCAGAGTCAAGATCACGATGGGCAAACCCACAGAGACAGATGATCCGAGCATTTGGGAGCTCATGGACTCTAGAATGACAACTAGGGTGCCTGCACGGGACTCACCTAGGTTCTCTGCAAGTGGGTCACATTTGTTTTTTGTTTGGTTTGTTTTTGATTTTTCAAGACAGGGTCTTTCTGTGGCTTTGGAGCCTGTCCTGGAACTAGCTCTTGTAGACCATGATGGTCTCAACTCCCAGAGATCCACCTGCCTCTGCCTCCCAAGTGCTGGGATTAAAGGCGTGCGCCACCACCACCAGTCTGTGGGTTTCATTTGTATATATTGGTCTGTTTGTGGGGTTCCTAGTAGTGGAACCAGGATCTGTCCCTGGTACATCAGCTGACTTTTTAGAACCCATTCTCTATGGTGGGTGCCTTTCTCAGCCTTGAAGCAGTGGGGAAGAGTTCGTTCCTGCCTCAACCTGATAAGGGAGACCTTGATGATTCCCTCACTGGAGGAATTATTCTTTCTGAGAAATGGGTGTTGTAGGCACAGGGAGGAGAGAAAGGAAGGTAAACTGTGGGTGGTATGTAAAATGAATAAAAAGTTTAAAATTATACAAGTAAAATGTGAATTTTATCAACTTGAAAAAAGTTTCTGTACTGCTTTGTAATTAATCTGCTCACTTTAGTTTCACATGGATGTGGTTAGTTATAGAAATCTCTCATTTAGGGGCTGAGAGATGGCTCAGAGGTTAAGAGCACTGACTATTCTTTCAGATATCTTGAGTTCAATTTCCGGCAACCACATGGTGGTTCACAACCATTTGTAATAAGATCTGGTGTCCTCTTCTGGCCTGCAGGGATACATGCAGGTAGATGCTGTATGTATAATTAATAAATAAATCAAAGAAAAAGAAATCTGTCATTTGGGACTCAGTGAACTACACCTTTGCATTAATTCATGCTTCAAGTCTCAATATATGAAATGTCTCACTGGGCTGGGGATGTAGCTCAGGAGTATGAATCCCGAGTCTCTATACAAAAGAGAGGAATAGAAATCACTCTTAGGCCACTGGACCTCTCTCCAATCTCTCCAATCGGGAAATGGTGTCCTGTTCTATGACGTGTTCCCCCATGTCTCTGTCTATGTTTCCATAGCCTTAATTGTAATGTGTTTCTCTCTTACAGTTAGCCTCATCCTTTTCAAAATTTTGCTTGTTTTTCTTAGAAGACAGTATTCCCTTTACTGGTGCCTTGTTCATTTCAGAACGTCTAACTAAATGTTCTTTAAACTCAACTTGCTTTGGAACTGGAGAGATGGCTTAGTGATTAAGAGCACTGGCTGCTCTTCCAGAGGACCCAGGTCCAATTCACAGCACCCACATAACATCTCACTATCTCTAACTGCAATTCCAAGGGATCCAAAGCTTTCTTCTGGTCTCCTTGGGCACTAGGCATTCATGTGGTATAGAAAGACTAACACAGTTAAAGCAATGCACAGTATATGTACTTGTGTGTGTGTTTATATTTGTGTGTATATATTTATATAATTTTTTCACAATTTTAGTCAAAGTTTACCTAAATTTTCTGCCTCTTGAATGTTATGTCCTTTTTCCATAAAAAAATTTTAAGTATTGTTGTTTTGTATCTATTAGCTTAATGACTACATTTTCTCAGCCATAAATATCACAAATTATTTGGTAGGATCAATACAGGTAGAAAAGGTAATTGAATCATATCTGTAATCCCAGAACTTGGGAGACAGAGGCAGGCAGATCTCTGAGTTCAATGCAAACCTACTCTACTTAGCAGGTTCCAGAATAATGAGAACTACACAGATGAGACCCTGTCTAAAATGATATGTGTGCTATTATTTCTACATTAAATATTGGTAGCTTTGTCTAGCACCTTTGCTGTAGTAAAGGACTGCACGGATACACAATAGTTCAAATAATCCATGCATTTTCTAGTATCACAGTTTTTTTCTGTAAACCTTGGTCGCTTGACTGAAAATGTTCTTCTAGCTCTGTAATGCACTCACGAGATGTTAAAAGAGAAAATCCCACTTTGCATGTGGACTTGTATAACTAAGTATATTCCAGAATGGACATAGTAGCCGACATTTGTAATCCCAGCATTCAGGCAGCTGGGGGAGAGGGGAACAATTGTAAATCTCGGACAGCCTGGACCATAGAGGGAGACACTATCTCAAAAAAATAATGTCTTCCTCAATAAATTTCAAAACCAGAATATTCAATGTCCTTTTCCTTTACCCAAGGAGGATGGTTATATCCCTAGAGTGTTAACTGGTATTCCATCAGCCTTTCCCAGGTCCTTGAACAAGGCATAAAAGATTCAAAGGTTCCCTTGTGATCAGGTCCTCATGAACTGGGAAAATGGTCTCCAACTGTGTTCAGAGACTGAGACTTGGTAGACAGGTCTTAAGAAGAGAAACAAAAGTTTCAAAAGATGCTGCAATTCTGACAAATCACAGTTGCATTGCTGATATTTTAATTGTTTGCAAAGTAGCAAGTCTCCTTGTGATATTTTTGAGCATAGTTGGGGTTGACCCTCTCCCATTGCCTCCTCTCACTCATCTCTCTGCCCCCACCCCCGATTTTGGTTTAAATGCCCCTAAGTACTCTCAACTACCCCCTTCCATTTTCATGTCCCATGTGTTCTGTGACCCTCCCACCTCTCTTATAAAGTCTTTTATTTCTCCTCCCGTGGGTCCTTTCTTGTTCTCTGACCTCTATACACCTTATTTCCATTTAAATACACATATAAAAATTCAAAGCTAAGATCTCCATATGATAAAAAACACTGGGCTCCTGCTTATAAGCCTAGGTTATCTCACTTAATATGTATATTTTGTCAGTTTTCTGAATTTTCTTCAAATTTTGTAACTTCAGTTTTCTTTATATCTGAATAAAATCCCACCTTATGCAGAAACCACATTTTCACCTCCATCCACCACTTAGTAGACAGTGTAATGGTGTCTCCACTGTCAAGTTGATGAGGCCTAGCAATCCCTGGGGAATGCAGTTCTGAGCATGTCCTGGGAGACTACCTTGATCACATTCACTGAGATGGAAAGAGGTGCCCACTGTAGGTGGCACCATTTCCTAGGCTGGAATCCTAATCCACAGGGAAGGAGAAAGTGCTCTGAGCACCAGCATCCCTGCTCTCTTCTCTCTGACTGGATGCAGTGTGAGCAGCAGCTTCTAGCACCAGTGGCCTCACCAGTCTCTCCGGATATAACGTAGCCTTGAACTCTTGAGCCGAAATCAGCTCTTTCTCCCTGACGTTCTGTCATCAGGGTATTTCAACACAGCCAAGGAAAAGTAAAGACATCTCAGCTGATTCCACTTCCTGGCTATTAGGAATAGATCTGCCGTAAACATGGATGTGGAGGTAGCTATTATTTAGAGTATGGTCTACATTGCCACAGAAAATACTTCCTGCTCTGTGGCAGAAAGGCCAACCCCAATTAGTGTGGACTCCTTGCTAAAGATAATAGAAAGTAGCTGGATAGTGCAGACAATGAGTGCAATTCACTTTGGCCTTCAAAATGCCTTTTTCTGAATGAAGTCCTTACTCAGTTAACTGAGATTCTTTCTAAAAGTAACCAAGTGGTCATGTGGTTGCATGTGATTGCAGTAACTACTCATGGACTTGAACTCTCAAGGAAGTAGGGGAGAGAGGACCCGATGATATTGTTAATGAAAATATATCACACAAAAAATACCTGTTATTTGTTTGTTTATTTTTATTTTTCAAGACAGGGTTTCATTGTAGTTTTGGAGCCTACCTGGAGCTCACTCTATAGAACAGGCTGTCCTCAAACTCTCAGAGATCCACCTATCTGTATCCCGAGTGGTGGGACTAAAGCTGTGTGCCACCACCGCCCAGCTGTAATAGAATTTTTATATTTAGGAGACTTATTGGGCATTTAGAAGAGGGTGCTCTGAGAATAAGCTGTCTGAAATTGTGATTAAGGAAGAATTCCAAGTAGGGACAATAACAGAGTCAACAGCTATGAAGTAGGAGGGAGCACTGAATTGATGAGAGGAGCCAAGCCTTGGGCTGAGTCCTGTGAGCACCTCTGACCAGCTACGAGGAAGGCTGAGGCCAAAGAATCACAGGTGCAAGGACAATCTGTTCTACACAGCAATTTCAAGCCAGGTCTGGTAATTTACCAAGACCTTGTCTCAAAATAAAACAACTTTGAAGGAAAACTGAGAGATGGTACAGCAGGGAAATGAAAACAAACAGAGCTGGCAAAGATGGAAACTGGGAAAATACATTAAAAGTGGAGGCATAGGGCTTGGCGTTGGGGCTAGGTGCTCAACCAGTTGCCTAGAATGCAGTTTAATCCCTAATAATGATTCAAAGAAGGAAGGGAGAAGAAAAGGAAGAAGAGAGGGAGAAGGTGGGGAGACATGGCATGTTAATCAGAAGGAATGCAAAGTACCAGTGAGCTTCTCACAGGAGGTTATCAGACAGAAATGATGTGTCTTTGGTTTAAATTAAAATACATGTCTGCATCATATTCCACAGTAACTAAACTAGAAATTAAATGCTAGGTTTTTCGGGGGTTGAAATATGTAGTTTTTAACACTGCTACAATTGGACATGGAGATATACTGTGGCTGTAGAACACTCGCCTAGGCTGCAATAAACACTGTGTCCAAAACCCAGCACAACAAAAACCTGATAGGGCAGGGTATCCCTGTGCTCAGGTCAGTGTGGTGGGAGAGGCAGGATTATCAGAAGTTCAAGGTCATCCTCCTCCACATACCACATTGGATCATGGTTAAATTATGTTTATGAAGAAATAATTAATGAGAAATAGAATGTAGGACATATATTTGAATACTAAATTTTTATTTTTAGTGCTTCGAATTTTTTCTGAAGTATTGGAGCCTGACCTAGAGGTAGTTATTGTAAACCAGGCTGTCCTTGAACTCACAGATCTACCTGCCTCTGTCTCTTGGGTGCTAGGATTAAAGGCATGTACCATCATCGACAGCTTTATGTTGTTTCAATATTTAATGCTCTAAATGATACCTTCTGCTTTCTTTCTTCCTATTGTTTTAAGAACGGTCTTTCTATGGAGTCCTGGAACTCACTATGTAGGAAAGGACTATCTCAAATAAACAGAAGTATTCTTGTCTCTAACAAAAGTAATGGGGTGTACCACAACAGCAAGCTCCCTCCATACCTCCCTCTCTCTATCTGTCTCTCTCTGTCTTCTCTCTCTCTCTCTCTCTCTCTCTCTCTCTCTCATCTCTCTCTGTCTCTCTTATTATTGTTGGTTTATTTGAAAAGATATGTTTCTCTGTGTAGCCCTGTCTGTCCTGAAACTATGTAGTACAAGGCAAACCTTAAACTCAGAGATTTGCCTGCCTATGCCCCCTTAGAAAGGGGATTAAAAGCATTAGGTGCCACCACTTTAAGACTTTTTATGAGGGGAGAGGGTTAAATTTATTTATCTCTCCAGCTCTCTTTATATTTCCTTTTCTTTCCCTTGTCCTTTTTTTTTTCTTTGTTCTTTTTACAGGGGCTCATTCCAGTGGGACTGACCTCTAGGCTCACATTCCTATTTCTACCACCCTGGGGGGCAGGTTCTAGGTGACCATCCAACACATTGGGCCTATCTTTAACAATTTTATGACTGCCCTTAATCTTAAGGAAATCTTTACCTGAATGTTTCACGTTAGTATTTTAAAGAGCCTTTTCACAGAGATGAAGAAACACCTGTGCAGTTCACAAACCACGGGACGGGACATGTGTTCCAAAAGATGGTTAGGATGCATGCACAAAGTCCCAGGTTCGATCCATAGCAGGCTGTAACTCGAGTGTGGTGGTACCATCGTGAAACTCAAGCATTCAACAAAAT
The DNA here is from genome assembly GCF_018167655.1 of Microtus oregoni. Lineage (NCBI taxonomy): Eukaryota > Metazoa > Chordata > Mammalia > Rodentia > Cricetidae > Microtus > Microtus oregoni. The sequence goes on along the minus strand of NW_024543087.1, from coordinate 25,080,133 downwards.
TTTCTCCCTCATGTATTCTGTTTTTTTTTTTAAGAATATGTTTATTTTTATCTTACTGTGTGTGGATGTTTTGCCTGCATGTTTGTCTGTACACCATCTAGTTGCATGTTGCCAGTGTGGTTCAGAAGAGGTATCAGAACCCTGGAACTGGAATTAAACATGTCTATTAGCGGCCATTTGGGTGCTTGGAACTGAACCCAGATTTTCAGGAAGAATAGCACATGCTCTTAACCACTGAGCCAGCATTCTAACCCATGATCAGTGGGTTTTGTTCTTGTTTTCTTTTGTTATTTTCCTTTTTTGGCTTTATTGATTTATTTATTTTGGCTTGTATTGATTTTGAGGCAGGTTTCTCCAAACACAGTTTCTCTGTGTAGCAGAACTGGATGGCCTAGAATTCCCTTTTGAGACCAGGCAGGCATCAAACTCACTGAGATCCACCTGTCTCTGCCTCCCAAGTGCAGGGATTAAAGGTGTGTGCCAGTACCAGCCGGCTGCTTGTTTGGTTTTGAAAATGGTGTCCCAATATGTGATCCATGGTTTTGAAAATGGTGTCCCAATATGTGATCCAGGCTGGACTAAAACTTGAGATACTCCCTCTCATGATGCTGAAATCACATTCTATCAACCCCAGGACTCACGGACACAGTGACATTTTCTCCGAAAAATGAAAACAAAATAAATAATTTGATAAGCACTGAAGTTAAGAAAACTGAATATTGGCGAAGTGGAGGAAGCATTCTTTCCAGTGATTATTTTTTAAGAGAGAAGAGACAGGACCACTCTTTAGAGTCTCAGATGTCCTAGAGCTTTGTAGACCAGCCTGGTAAATTCTATGTGGTCTTTCAAATTTCAGAAACACTCGAAAACAGAATTCTAAAGATCACCCATATTAAAGTCCTATTCCGAAAATGTCAAAAAAAAAAAAAAAGCCGGCCATGTGCTGTTGGCAGACGTCTTTAATCCCAGCACTCCAAAAGCAGAGGTAGGCTGTTCTCTGTGAGTTCGAGGCCAGCCTTGTCTACAAAGCTATCTCCTGGATGGGCTCCAAAGCTACAGACAAAACCATTCTAGAAAACCAAAAACATTAAAAATAAAAACCAAGCGGTGTTGGTACATGCCTTTAATTTCAGCACTCGGGAGGCAGAGGCAGGCAGATATTGATGACTCTTAGTCTAGCCCCGTATACAGAGAAAGTTTCAGAAAGGCTATAGCTGTTACAGACAGAACACCTGTCTCGAAAAAAAATAAAGAAATAAAAAATAAAAGACACGAAAGATATTCTGGTTGCTCAATTCCAAAAGCATTTCTCGAGTACAGCCTAGGCTACTGGAAAGCCCTGCCCACACTCCTGGGCGGAGCCTCTGAATTGGAGGCTCGAGGGGCGGAGCCTAGCGTGACTTTTCACGACTTGACTTTCCGGTCCAACACTGGGGATTTAATTGACGTCCTGGGTGTATCCGGTGTGACGTGAATAAAGCTCAGGACTCCAGGGCCTGTGACTGCAGTTGCTCCGCCAGCACCAGCGACACTGTCCTCACGGCACTCCGAGTCTCCAAGCCCGACAGAGCCGTCCACATGCTGAACATGCAGCCTAGCAGCTCTGACACCGACCCCGCGCCCTACTGGACACCACAGCCACAAGGACCCAGCCCTGCCAAGCGCCGCCGCCTCCACGAGCCCCAGGGGCCACTCAGCCTGGAAGAGTCAACAGCGTCCGCCAGCTATGTATCGAACTCTATGGTGATCCTGGTCGCTGACTGTGCCCTGCAGCAGCAGCTGGATGGCGTCGAACTGCTGCTGGAGCCGGATGCCACCTCAGTCCTGGAAGTGGAGCTCCCTGAAAACACCATCATCCTGGTGCCCGAGGGCCTCCAGGCTTCAGACCATCTTGGACAGCCTGGGATCTTCTCCGCCAGCCCGCAGGGGGGCGCTGTCCTGGAATTGCCAGTGGACCACCTGCTGGTCCTCCAGCCAGGATCCCCCTGTCAGTTCATTCTAGAAAGTTCCTACCAAGAGGTATCCTATGATGAGGATGAGGACTCTGGCTCCCTGTCACCCTGGATGGATCCTCCAGCTGGTCAGGCAAGTGAGCACTTTTCCTCCACCAACAGGATGCCCAGTCCTTGGCCTCAGGGCCACATCCCAGAACCATATCCTTCAGGGCATTCCCCTAGTGCAGAGCCATATTCTCCAAGGTCTGTCTGGGACCAGGACAGCTACCTGCTGGGACCCTTTCCCAGCTCGCCCCTGCAGCCTCTGCCTCCATCTCCTCCTGGAAGTCCCAAAGAGCAGAGCCCTCCATCCTCTCCGAGGTTCCCATGCAAGGCCAGGAAGAGACTGTTCTGTGAATGAACTGCCCTGCACCAATCCTGATGCCCCTTAAATGAGAGACTGGCTTCCCAATGCCAACAGGACTGCCTTTGCACAGCCTACAAGGTTAGAAGGACACTCTTGTATCTGAATTGGGCAGAATATTGAATTGTTGGTTGGCTAGAATGTCTGGAAGGAAGATCTTCGCCACCAGATCAAGTGCTGGTTGACACTCCCCTGCATTTGCTCTTTGAATTGACTGCTTGCTTACACTTTTTCTATACAAAAGTCACTCTCGGGCAGATCCAGCAGTGCAGTCCTGATCTGCCTACCTCTGCCGTTTGTGCTGAGATAAAGGCCTGTGTGACACCACTCCAGCTCATGTTATTTTTTTAAATAAGTGGGGCTTTTGATTATAGTGGGGGGTTTACTTTGATTTTGCTATAGGAGGAGTTGGTTTTACTTTTTCTTTCAATAAGAAATAAGTCCTTTTTTTGATCTCATCTTGTGTTTTTTTAATATAGTTTCCTGGGCATCATGATTCTAATGTTACAATAATTTGTTATAAGACTATATAGTTAGAATTATTAGAAGATCTCAAATTTATGTTTTTCATTGTAACTTGAGTATAGATCTGTTCTATGTTTATTAGATATCCAACAAAAAATAGTAATTTCTTTAGTAATCATATGTACCTAATTTTGGTGTTTGATAATAACAATATCTCTCCTGAGAAATTAGTGACCTTTGACATATCTAAAACATTTTTTTCCTTAACACTTACTATGAAATAGTTAATTTCAATTGAAGTGTATTTGCTAGGGACTTTCCTATTATATAGAATGCAATTACTTCAATTTTATAATAGAATATTAGCTTTTCTGTAAATAGTTCTTAGATATTCTTTGTCCTGCTGAAGATGTTACGTTATAATGTTTCTGATCATAAAAAAGTGAGATTCTTTTGTTTTAGTTTTGTTTAAGTACTAAGACTTTGTCAAAATGTTGGATTTAATAATTTAATAAAATTGTATTTTAAAATCTTGAGTATTAGAGTAGCTTCATGTATGAGCTATATTAAGCCCTGAGTCTTTGGCAAACACACAAAAACACAGTTAGAGAACACATGAGACCGGGGTTGGGGCTCAGGAGATTGTAAAACTTAGGTCCTCTTTCAGATACTTGAACAGAGATGGTTAGAAGGAGAAATGATGAAACAGTTGCCTTATGGTGTCACATGGTAACATTTAAGAAGTTTTTGCTTTGAGCATGGTGTTCCATGGTGTCTTTGCCATCAGTCCATGTTGACAGAACACACGAAAACTAAGGAAGGCCCTCTGCACCCCTGCTAGTCCATAGGATTTCCTTCTGATTGTCATTATACTCTGGGATTTTTTTTGCTTTGGGAGGTTAGAGAGTGTTTGATTCGCTGATTGGTAGGATTGGGTTTTTTGAGACAGGGTGTCCCTATATAGTCGTAACTGTCCTGAAACTGTAGGGAGAACAGCCTAGCCTAAACCCACAGAGATCATCTGTCTCTGCCTCTCTAGTGTTGAGATAAGAGGCATATACCCACAAGTCTGACTTGTTTGTATATTTTTGTGCTGGTATTTGCTATATCTTTCTTTTGTTTATATTTTGGGTATTTTGAGTATGGCCTACATTGCCACAGAAAATACTTTCAGCTCTCTAACACGAGAGCCACTCTTAAATAGTCAAGACTCCTTCTAAAGATAATAGAAAGTAGCTGGATAGTGTAGACAACGAGTGCAAATCATTTTCTGCAGTCCAAATGCCTTTTTCTGAATGAGGTCTTCACTCAAATTAACTGAGATTCTTTCGACAAAACACCAAGTGGCCACGTGGATGCATGTGATTGCAATGACTACTCACCCTCAAGGAAGAGGGGAGAGGGACCAATGATATTGTTAATGAAATATATCCCAAAACACAGGCTTCGTAAAGCCTGTTATTGATTGTTTGCTTTTCTTTTTCATGACAGGGTTTCTCTGTAGTTTTGGAGCCTGCCTGGAGCTCACTCTATAGAACAGGCTGTCTTTAAACTTTCAGAGATTGGCCTCTCTGTCTTCTGAGTGGTGGGACTAAATGTGGGTGCCACCACCTCCCAGCTGTGATAGAACTTTTATATTTAAGAGACTGACTTGGGGATTTAGAAGAGGGTGCTCTGAGAATAAGCTGTCTGAAATTGTGATTAAGGAAGAATTCCAAGTAGGGACAATAACAGAGTCAACAGCTATGAAGTAGGAGGGAGCACTGAATTGATGAGAGGAGCCAAGCCTTAGGCTGAGTCTTGTGAGCACCTCTGACCAGCTACGAGGAAGGCTGAGGCCAAAGAATCACAGGTGCAAGGCCAACCTGTTCTACAGAGCAATTTCAAGTCGGGTCTGGTAATTTACCTAGACCTTGTCTCAAAAGAAAAAATAAAAAAACTTTGAAAGAAGAACTAAGAAAGTGATACAGCCAGGAAATGAAAACAAGCAGAGCTGGCAAAGATGAAAACTGGGAAAATACATTAAAAATGAGGGCAAAGGGCTTGGAGGTGGGGCTTGGTGGTCAACCAGCTGCCTAGAAGGTAAAAGGCTCAGGGTTTGATCCTAATACTGAAGTGAAGAAGGAAAGGGAAGAAAAGGAAGAAGAGAAGGAGGAGAAAGAAGGAAGGAGATGGTGGGGGGAGACATTGCATGTTGATTCAGAAGGCACGCAAGTACCAGTGAGCTTCTCACAGGAGGTTATCAGACAGAAATGATGTGTCTTTGGTTTAAATTAAAATACAGGTCTGCATCATATTCCTACAGTAACTAAACTAGAAATTAAATGCTAGGTGTTTGGGGGTTGAAATGTGTATTTTTTAACACCGCTACAGTTGGAGATGGAGATACACTTTGGCTGTAGAACACTTACATAAGCTGCAATAAACACTGTGTCTAAAACCCAGCAAACAGAAACCAGATAGGACAGGGCATCCCTGTGCTCCTGTCAGTGTGGTGTGAGAGACTGGTGGATCAGAAGTTCAAGGTCGTCCTCCACACACCACTTTGGATCACGGTTATATTATGTTTCAAAATATAATTAATTAATAATAGAATGTAGAACATATACTTAGAATACTAAATTTTTATTTTTAGTACTTTGAATTTTTTTTTGAAATTTTGAGGCTGACCTAGAGCTAGCTATTGTAGACCAGGCTGACCTCAAACTCACAGAGATCCACCTGCCTCTGTCTCTCGGGTGCTAGGATTAAAGGCATGTGCCATCATTGACAGCTTAATATTGTTTCAATATTTAAGCTCTCAATGATACCTTCTGCTTTCTTTCTTCTGATTGTTGTTTTAAGAACGGTCTTTCTATGGAGTCCTGGAAATCACTATGTAGTCCAGGCCTATCTCAAACCTGCAAAAATATTCTTGTCTCTAAAAGAATTAATGGGGTGTACAACTACAGCCAGCCTCCTCCCCCTCTCTCTCCCTCTTTCTCTCTCTGTTATTGTTTATTTGTTGAGACATGTGTCTCTGTGTAGCCCTGGCTGTCCTGAAACTATAGTATAAGGCCAACATCAAACTCACAGAGATCCGCCTGCCTCTGCCTCTTTAGAACTGGGATTAAAAGCATTAGGTGCCAAACTTCCAGACTTTTTTTTGAGGAGGAGGGTTAAATTTATTTATCTCTCCGGCTCTCTTTATCTTTCCTTTTCTTTCCCTGATCCTTTTTCCTTTTTACAGGGGCTCATTCGACTGAGACTGACCTCTAGGCTGGAATTGTTGCTTCTCCCTCCCTGGGGGCATGTTCTAGGTGACCATCCAACATACTGTGCCTATCTTTAACAATTTTATGACAGCCCTTAATATTAAGGATCTTTACCTGAAAGTTTCACGTTAGTATTTTAAAGAGCCTTTTCACAGAGATGAAGAAACACCTGTGCAGTTCACAAACCACGGGGCTGGACATGTGTTCCAAGAGATGCTTAGGATGCATGCACAAAGTCCCCTGTTCCATCCACATCAGGCTATAACTCGAGTGTAGTGGTACCATCGTGAAACTCAAGTATTCAGTAAATTTTTCTCCGTCATATATTCTGTTTTTTTTTTAAAAAAAAGAATATGTCATTTTTATCTTACTGTGTGTGGATGTTTTGCCTGCATGTTTGTCTGTACACCATCTACTTGCATGTTGCCACTGTAAGACAGAAGAAGGTTTCAGATTCCCTGGAACTGGAATTAAACATGACAGTTAGCGGCCATTTGGGTGCTTGGAACTGAACCCAGATTTTCAGGAAGAATAGCAAATGCTCTTAACCAATGATCCAGCATTCTAACCCATGTTTGTTGAGTTTTGTACTTGTTTTCTTTTGTTATTTTGCTTTTTAGCTCTATTGATTTATTTATTTGGCTTGGATTAATTTTGAGGCAGGTTTCTCCAAACAGGGTTTCCCTGTGTAGCAGAACTGGTTGGCCTAGAATTCCCTTTTGAGACCAGGCAGGCATCAAACTCACTGAGATCCACCTGTCTCTGCCTCCCAAGTGCTGGGATTAAAGGTGTGTGCCAGCACCAGCCGGCTGCTTGTTTGGTTTTGAAAATGGTGTCCCAATATGTGACCCAGGCTGGACTCAAACTTGAGATTCTCCGTCTCATGATGCTGAAATCACATTCTATCAAACCCAGGACTCACGGACACAGTGACATTTTCTCCAAAAAATGAAAACAAAATAAATATATGATAAGCACTGAAGTCAAGAAAACTGAATATTGGGGAAGTGAAGGAAGCATTCTTTTCAGTGATTATTTTTTTAACAGGGAAGAGACAAGACCACTCTTTAGATTCTCAATGTCCTAGAGCTTTGTAGACCAGCCTGGTAAATTCTAGGTGGTCTTTTAAATTTCGGCGAAAACAGAATTCTAAAGATCAGCCATATTAAAGGCCTATAACGAATCGGAAAAAAAAAAAAAAAAAAAAAAAAAAAAAAAAAAAGCTGGCCAAGCGCTGATGGCAGATCTCTTTAATCCTAGCACTCCAGAAGCAGAGGTAGGCTGTTCTCTGTGAGTTCGAGGCCAGCCTGATCTACAACAGCTAGCTCCAGGATGGGCTCCAAAACTACAGACAAAACCAGTCTCGAAAAACCAAAAACAATTAAAAATAAAAACCAAGCGGTATTGGTACATGCCTTTAATCTCAGCACTCGGGAGGTAGAGGCAGGCAGTCTTAGGCCAGTCTGGTCTACTGAGATAGTTTAAGCTGTAACATAGAGAAAACCTGTCTCGAAAAACCAAAAAATAAAAGACACGAAAGATATTATAGTTGCGCTATTCCAAAAGCATTTCTCAGTACAGCCTAGGCTACTGGAAAGTCATTCCCATACTCCTGGGCGGAGCCTCTGAATTGGAGGCTCGAGGGGCGGAGCCTAGCGTGACTTTTCACGACTTGACTTTCCGGTCCAACACTGGGGATTTAATTGACGTCCTGGGTGTATCCGGTGTGACGTGAATAAAGCTCAGGACTCCAGGGCCAGTGACTGCAGTTGCTCCGCCAGCACCAGCGCCACTGCCCTCGCTACACCCCGTGTCTCCACAGCCCGACAGAGCCGTCCACATGCTGAACATGCAGCCTAGCAGCTCTGACACCGACCCCGCGCCCTACTGGACACCACAGCCACAAGGACCCAGCCCTGCCAGGCGCCGCCGCCTCCACGAGCCCCAGGGGCCACTCGGCCTGGAAGAGCCCGCCGCGTCAACGAGCAATGTATCGAACTCTATGGTGATCCTGGTCGCTGACTGTGCCCTGCAGCTGCAGCTGGATGGCATCGAACTTCTACTGGAGCCGGATGCCACCTCGGTCCTGGAAGTGGAGCTCCCTGAAAACACAATCATCCTGGTGCCCGAGGGCCTCCAGGCTTCTCACCATCTTGGACAGCCTGGGTTCTTCTCCGCCAACCCGCAGGGGGACGCTGTCCTGGAAATGCCAGTGGACCACCTGCTAGTCCTCCAGCCGGGATCCTCCTGTCAGTTCATTCTAGAAAGTTCCTACCAAGAGGAATCCTACGATGAGGATGAGGACTCTGGCTCCCTGTCACGCTGGATGGATCCTCCAGCCGGTCAGGCAAGTGAGCACTTTTCCTCCACCAACAGGATGCCCAGTCCTTGGCCTCAGGGCCACATCCCAGAATCATATCCTTCAGGGCATTCCCCTAGTGCAGAGCCATATTCTCCAAGGTCTGTCTGGGACCAGGACAGTTACCTGCTGGGTCCCTTTCCCAGCTCACCCCTGCAGCCTCTGCCTCCATCTCCTCCTGGAAGTCCCAAAGAGCAGAGCCCTCCATGCTCTCCGAGGTCTCCATGCAAGGCCAGGAAGAGACTGTTCTGTGAATGAACTGCCCTGCACCAATCCTGATGCCCCTTAAATGAGAGACTGGCTTCCCAATGCCAACAGGACTGCCTTTGCACAGCCTGCAAGGTTAGAAGGACACTCTTGTTTCTGAATTGGGCAGAATATTGAATTGTTGGTTGGCTAGAATGTCTGGAAGGAAGATCTTCGCCACCATATCACATGCTGGTTGACACTCGCCTGTAATCATATGTACCTAATATTGGTGTTTGATAAAAAACAATATCTCTACTGAGAAATTAGTGACCTTGACATATCTAAAACATTTTTTTCCTTAACACTTACTATGAAATAGTTAATTTCAATTGAAGTGTATTTGCTTGGGACTTTCCTATTATATAGAATGCAATTACTTCAATTTTATAATAGAATATTAGCTTTTCTGTAAATAGTTTTTAGATAGTCTTTGTCCTGCTGAAGATGTTACTTTATAATGTTTCTGAGCATAAAAAAGTGAGATTCTTTTGTTCTGGTTCTGTTTAAGTACTAAGACTTTGTCAAAATGTTGGATTTAATAATTTAATAAAATTGTATTTTAAAATCTTGAGTATTAGAGTAGCTTCACGTATGAGCTATGTTAAGCCCTGAGTCTTTGGCAAACACACAAAAACACAGTTAGATAACACATGAGACCGGGGTTGGGGCTCAGGAGATTGTAAAACTTTGGTCCTCTTTCAGATACATGAACAGAGATGGTTTGAAGAAGAAATGATGGAACAATTGCATTATGGTGTCACATGGTAACATTTAAGAAGTTTTTGCTTTGAGCATGGTGTTCCATGGTGTCTTTGCCATCAGTCCATGTTGACAGAACACACGACAACTAAGGAAGGCCCTCTGCACCCCTGCTAGTCCATAGGATTTCCTTCTGATTTTCATAATACTCTGGGATTTTTTTTTTTTTTTTTTTTTTTTTGCTTTGGGAGGTTAGAGAGTGTTTGATTCGCTGATTGGTAGGGTTGGGTTTTTTGAGACAGGGTCTCCCTATATAGTCGTAACTGTCCTGAAAATGTAGGGAGAACAGCCTAGCCTAAACCCACAGAGATCATCTGCCTCTGCCTCTCTAGTGTTGAGATAAGAGGCATATACCCACAAGTCTGACTTGTTGGTATATTTTTGTGCTGGTATTTGCTGTATCTTTCTTTTGTTTATATTTTGGGTTTTTTGAGTATGGCCTACATTGCCACAGAAAATACTTTCTGCTCTCTAACACGAGAGCCACTCTTAAATAGTCAAGACTCCTTCTAAAGATAATAGAAAGTAGCTGGATAGTGTAGACAACGAGTGCAAATCATTTTCTGCAGTCCAAATGCCTTTTTCTGAATGAGGTCTTCACTCAAATTAACTGAGATTCTTTCTACAAAAATCCAAGTGGCCACGTGGATGCATGTGATTGCAATGACTACTCACCCTCAAGGAAGAGGGGAGAGGGCCCAATGATATTGTTAGTGAAATATATTCCAGAAACACAGGCTTCATAAAGCCTGTTATTGATTGTTTGCTTTTCTTTTTCATGACAGGGTTTCTCTGTAGTTTTGGAGCCTGCCTGGAGCTCACTCTATAGAACAGGCTGTCTTTAAACTTTCAGAGATTGGCCTCTCTGTCTTCTGAGTGGTGGGACTAAATGTGGGTGCCACCACCTCCCAGCTGTGATAGAACTTTTATATTTAAGAGACTGACTTGGGCTTTTGGAAGAGGGTGCTCTGAGAATAAGCTGTCTGAAATTGTGATTAAGGAAGAATTCCAAGTAGGGACAATAACAGAGTCAACAGCTATGAAGTAGGAGGGAGCACTGAATTGATGAGAGGAGCCAAGCCTTAGGCTGAGTCCTGTGAGCACCTCTGACCAGCTACAAGGGAGGCTGAAGCCAAAGAATCACAGGTGCAAGGCCAACCTGTTCTACAGAGCAATTTCAAGTCGGGTCTGGTAATTTACCAAGACCTTGTCTCAAAATAAAACAACTTTGAAGGAAAACTGAGAGATGGTACAGCAGGGAAATGAGAACAGACAGAGCTGGCAAAGATGGAAACTGGGAAAATACATTAAAAGTGGAGGCAAAGGGCTTGGCGTTGGGGCTAGGTGCTCAACCAGGTGCCTAGAATGCAAAAGACTGGGAGTTTAATCCCTAATAGTCATTCAAAGAAGGAAAGGGAGAAGAAAAGGAAGAAGAGAGGGAGGAAAAAGAAGGAAGGAGAAGGTGGGGGAGACATTGCATGTTAATTCAGAAGGCATGCAATGTACCAGTGAGCTTCTCACAGGAGATTATCAGACAGAAATGATGTGTCTTTGGTTTAAATTAAAATACAGGTCTGCATCATATTCCTACAGTAACTAAACTAGAAATTAAATGCTAGGTGTTTGGGGGGTTGAAAGGTGTATTTTTTTAACACCGCTACAGTTGAATATGGAGATACACTTTGGCTGTAGAACACTCACATTAGCTGCAATAAACACTGTGTCTAAAACCCAGCACAGCGGAAACCAAATAGGGCAGGGCATCCCTGTGCTCCTGGCAGTGTGGTGTGAGAGACTGGTGGATCAGAAGTTCAAGGTCGTCCTCCACACACCACTTTGGATCACGGTTATATTATGTTTCAAAATATAATTAATTAATAATAGAATGTAGAACATATACTTAGAATACTATATTTTTATTTTTAGTGCTTCGAATTTTTTTCTGAAGTTTTGGAGCCTGACCTAGAGCTAGCTATTGTAGACCAGGCTGACCTGAAACTCAGAGATCCACCTGCCTCTGTCTCTCGGGTGCTAGGATTAAAGGCATGTGCCATCATTGACAGCTTAATATTGTTTCAATATTTAAGCTCTCAATGATACCTTCTGCTTTCTTTCTTCGATTGTTGCTTTAAGAATGGTCTTTCTATGGAGACCTAGAAATCACTATGTAGTCCAGGCCTATCTCAAACCTGCAGAAATATTCTTGTCTCTAACAGAATTAATGGGTGTACAACTACAGCTAGCCTCCGCCCCCTCTCTCTCCCTCTTTCTCTCGCTGTTATTGTTTATTAGTTGAGACATGTTTCTCTGTGTAGCCCTGGCTGTCCTGAAACTGTAGTATAAGGCCAACATCAAAACCACAGAGATCTGCCTCTGCCTCTTTAGAACTGGGATTAAAAGCATTAGGTGCCAAACTTCCAGACTTTTTTTTTGAGGAGGAGGGTTAAATTTATTTATCTCTCCGACTCTCTTTATCTTTCCTTTCCTTTCCCTGATCCTTTTTTCTTTTTACAGGGGCTCATTCGACTGAGACTGACCTCTTGGCTGGAATTGCTGCTTCTCCCTCCCTGGGGGCAGGTTCTAGGTGACCATCCAACACACTGTGCCTATCTTTAACAATTTTATGACAGCCCTTAATCTTAAGGATCTTTACCTGAAAGTTTCACGTTAGTATTTTAAAGAGCCTTTTCACAGAGATGAAGAAACACCTGTGCAGTTCACAAACCACAGGGTGGGACATGTGTTCCAAGAGATGCTTAGGATGCATGCACAAAGTCCCGGGTTCGATCCACATCAGGCTATAACTCGAGTGTGGTGGCACCATCGTGAAAATCAAGCATTCAGTAAATTTTTCCCTGTCATATATTCTGGTTTTTTTTATTAAAAAAAGAATATGTTTATTTTAATCTTACTGTGTGTGGATGTTTTGCCTGCATGTTTGTCTGTACACCATCTTTTGCATGTTGCCACTGTAAGACAGACAAGGTTTCAGATTCCCTGGAACTGGAATTAAACATGACAGTTAGTGGCCATTTGGGTGCTTGAAACTGAACCCGGATTTTCAGGAAGAATAGCACATGCTCTTAGCCACTGAGCCAGCATTCTAACCCATGCTTGGTGGGTTTTGTTCTTGTTTTCTTTTGTTATTTTGCTTTTTGGCTTTATTGATTTATCTTTTGGGCTTGGATTGATTTTGAGGCAGGTTTCTCCAAACACAGTTTCTCTGTGTAGCAGAACTGGTTGGCCTAGAATTCCCTTTTGAGACCAGGCAGGCATCAAACTCACTGAGATCCACCTGTCTCTGCCTCCCAAGTGCTGGGATTAAAAGGCTGTGCCACCACCAGCCGGCTGCTTGTTTAGTTTTGAAAATGGTGTCCAATATGTGCCTCAGGCTGGACTCAAATTGAGATTCTTCCTCCCATGATGCTGAAATCACATTCTATCAACCCCAGGACTCACGTACACAGTGACATCATCTTTGAAAAATGAAAACAAAATAAATATATGATAAGCACTGAAGTTAAGAAAACTGAATATTGGGGAAGTGGAGGAAGCATGCTTTTCAGTGATTATTTTTTTAAGGGGAAGAGACAAGACCACTCTTTAGAGTCTCAGATGTCCTAGAGCTTTGTAGAACACCCTGGTATATTCTAGGTGGTCTTTTAAATTTCAGAACCACTCGAAAACAGAATTCTAAAGATAACCCATATTAAAGTCCTATTCCGAATGTGTCAAAAAAAAAAAAGCTGGCCAGCAGGTCCTGGTGGCACACCTTTTTAATCCCAGCACTCCAGAAGCAGAGGTAGGCTGTTCTCTGTGAGTTCGAGGCCAGCCTGATCTACAACAGCTAGCTCCAGGATGGGCTCCAAAGCTACAGACAAAACCAACCTCGAAAAACCAAAAACATTAAAAATAAAAACCAAGCAGTGTTGGTACATGCCTTTATTCTCAGCACTCGGGAGGTAGAGGAAGGCAGTCTTAGGCCAGCCTGATCTACTGACAGAGTTTCAGCTTCGCTACGACTGTAACATAGAGAAAACCTGTCTCGAAAACAAAAAAATAATAAATAAAAGACACGAAAGATATTCTGGTTGCTCAATTCCAAATGCATTTCTAGAGTACAGCCTAGGCTACTGGAAAGCCCAGCCCACACTCCTGGGCGGAGCCTCTGAATTGGAGGCTCGAGGGGCGGAGCCTAGCGTGACTTTTCACGACTTGACTTTCCGGTCCAACACTGGGGATTTAATTGACGTCCTGGTGTATCCGGTGTGACGTGAATAAAGCTCAGGACTCCAGGGCCAGTGACTGCAGTTGCTTCGCTAGCACCAGCGACACTGCCCTCGCTGCACCCCGTGTCTCCACAGCCCAACAGAGCCGTCCACATGCTGAACATGCAGCCTAGCAGCTCTGACACCGACCCCGCGCCCTACTGGACACCACAGCCACAAGGACCCAGCCCTGCCAAGCGCTGCCGCCTCCACGAGCCCCAGGGTCCACTTGGCCTTGAAGAGCCCGCCACGCCCACCAGCTATGTATCGACCTCTACGGTGATCCTGGTCGCTGACTGTGCCGTGCAGCTACAGCTGGATTTCGTCGAACTGCTGCTGGAGCCGGATGCCACCTAGGTCCTGGAAGTGGAGCTCCCTGAAAACACCATTATCCTGGTGCCCGAGGGCCTCCAGGCTTCTCACCATCTTGGACAGCCTGGGTTCTTCCCCGCCAGCCCGCAGGGGGGCGCTGTCCAGGAAATGCCAGTGGACTACCTGCTAGTCCTCCAGCCGGGATCCTCTTGTCAGTCATTTCTAGAAAGTTCCTACCAAGAGGAATCCTATTATGAGAATGAGGACTCTGGCTCCCTGTCACCCTGGATGGATCCTCCAGCTGGTCAGGCAAGTGAGCACTTTTCCTCCACCAACAGGATGCCCAGTCCTTGGTCTCAGGGCCACATCCCAGAACCATATCCTTCAGGGCATTCCCCTAGTGCAGAGCCATATTCTCCAAGGTCTGTCTGGGACCAGGACAGTTACCTGCTGGGTCCCTTTCCCAGCTCACCCCTGCAGCCTCTGCCTCCATCTTCTCCTGGAAGTCCCAAAGAGCAGAGCCCTCCATCCTCTCCGAGGTCCCCATGCAAGGCCAGGAAGAGACTGTTCTGTGAATGAACTGTCCTGCATAAATCCCGATGCCCCTCAAATGAGAGACTGGCTTCCCAACAGCATCGTGAGAGCACAGCCTACAAGCTTAGAAGGGCACTCTTGTTTCTGAATTGGGCAGAATGCAGAATATTGCATTGTTGGTTGGCTAGAATGTCTGGAAGGAAGATCATCGCCACCACATCACGTGCTGGTTGGCCCCTGCATTTGCTCTTTGACTTGACTGCTTACATCGACTTTTTCTATACAGAAGTCAGCCTCGGGCAGCTCCAGCAGTGCAGACATCGTCTGCCTGCCTCTGCCGTTTGTGCTGAGATTAAAGGCATGTGTGCCACCCCTACCCAGCTCATGTTATTTTTTTTAAACAAATGGGGCTTTTGTTTGTTTTGGGGGGTTGTTTGGGAGTTTATTTTGATTTTGTTTTAGGAGGAATTTTTTTTACCTTTCCCTTCAACAAGAAATAAGTCTTTGGATCTCATCATGTGTATTTTTAATATAGTTCTCCAGTTCTGGGGGTCATAATTCTAATGTTACAATAATTTGTTATAAGACTATATTGTTACAATAATTAGAAGATCTCAAATTTATGTTTTTCATTGTAACTTGAGTATAGATATGTCTTCTGTTTATTTGATATCCAACAAAATTTATTAATTTCTTTAGTAATCTTATGTATCTACATTTTGGGGTTTGATAAAAACAATATCTCTTCTGAGAAATTGGCGGCCTTTGATATATCTAAAACATTTATTTTTCCTTAACATTTACTATGAAACAGTTAAGTTCAATTGAAGTGTATTTTTAAAGGACTTTCCTTTCATACAAAATGCAATTACTTAAATTTTATGATAGAATATTAGCTTTTCTGTAAATAGTTGTTAGATAGTCTTTGTCCTGCTGAAGATGTTACTTTATGATGTTTCTGATCATAAAAAATTTAGATTCTTTTGTTTTTGTTTTGGTTAAGTACTTAGACTTTGTCAAAATGTTGGATTTAATAATTTAATAAAATTGTATTTTAAAAACATGAGTATTAGAGTGTCTTCTAGTATGAGCTATGTTGAGCCTTGAGTCTTTTTCAAACACTCAGCAACACCGTAAGAGAACATATGAGACCAGGATTGGGGCTAAGGATATTGTAAAACATAGGTCCTCTTTGTGATACTTGAGCAGAGATGGTTAGAAGCAGAAATGATTGACGAGTTGCCTTAAGGTGTCACATGGTAACATTTTAAGAAGTTTTTGTTTTGAGCATGGTGTTCCAAGGTGTCTTTTCCACTACGACTAAGGAAGGCCCTCTGCACCCCTGCTAGTCCATAGGATTTTCTCTGACTCTCACTATACTCTGGGAAGTTTTTCTTTGGGAGATTAGAGAGTGTTTGAATGGCTGATTGGTAGGGTTGGGGTTTTGGGAAAGGATCTCCCTATATATTCCAGAGTGTCTTTAAACTCACCATGTAGGAGATCAGCCCAGGCTGGAACCAACAGGAATCTACCCGCCTCTGCTTCCCAAGTGATGGGATTACACCTGTATGTATGGGATTATACCTATATGCCACCAAGTCTGGCCTCATTGTATACTTTTGTGAATGTATTTAGTGTAATCTTTTTTCGAGAAGGGGTTTCTCTGTGTATCTCTGGCTGTCCTGGAAGTCACTCTGAAGACTAGGCTGACCTCAAGCTCACAGAGATCTTCCTGCCTCCTGATTGCTGGAATTAAAGGTTGAGCCACCAATGCCCTAATTTAATTTTTTTTTATTTTTGAGACAGGGTTTATTGATTAACTCTAGCTATCCTTGGAACTCGTTTTGTAAAATAGCCTGGCCCACCTCTTCCTCCGGAGTACTGGGATTAAATGTGTGTGCCTTTACCACTACCTAGCTTGCTGTTTGCTTATTATTCAAACCACTCTTAACTAATATTAAAATGTACATAAGAAAATGACATACATATACATGTACACATATATGTATTTTGTATCCATGTATATACAAAGAAATATATTAAATATGTGTACATAAACGCACACATATCACATGAAAGCCTGAATGCCTCTTTTGTCAGATGAGGGCATTGGATTTCCTGCAATCAGAGTTAAAAACCGTTTGAGCTGCTATCTGGGTGCGGGGAATAAAATGACCATCCTCTATAATAGCAACCAGTGTCCTAACCACTGGCCCATTCCAAAACTGATCCATATTTTATTATGAAATAAGTCAATACTCATAAAGTAGATATCAACATAAAGCTAATGGTAACATATATACATAAAGTTACTTTGGGAACATCAACAATTATATTTTAAATATTCCAAGCTCATTGCCAGTTTTTTACTCATTTTTCTATTCTTGCCCCTCACTCCTTTTTTCTATCTTCCTTAGTTAATTTTAATTTTAAAAAACACACATTCATGTATTTGCTTTGCCTGTGTGTCTACGCTAGAGCCCTGGCACCATGTGGACATCAGAGGCTAACAGGACTCTGTTCTCTTTTGTTGTAGTAGGAGTGGCGGGCTGTGTCCCGCCACCCAGCCGCCCGCACGGCTAGCTTTATACCTGAAATAATTACACGGAAACTGTATTCTTTTAAACACTGCCTGCCCATTAGTTTTAGCCTCTTATTGGCTAGCTCTTACCTTTTGATCTAAACCATTTTTAATAATCTGTGTAGCCCACGAGGTAGCTTACCAGGCAAGATCTTAACCTGTGTCTGTCTGGAGTGGGAGAATCATGGCGACTCCTCACTCAGCTTCTTTCTCCCATCATTTTGTTCTGCTTACTCCACCCACCTAAGGGTTGGCCTATCAAATGGGCCTAGGCAGTTTCTTTATTAGCCAATGACCTTCCTCCATCACTCTTCATCTATCCTGTGGGTTCCAACACTTGAACTCAGGATGTCAGGTCTGGCCACGATCACCTTTACCCATTGATCCATCCCTCTGGCCCCTCGTTTGTCTTCTTTCTAGGCTGCAATGTTCAGTTTTTTTTTAAATAATTTTATTTAACTTCATTTCATGTGAGTTGGTGTATAGGTGTCAGATTCCCTGGGACTGGAGTTACAGACACTTGTGAGCTGTCATGTAGGTGCTGGGAATTAAACCCGGATCCTCTGAAAGAGGAGCCAGTGCTCTTAACCACTGAGCCATCTCTCCAGCCCCTGTTCAGTTTTATATACCTAGGGTTTCCTTGTGTAGCCCAGGCTTGCCTCAGACTTGAAATTCTTCTGCTGCAGCTTCACAAGGGCTAAGATGATTGGCGTGAGCCAGCACCTCTGAGCAGCCTACAGAACAGCCTCAGGAATTCTTTCTTCCATGGCCTATGTGGTAAGTCTTAGTTAGCTTATGTCTGGAAATGTTTCATTGACACCTACTAACTTGTGCTATTTTCGCTGAGTTTGGGATTCTAAAATCACATCTATTTTCTCTCATTCCTTCAAGATACTGTTCTTTCCTGCTGTTCTTTGATGTATGTAAGAGGTCTCCTGGGTAAAGAGGGAAGGGCGTAAACGGGAGGTAATTGAGGATGCAAAGATTGGGATGGGGATGGTCCGCTTATGGGAATGACAGAGAGGGAGAGCAATGAAAACATATCCTGGTAGAAGGTTCCATTATGGGGTGAGGGAGAAACCTGTGTCACAAAAACCTCCAGGAACCCACAAAGATGACTTCAGTTAATACTCCTAGCAAAAGTGGAGATGGTGCCTGAACTGGCCTTCTTCTGTAATCAGATTGGTGACTACCCTAATTGCCATCATAGAGCTTTCATCCAGTAACCGATGGAAGCAGATGCAAAGATCTACAGCACAGTTTGGGCCGAACAGAAAGAAGAGGATGATGATATAGGCAAGCAGAGTCAAGATCACGATGGGCAAACCCACAGAGACAGATGATCCAAGCCTTTGGGAGCTCATGGTCTCTAGAATGACAACTAGGGTGCCTGAACGGGACTCACCTAGGTTCTCTGCATGTGGTTTACAATGTATAGATTGGTCTGTTTGTGGGGTCAGTAGTAGTTGACCCAGGATCTGTTCCTGATGCATGAACTGACTTTTGAGAACCCATTCCCTATGGTGGGTGCCTTACTCAGCCTTGAAGCAGTGGGGAAGAGCTTGGTCCTGCCTTCACCCAATATGGCAGGCCTTGTTGATTCCCCCATAGGAAGCTTTACCCTTTCTGAGAAGTGGGTGGGGTAGGCACAGGGACGAGAGGAAGGGAAACTGTGGGTGGTATGTAAAATAATTAAAAGTTTAAAATTATACAAACAAAATATGAATTTTATCAACCTGAAGAATAGTTTCTCTGTTCTGCTGTGTAATTAATCTGCTCACTTTAGTTTCACATGGATGAGGTTTGTCATAGAAATCTGTCTTTTGGGACTCATTGAACTACATCTTTGCGTTAATTCATACTTCAAGTCTCAATATATGAAATGTCTCACTGGGCTGGGGATGTAGCTCAGGAGTATGAATCCCGAGTCTCTATACAAAAGAGAGGAATAGAAATCGCTCTTAGGCCACTGGACCTCTCTCCAATCTCTCCAAGAGGGAAATGGTGTCCTGTTCCATGACGTTTCCCCCATGTCTCTGTCTATATTTCCATAGCCTTGATTGTAATGTGTTTCTCTCTTACAGATAGGTCATACCTCATCCTTTTCAAAATTCTGCTTGTTTTTCTTAGAAGACAGTATTCCCTTCACTGATGCCCCTTTCATTTCATAACATCTTATATGTTCTTTAAACTCAACTTGTGACTTGGTGGACATAAGAGGACCTTCGTGCAACAACAGATGGGAACAGAGGCAATGACCCACATTGGAGCACTGGACTGAGCGCCCAAGATCCAGTTGAAGAGTGGAAGGAGTGAGAGCATGAGCAAGGAATTCGAGACCGTGAGGGGTCATCCACTGAGACAGTTTGCTGAGCTAATGGGAGTCCACCAACTCCAACTGCACTGGGAGTGAAGGAGCATGGGAACAACCAAGCCCCTCTGAAGGGGGTTGACAGCTGGGGCAGACTGAGGGGCCAGTGATAGTGACACTGAGATGTCTCTACTGCATATACCGACTTCATAGGATCCTATTCTCTTTGGATGTAAACCTTGCTCAACCTAGATGTAGTAGGGATGGCCTTGGACATTTCACAGGATGGGGTGCATGACACTCCCTTAGGGTTGGAGGAATGGGGGAGGGTCTATGGAGGGAGACAGAGGAGACCGGGAAGAGGCAAGGGAGGGAGAATTTACACTGGTATGTTTTTAAGTAATAATAAAAAAAGAAAGAAAAATAAATTTAAAAAAAATGAGCTGGGCGGTGGTGGCGCACGCCTTTAATCCCAGCACTCGGGAGGCAGAGGCAGGTGTATCTCTATGAGTTTGAGGCCAGCCTGATCTGCAAGAGCTAGTTCCAGGACAGGCGCCAAAGCCACAGAGAAAGCCTATCTCTAAAAACCAAAAAAAAGAAAAAAATCTATGTATATATATTCCATAAAAATTGATAATATGTGTGGCTTATATACAATACAAGATACTGATTTCTATATTGAGATACAACTTTTTTAAAATTATAAAACATATAAAGAATGGCATGTAGGGGTAGCCCCAGCCAATCACCTTGCTTGTAGGGCAGGGTCGCCTGAGGATATTTTTTACTAATAAATATTGCTGGTGTGCTCTCCCACGGCCTTTCTGCTTTCCTGTTCTCCGCTGGAACCACAGGTTCTGTGAGTCTTTCACTAATTAAAGCTGAATATATTCTTATAATTTCTGTTTGCCTTCATTTACGCCGCTACAATGGCAAAAATAAAATTTAATAAAACTCTATAGCAGAAAAACAAACTTGCTTTGGGACCTGAGAGATGGCTTAGGGATTGAGAGCACTGGCTGCTCTTCCAGAGGACCCAGTTCCAATTCACAGCACCCACATAACATCTCACTATCTCTAACCGCAATTCCAAGGGATCCAAAACTTTCTTCTGGCCTCCTTGGGCACCAGACACACATGAGTTGCAGTAACACTAATACAGTTAAAACATATGTATGTGTATACATATATGTGTGTCAGCTCATGAAATAGGGACAGATCCTCATCCTACTGCTACGGACCCCACATCATATATAATATATATAAATAAATTTACTCATATATGTATATATATGATATATAATGGATTTATTTCATTTCACAGTTTTTAGTCAACATTATTTTTCCTGATATATAAATAAATTTACTCATATATGTATATATATATATATATATATATATAATGGATTTATTTCATTGCACAGTTTTTAGTCAACATTACTTTTCCTGCATCTTGGATATTATCTCCTTTTCTATAAAAATTTATAAGTGTTGTTATTTTGTATCTGTTTGCTTAATAATTACATTTTCTCAGGCATAAATCTCCCAAATTATTCGATAGGATCAGTACAGTCACTCTGGGTAATTGGTTCATATCTTTAACCCCAACACTTGGGGGACAGAGACAGGCAGATCTCTGAGTCCAAGGCAAACCTGGTCTGCTTAGCTAGTTCTAGACCACCAAGAACTACACAGTAGAGACCCTGTCTAAATGATATGTGTGCTATTATTTCTACATTAAACACTGTTAGCTTTGTCTAGTCCCTTTGCTAGAGAAAAAGGACTGCACATGTACACGATAGTTCAAATACTTCATGCATTTCCCTAGTACCACAGTTTTCTCTATAAACCTCGGTCCCTTGACTGAAAATTTTCCTCCAGCTCTATGAAGCACTCACGGTATTTTAAAAGCGATGATCCCACTTTGCATATGAATTTGTATGACTAAGCGTACACGCCAGTCAACATAGCCCACACCTGTAATCCCAGCCCTCAGGAAGCTGAGGGAGGGTCAACTGTATATCTGAGACCACCTGGACGATAGATGGAGACACTATCTCAAACATAAAAATGTCTTCCTCAATGTATTTAAAAGCGAGAATAGTCAATGTCCTTTTCCTTCGCCCAGGGACGATGGTTATATCCCTACAGTGTTCACTGGTCAGACTTTCCCAGGTCGTTAAACAAGGCTTAAAAGATTCAAATGTCCCCTTGTATCAGGTCCTTGTGAACTATATAAATGGTCTCCCACTATGTTCTGAGACTGAGACAGGGTAGACAGGCCTCATTTACTGATTCCCAGCCTCAAGAAGAGACACAAAAGTTTCAAAAGATGCTGCAATTCTGTCAAATCACAGTTGGGTTTTTGATATTTTAATTATGTACAAAGTAACAGGTTTCCTTGTGATATTTTCAAGCACAGTTGCAGTTGACCCTCTCCCATTGCCTCCTCTCACTCATCTCTCTGCCCCCCCCAATGTTGGTTTAAATGCCCCCAAGCACCCTCAGCGACCCCCTTCCATTTTCATGTCCCATGGGTTCTGTTACCCTCCCACCTCTCTTCTAAGTTCTCTTATATCTCTTCCCGCGGGTTCCTTTCTTGTTGTCTGACCTCTACACACCTTACTTCCACTTAAATATACTTATAAAAAATTATAAAACTAAATTTATAAAATTTATAAAAATTAGAATCTAAGATGTCCATATGAGAAAGAACATAGGGCTCCTGCTTATAAGCCTAGGTTATCTCACTTAATATGTATATTTTGTCAGTTTTCTGAATTTTCTTCACATTTTGTAACTTCAGTTTTCTTTATATCTGAATAAAATCCCACCTTATGCAGAAACCACATTTTCACCTCCATCCACCACTTAGTAGACAGTGTAATGGTGTCTCCACTGTCAAGTTGATGAGGCCTAGCAATCCCTGGGGAATGCAGTTCTGAGCATGTCCTGGGAGACTACCTTGATCACATTCACTGAGATGGAAAGAGGTGCCCACTGTAGGTGGCACCATTTCCTAGGCTGGAATCCTAATCCACAGGGAAGGAGAAAGTGCTCTGAGCACCAGCATCCCTGCTCTCTTCTCTCTGACTGGATGCAGTGTGAGCAGCAGCTTCCAGCACCAGTGGCCTCACCAGTCTCTCCGGATATAACGTAGCCTTGAACTCTTGAGCCGAAATCAGCTCTTTCTCCCTGAAGTTCTGTCATCAGGGTATTTCAATACAGCCAAGGAAAAGTAAAGACAACTCAGCTGATTCCACTTCCTGGCTATTAGGAATAGATCTGCCGTAAACATGGATGTGGAGGTAGCTATTATTTAGAGTATGGTCTACATTGCCACAGAAAATACTTCCTGCTCTGTGGCAGAAAGGCCAACCCCAATTAGTGTGGACTCCTTGCTAAAGATAATAGAAAGTAGCTGGATAGTGCAGACAATGAGTGCAATTCACTTTGGCCTTCAAAATGCCTTTTTCTGAATGAAGTCCTTACTCAGTTAACTGAGATTCTTTCTAAAAGTAACCAAGTGGTCATGTGGTTGCACGTGATTGCAGTAACTACTCATGGACTTGAACTCTCAAGGAAGTAGGGGAGAGAAGGACCCGATGATATTGTTAATGAAAATATATCACACCAAAAAAAAAAAAACCTTCATGAACCTGTTATTTGTTTGTTTATTTTTATTTTTCAAGACAGGGTTTCTCTGTAGTTTTGGAGCCTGCCTGGAGCTCACTTTATAGAACAGGCTGTCCTCAAACTCTCAGAGATCCACCTGCCTGTCCCTTGAGTGGTGGGACTAAATGTGGGTGCCATCACCACACAGCTGTGATAGAACTTTTATATTTAAGAGACTGAGTTGGGCATTGACAAGAGGTTGCTCTGGGAATAAGCTGTCTGAAATTGTGATTAAGGAAGAATTCCAAGTGGGAACAATAGCAGAGTCAACAGCTATGAAGAAGGAGGGAGCACTGAATTGATGAGAAGAGCCAAGCCTTAGGCTGAGTAGTGTTAGCACCTCTGACCAGCTACAAGGGTGGCTGAGGCCAAAGAATCACGGGTGCAAGGCCAACCTGTTCTACAAAGCGTTTCAAGCCGGGTCTGGTAATTTACCTAGACTTTGTCTCAAAATAAAAAAAAAAAAACTTTGAAAAAAGAACTGAGAAGATTGTCCAGCCGGGAAATGAAAACAAACAGAAGCCTGCTCTTCCAAAGGTCCTGAGTTCAATTCCCAGCAACCACATGGTGGCTCACAACCATCTGTAATGAGGTCTAGTGCCCTCTTCTGGTCTGCAGGCGTACATACAGACAGAATATTGTATACATAATAAATAAATAAATAAATATTTTTAAAAAAGAAAGAAAACAAACAGAGCTGGCAAAGATGGAAACTGGGAAAATACATTAATGGTAGCGGCAAAGGGCTTGGAGGTACGGCGACATGCTCAGCCAGCTGCCTAGAACGCAAAAGGATGGGACTTTAATCCCTAATAGTGAATCAAAGAAGGAAAGGGAGAAGAAAAGGAAGAAGACAGCGAGGAGAAGAAGGAAGAAAGAAGAAGGTAGGGGAGACATTGCATGTTAATTCAGAAGGAACGCAAAGTACCAGTGAGCATCTCACAGGAGGTTATCAAACAGAAATGATGTGTCTTTGGTTTAAATTAAAATACATGTCTGCATCATATTCCCACAATAACTAAACTAGAAATTAAACACTAGGTTTTTCGGGGGTTGAAACGTGTAGTTTTCAGTACTGCTACAGTTGGAGATGGAGATACACTGTGGCTGTAAAACACTCACCTAGGCTGCCATAAACACTGTGTCCAAAACCCAGCACAACAGAAACCGGATTGGGCAGGGCATCCCAATGCTCAGGTCACTGTGGTGGGAGAGACGGGAGGATCATAATTCAAGGTCATCCTCCTCCACATACCACCTTGGATCATGGTTAAATTATGTTTGCGAAGAAATAATTAATGAGTGATAGAATGTAGAACATATATTTGAATACTAAATTTTTACTTTTAGTGCTTTGAAATTTTTTCTGAAGTATTAGAGCCTGAACTATTGCTAGCCTTTGTAAACCAGGCTGGCCTTGAACTCACAGATCTACCTGTCTCTGTCTCTTGGGTGCTGGGATTAAATTCATGTACCATCATTGACACCTTAATATTGTTTCAATATTTAATGCTCTCAATGATACCTTCTGCTTTCTTTCTTCTGATTGTTGTTTTAAGAACAGTCTTTCTATGGAGTCATGGAACTCACTATGTAGGAAAGACCTATCTCAAACCAACAGAAACACTCTTGTCTCTAAAAAAATTAATGCGGTGTACCACAACAGCAAGCTCACTCCCTACCTCCCTTTCTCTGTCTGTCTGTCTGTCTGTCTCTATCTGTCTTCTCTCTCTCTCTCTCTCTCTCTCTCTCTCTCTTTCTCTCTCGTCTATCTCATTATTGTTTGTTTATTTGATAAGATATGTTTCTCTGTGTAGCCCTAGCTGTTCTGAAAATATGTAGTACAAGGGAAACCTTATACTCAGAGATTCGCCTGCCTATGCCCCCTTAGAAATGGGATTAAAAGTATTAGGTGCCACCACTTTAAGACTTTTTATGAGGGGAGAGGGTTAAATTTATTTATCTCTCCAACTCTCTTTATATTTCCTTTTCTTTCCCTTGTCCTTTTTTTTTTCTTTTTACAGGGGCTCATTCCAGTGGGACTGACCTCTAGGCTCACATTCCTATTTCTACCACCCTGGGGGGCAGGTTCTAGGTGACCATCCAACACATTGGGCCTATCTTTAACAATTTTATGACTGCCCTTAATCTTAAGGAAATCTTTACCTGAATGTTTCACGTTAGTATTTTAAAGAGCCTTTCCACAGAGATAAAGAAACACCTGTGCAGTTCACAAACAACGGGGCGACACATGTGTTCCAAGAGATGCTTAAGACACATGCACAAAGTCACCTGTTCCATCCACATCAGGCTATAACTCGAGTGTGGTGGCACCATCGTGAAACTCAAGCATTCAGTAAATTTTTCTCCGTCATATATTCTGTTTTTTAATAAAAAAGAATATGTTTATTTTTATCTTACTGTGTGTGGATGTTTTGCCTGCATGTTTGTCTGTACACCATCTACTTGCATGTTGCCACTGTAAGACAGACAAGGTTTCAGATTCCCTGGAACTGGAATTAAACATGACAGTTAGCGGCCATTTCGGTGCATGGAACTGAACCCAGATTTTCAGGAAGAATAGCACATGCTCTTAACCACTGAGCCAGCATTCTAACCCATGCTTGATGGGTTTTGTTCTTATTTTCTTTTGTTATTTTGCTTTTTGGCTTTATTGATTAATGTATTTTGGCTTGGATTGATTTTGAGGCAGGTTTCTCCAGACAGGGTTTCTCTGTGTAGCAGAACTGGTTGGCTTAGAATTCCCTTTTGAGACCAGGCAGGCATCAAACTCACTGAGATCCACCTGTCTCTGCCTCCCAAGTGCTGGGATTAAAAGGCTGTGCCACCACCAGCCGGCTGCTTGTTTAGTTTTGAAAATGGTGTCCCAATATGTGACCCAGGCTGGACTCAAACTTAAGATTCTCCCTCCCATGATGCTGAAATCACATTCTATCAACCTCAGGACTCACGGACACAGTGATTTTTTTCTCCGAAAAATAAAAACAAAATGAATAATTTGATAAGCACTGAAGTTAAGAAAACTGAATATTGGGGAAGTACAGGAAGCATTCTTTTCAGTGATTATTTTTTTAAGGGGGAAGAGAAAGGACCTCTCTTTAGATCTAGATATCCTAGAGCTTTGTAGACCAGACTGGTAAATTATAGGTAGTCTTTCAAATTTCGGCGAAAACAGAATTGTAAAGATCAGCCACATTAAAGTCCTATTCCATATCCGTTAAAAAAAAAAAAAAAGCCAGCCAACCGCTGGTGGCAGACCTCTTTAATCCTAGCACTCCAGAAGCAGAGGTAGGCTGTTCTCTGTGAGTTCGTAGCCAGCCTGGTCTACAACAGCTAGCTCCAGGATGGGCTCCAAAGCTACAGACAAAACCAACCTCGAAAAACCAAAAACATTAAAAATAAAAACCAAGCAGTGTTGGTACATGCCTTTAATCTCAGCACTCGGGAGGTAGAGGAAGGCAGTCTTAGGCCAGCATGGTCTACTGAGAGAGTTTCAGCTTAGCTACGACTGTAACAGAGAAAACCTGTCTCGAAAAACAAAAAAATAAAAAATAAAAGACACGAAAGATATTCTGGTTGCTCAATTCCAAAAGGATTTCTCAGTACAGCCTAGGCTACTGGAAAGCCCAGCCCACACTCCTGGGCGGAGCCTCTGAATTGGAGGCTCGAGGGGCGGAGCCTAGCGTGACTTTTCACGACTTGACTTTCCGGTCCAACACTGGGGATTTAATTGACGTCCTGGGTGTATCCGGTGTGACGTGAATAAAGCTCAGGACTCCAGGGCCAGTGACTGCAGTTGCTTCGCCAGCACCAGCGCCACTGCCCTCGCTACACCCCGTGTCTCCACAGCCCAACAGAGCCGTCCACATGCTGAACATGCAGCCTAGCAGCTCTGACACCGACCCCGCGCCCAGCTGGACACCACAGCCACAAGGACCCAGCCCTGCCAAGCGACGCCGCCTCCACGAGCCCCAGGGGCCACTCGGCCTGGAAGAGCCCCCCGAGTCCACCAGCGATGTATCGACCTCTATGGTGATCCTGGTCGCTGACTGTGCCGTGCAGCTACAGCTGGATTTCGTCAAACTGCTGCTGGAGCCGGATGCCACCTCGGTCCTGGAAGTGGAGCTCCCTGAAAACACCATCATCCTGGTGCCCGAGGGCCTCCAGGCTTCTCACCATCTTGGACAGCCTGGGATCTTCTCCGCCAGCCCGCAGGGGGGCGCTGTCCTGGAAATGCCAGTGGGCCACCTGCTAGTCCTCCAGCCGGGATCCTCCTGTCAGTTCATTCTAGAAAGTTCCTACCAAGAGGAATCCTATGATGAGGATGAAGACTCTGGCTCCCTGTCACCCTGGATGGATCCTCCATCTGGTCAGGCAAGTGAGCACTTTTCCTCCACCAACAGGATGCCCAGTCCTTGGCCTCAGGGCCATATCCCAGAACCATATCCTTCAGGACATTCCCCTAGTGCAGAGCCATATTCTCCAAGGTCTGTCTGGGACCAGGACAGTTACCTGCTGGGTCCCTTTCCCAGCTCACCCCTGCTGCCTCTGCCTCCATCTCCTCCTGGAAGTCCCAAAGAGCAGAGCCCTCCATCCTCTCCGAGGTCTCCATGCAAGGCCAGGAAGAGACTGTTCTGTGAATAAACTGTCCTGCATAAATCCCGATGCCCCTCAAATGAGAGACTGGCTTCCCAACAGCATCGTGAGAGCACAGCCTACAAGCTTAGAAGGGCACTCTTGTTTCTGAATTGGGCAGAATGCAGAATATTGCATTGTTGGTTGGCTAGAATGTCTGGAAGGAAGATCATCGCCACCACATCACGTGCTGGTTGGCCCCTGCATTTGCTCTTTGACTTGACTGCTTACATCGACTTTTTCTATACAGAAGTCAGCCTCGGGCAGCTCCAGCAGTGCAGACCTGGTCTGCCTGCCTCTGCCGTTTGTGCTGAGATTAAAGGCGTGTGTGCCACCCCTACCCAGCTCATGTTATTTTTTTTAAACAAATGGGGCTTTTGTTTGTTTTGGGGGGTTGTTTGGGAGTTATTTTGATTTTGTTTTAGGAGGAGTTTTTTTACCTTTCCTTTCAACAAGAAATAAGTCTTTGGATCTCATCATGTGTATTTTTAATATAGTTCTCCAGTTCTGGGGGTCATAATTCTAATGTTACAATAATTTGTTATAAGACTATATTGTTACAATAATTAGATCTCAAATTTATGTTTTTCATTGTAACTTGAGTATAGATATGTCTTCTGTTTATTTGATATCCAACAAAATTTATTAATTTCTTTAGTAATCTTATGTATCTACATTTGGGGGTTTGATAAAAACAATATCTCTTCTGAGAAATTGGCGGCCTTTGATATATCTAAAACATTTATTTTTCCTTAACATTTACTAGCAAATAGTTACGTTCAATTGAAGTGTATTTTTAAGGACTTTCCTTTCATACAAAATGCAATTACTTCAATTTTATAATAGAATACTAGCTTTTCTGTAAATAGTTCTTAGATAGTCTTTGTCCTGCTGAAGATGTTACTTTATGATGTTTCTGATCATAAGAAATTTAGATTCTTCTGTTTTTGTTTTGGTTAAGTACTAAGACTTTGTCAAAATGTTGCATTTAATAATTTAATAAAATTTCATTTTAAAAACATGAGTATTAGAGTATATTCTAGTATGAGCTATGTTGAGCCTTGAGTCTTTTTCAAACACTCAGCAACACCGTAAGAGAACATGTGAGACCGGGATTGGGGCTCAGGAGATTGTAAAACTTAGGTCCTCTTTGTGATACTTGAGCAGAGATGGTTAGAAGCAGAATTGATTGACGAGTTGCCTTATGGTGTCACATGGTAACATTTAAGAAGTTTTTGTTTTGAGCATGGTATTCCATGGTGTCTTTTCCACGACGACTAAGGAAGGCCCTCTGCACCCCTGCTAGTCCATAGGATATCCTTCTGATTGTCATTATACTCTGGGATTTTTTTTGCTTTGGGAGGTTAGAGAGTGTTTGATTCGCTGATTGGTAGGGTTGGGTTTTTTGAGACAGGGTCTCCCTACATAGTCGTAACTGTCCTGAAACTCACCATGTAGGGAGAACAGCCTAGCCTGAAACCACAGAGATCATCTGCCTCTGCCTCTCTAGTGTTGAGATAAGAGGCATATACCCACAAGTCTGACTTGTTTGTATATTTTTGTGCTGGTATTTGCTGTATCTTTCTTTTTTTTATTTTTTTAAATATTTATTTGTTTATTTATTATGTATACAGTATTCGGTCTGCATGCTAGAAGAGGGATCCTGATTGAATTACAGATGGTTGTGAGCCACCATATGGTTGCTGGGAGTTGAACTCAGGACCTCTGGATGAGCAGCCCGTGCTCTTAACCTCTGAGCCATCTCTCCAGCCCCTGCTTATCTTTCTTTTGTTTATATTTTGGGTTTTTTGAGTATGGCCTACATTGCCACAGAAAATACTTTCAGCTCTCTAACATGAGAGCCACTCTTAAATAGTCAAGACTCCTTCTAAAGAGAATAGAAAGTAGCTGGATAGTGTAGACAATGAGTGCAAATCTTTTTCTGCAGTCCAAATGCCTTTTTCTGAATGAAGTCCTCACTCAAATTAACTGAGATTCTTTCTACAAAAAACCAAGTGGCCATGTGGATGCATGTGATTGCAATGACTACTCACCCTCAAGGAAGAGGGTGGGGGCCCAATGATATTGTTAGTGAAATATATTCCAGAAACACAGGCTTCGTAAAACCTGTTATTGATTGTTTGCTTTTCATTTTCATGACAGGGTTTCTCTGTAGTTTTGGAGCCTGCCTGGAGCTCACTCTATAGAACAGGCTGTCTTTAAACTTTCAGAGATTGGCCTCTCTGTCTTCTGAGTGGTGGGACTAAATGTGGGTGCCACCACCGCCCAGCTGTGATAGAACTTTTATATTTAAGAGACTGAGTTGGGCATTTAGAAGAGGGTGCTCTGAGAATAAGCTGTCTGAAATTGTGATTAAGGAAGAATTCCAAGTAGGGACAATAACAGAGTCAACAGCTATGAAGTAGGAGGGAGCACTGAATTGATGAGAGGAGCCAAGCCTTGGGCTGAGTCCTGTGAGCACCTCTGACCAGCTACGAGGAAGGCTGAGGCCAAAGAATCATGGGTGAAAGGCCAACCTGTTATACAGAGCAATTTCAAGCCAGGTCTGGTAATTTACCTAGACCTTGTCTCAAAATAAAAAATAAAAAAACTTTGAAAGAAGAACTAAGAAAGTGGTACAGCCAGGAAATGAAAACAAACAGAGCTGGCAAAGATGGAAACTGGGAAAATACATTAAAAATGAGGGCAAAGGGCTTGGAGGTGGGGCTAGGTGCTCAACCAGCTGCCTAGAAGGTAAAAGGCTCAGGGTTTGATACTAATACTGAAGTGAAGAAGGAAAGGGAAGAAAAGGAAGAAGAGAAGGAGGAGAAAGAAGGAAGGAGAAGGTAGGGGAGACATTGCATGTTAATTCAGACGGCACGCAATGTACCAGTGAGCTTCTCACAGGAGGATATCAAACAGAAATGATGTGTCTTTGGTTTAAATTAAAATACAGGTCTGCATCATATTCCTACAGTAACTAAACTAGAAATTAAATGCTAGGTGTTTTGGAGGTTGAAATGTGTATTTTTTAACACAGCTACAGTTGGATATGGAGATACACTTTGGTTGTGGAACACTCACATTAGCTGCAATAAACACTGTGTCCAAAACCCAGCAAACAGAAACCAGATAGGGCAAGGCATCCCTGTGCTCAGGTCAGTGTGGTGTGAGAGAGGATGATCAGAAGTTCAAGATCATCCTCCACACACCACTTTGGATCATGGTTAATTTATGTTTCAAAATATAATAAATTAATAATAGAATGTATAACATATACTTAGAATACTAAATTTTTATTTTTAGTGCTTCGAATTTTTTTCTGAAGTTTTGGAGCTTGACTTAGAGCTAGCTATTGTAGACCAGGCTGGCCTCAAACTCACAGAGATCCACCTGCCTCTGTCTCTCGGGTGCTGGGATTAAAGGCATGTGCCATCATTGACAGCTTAATATTGTTTCAATATTTAAGCTCTCAATAATACCTTCTGCTTTCTTTCTTCTGATTGTTGTTTTAAGAACGGTCTTTCTATGGAGTCCTGGAAATCACTATGTAGTCCAAGCCTATCTCAAACCTGCAAAAATATTCTTGTCTCTAACAGAATTAATGGGGTGTACAACTACAGCCAGCCTCCTCCCCCTCTCTCTCCCTCTTTCTCTCTCTGTTATTGTTTATTTGTTGAGACATGTTTCTCTGTGTAGCCCTGGCTGTCCTGAAACTGTAGTATAAGGCCAACATCAAACTCACAGAGATCTGCCTGCCTCTGCCTCTTTAGAACTGGGATTAAAAGCATTAGGTGCCAAACTTCCAGACTTTTTTTGGGGGGAGGAGGGTTAAATTTTTTATCTCTCCGGCTCTCTTTATCTTTCCTTTTCTTTCCCTTATTCTTTTTTTTCTTTTTACAAGGGCTCAATCGACTGAGACTGACCTCTAGATTGGAATTGCTGCTTCTCCCTCCCTGGGGGCAGGTTCTAGGTGACCATCCAACATACTGTGCCTATCTTTAACAATTTTATGACAGCCCTTAATATTAAGGATCTTTACCTGAAAGTTTCACGTTAGTATTTTAAAGAGCCTTTTCACAGAGATGAAGAAACACCTGTGCAGTTCACAAACCACGGGGCAGGACATTTGTTCCAAGAGATGCTTAGGATGCATGCACAAAGTCCCCTGTTCCATCCTCATCAGGCTATAACTCGAGTGTAGTGGCACCATCGTGAAACTCAAGCATTCAGTAAATTTTTCTCCGTCATATATTCTGTTTTATTTTAAAAAGAATATGTTTATTTTTATCTTACTGTGTGTGGATGTTTTGCCTGCATGTTTGTCTGCACACCAACTACTTGCATGTTGCCACTGTAAGACAGAAGAAGGTTTCAGATTCCCTGGAACTGGAATTAAACATGATGGTTAGCGGCCATTTGGGTGCTTGGAACTGAACCCAGATTTTCAGGAAGAATAGCACATGCTCTTAACCAATGATCCAGCATTCTAACCCATGTTTGGTGAGTTTTGTACTTGTTTTCTTCTGTTATTTTGCTTTTTGGCTCTATTGATTTATTTATTTGGCTTGGATTAATTTTGAGGCAGGTTTCTCCAAACAGGGTTTCCCTGTGTAGCAGAACTGGTTGGCCTTGAATTCCCTTTTGAGACCAGGCAGGCATCAAACTCACTGAGATCCACCTGTCTCTGCCTCCCAAGTGCTGGGATTAAAGGTGTGTGCCAGCACCAGCCAGCTGCTTGTTTGGTTTTGAAAATGGTGTCCCAATATGTGACCCAGGCTGGACTCAAACTTGAGATTCTCCCTTTCATGATGCTGAAATCACATTCTATCAACCCCAGGACTCACGGACACAGTGACATTTTCTCCAAAAATATGAAAACAAAATAAATAATTTGATAAGCACTGAAGTCAAGAAAACTGAATATTGGGGAAGTGAAGGAAGCATTCTTTTCAGTGAATATTTTTTTAAGAGGGAAGAGACAAGACCACTCTTTAGATTCTCAATGTCCTAGAGCTTTGTAGACCAGCCTGGTAAATTCTAGGTGGTCTTTTAAATTTCGGCGAAAACAGAATTATAAAGATCAGTCATATTAAAGTCCTATTGCCAATCGGTAAAAAAAAAAAAAAAGCTGGCCAAGCGCTGATGGCAGATCTCTTTAATCCTAGCACTCCAGAAGCAGAGGTAGGCTGTTCTCTGTGAGTTCGAGGCCAGCCTGATCTACAACAGCTAGCTCCAGGATGGGCTCCAAAGCTACAGACAAAACCAGTCTCGAAAAACCAAAAACAATTAAAAATAAAAACCAAGCGGTATTGGTACATGCCTTTAATCTCAGCACTCGGGAGGTAGAGGCAGGCAGTCTTAGGCCAGTCTGGTCTACTGAGATAGTTTAAGCTGTAACATAGAGAAAACCTGTCTCGAAAAACCAAAAAATAAAAGACACGAAAGATATTATAGTTGCGCTATTCCAAAAGCATTTCTCAGTACAGCCTAGGCTACTGGAAAGTCATTCCCACACTCCTGGGCGGAGCCTCTGAATTGGAGGCTCGAGGGGCGGAGCCTAGCGTGACTTTTCACGACTTGACTTTCCGGTCCAACACTGGGGATTTAATTGACGTCCTGGGTGTATCCGGTGTGACGTGAATAAAGCTCAGGACTCCAGGGCCAGTGACTGCAGTTGCTTCGCCAGCACCAGCGCCACTGCCCTCGCTACACCCCGTGTCTCCACAGCCCAACAGAGCCGTCCACATGCTGAACATGCAGCCTAGCAGCTCTGACACCGACCCCGCGCCCTACTGGACACCACAGCCACAAGGACCCAGCCCTGCCAGGCACAGCCGCCTCCACGAGCCCCAGGGGCCACTCAGCCTGGAAGAGTCAACAGCGTCCGCCAGCTATGTATCGACCTCTATGGTGATCCTGGTCGCTGACTGTGCCGTGCAGCTGCAGCTGGATGGCGTCGAACTGCTGCTGGAGCCGGATGCCACCTCGGTCCTGGAAGTGGAGCTCCCTGAAAACACCATCATCCTGGTGCCCGAGGGCCTCCAGGCTTCAGACCATCTTGGACAGCCTGGGTTCTTCTCCGCCAGCCCGCGGGGAGGCGCTGTCCTGGAAATGCCAGTGGGCGACCTGCTAGTCCTCCAGCCGGGATCCTCCTGTCAATTCATTCTAGAAAGTTCCTACCAAGAGGAATCCTACGATGAGGATGAGGACTCTGGCTCCCTGTCACCCTGGATGGATCCTCGAGCCGGTCAGGCAAGTGAGCACTTTTCCTCCACCAACAGGATGTCCAGTCCTTGGCCTCAGGGCCACATCCCAGAATCATATCCTTCAGGGCATTCCCCTAGTACAGAGCCATATTCTCCAAGGTCTGTCTGGGACCAGGACAGTTACCTGCTGGGTCCCTTTCCCAGCTCACCCCTGCTGCCTCTGCCTCCATCTCCTCCTGGAAGTCCCAAAGAGCAGAGCCCTCCATGCTCTCCGAGGTCTCCATGCAAGGCCAGGAAGAGACTGTTTTGTGAATGAACTGCCCTGCACCAATCCTGATGCACCTTAAATGAGAGACTGGCTTCCCAATGCCAACAGGACTGCCTTTGCACAGCCAGCAAAGTTAGAAGGACACTCTTGTTTCTGAATTGGGCAGAATATTGAATTGTTGGTTAGCTAGAATGTCTGGAAGGAAGATCTTCGCCACCATATCACATGCTGGTTGACACTCACCTGTAATCATATGTCCCTAATTTTGGTGTTTGATAAAAACAATATCTCTACTGAGAAATTAGTGACCTTGACATATCTAAAACATTTTTTTCCTTAACACTTACTATGAAATAGTTAATTTCAATTGAAGTGTATTTGCTAGGGACATTCCTATTATATAGAATGCAATTACATCAATTTTATAATAGAATATTAGCTTTTCTGTAAATAGTTGTTAGATAGTCTTTGTCCTGCTGAAGATGTTACTTTATAATGTTTCTGAGCATAAAAAATTGAGATTCTTTTGTTCTGGTTTTGTTTAAGTACTAAGACTTTGTCAAAATGTTGGATTTAATAATTTAATAAAATTGTATTTTAAAATCTTGAGTATTAGAGTAGCTTCACGTATGAGCTATGTTAAGCCCTGAGTCTTTGGCAAACACACAAAAACACAGTTAGAGAACACATGAGACCGGGGTTGGGGCTCAGGAGATTGTAAAACTTAGGTCCTCTTTCAGATATATGAACAGAGATGGTTAGAAGGAGAAATGATGGAACAATTGCATTACGGTGTCACATGGTAACATTTAAGAAGTTTTTGTTTTGAGCATGGTGTTCCATGGTGTCTTTGCCATCAGTCCATGTTGAAAGAACACACGACAACTAAGGAAGGCCCTCTGCACCCCTGCTAGTCCATAGGATTTCCTTCTGATTGTCATTATACTCTGGGATTTTTTTGCTTTGGGAGGTTAGAGAGTGTTTGATTCGCTGATTGGTAGGGTTGGGTTTTTTGAGACAGGGTCTCCCTATATAGTCGTAACTGTCCTGAAACTGTAGGGAGAACAGCCTAGCCTAAACCCACAGAGATCATCTACCTCTGCCTCTCTAGTGTTGAGATAAGAGGCATATACCCACAAGTCTGACTTGTTGGTATATTTTTGTGCTGGTATTTGCTGTATCTTTTTTTGTTTATATTTTGGGTTTTTGAGTAAGGCCTACATTGCCACAGAAAATACTTACAGCTCTCTAACATGAGAGCCACTCTTAAATAGTCAAGACTCCTTGCTAAAGAGAATAGAAAGTAATTGGATAGTGTAGAGTGCAAATCTTTTTCTGTAGTCCAAATGCCTTTTTCTGAATGAGGTCCTCACTCAAATTAACTGAGATTTCTCTACAAAAAACAAGGTGGCCACGTGGATGCATGTGATTGCAATGACTACTCACCCTCAAGGAAGAGGGGAGAGGGCCCAATGATATTGTTAATGAAATATATCCCAAAAACACAGGCTTCGTAAAGCCTGTTATTGATTGTTTGCTTTTCTTTTTCATGACAGGGTTTCTCTGTAGTTTTGGAGCCTGCCTGGAGCTCACTCTGTAGAACAGGCTGTCTTTAAACTTTCAGAGATTGGCCTCTCTGTCTTCTGAGTGGTGGGACTAAATGTGGGTGCCACCACCGCCCAGCTGTGATAGAACTTTTATATTTAAGTGACTGAGTTGGGCATTTAGAAGAGGGTGCTCTGAGAATAAGCTGTCTGAAATTGTGATTAAGGAAGAATTCCAAGTAGGGACAATAACAGAGTCAACAGCTATGAAGTAGGAGGGAGCACTGAATTGATGAGAGGAGCCAAGCCTTAGGCTGAGTCCTGTGAGCACCTCTGACCAGCTACGAGGAAGGCTGAGGCCAAAGAATCATGGGTGCAAGGCCAA
Source organism: Microtus oregoni (assembly GCF_018167655.1). NCBI lineage: Eukaryota > Metazoa > Chordata > Mammalia > Rodentia > Cricetidae > Microtus > Microtus oregoni. Next base: position 25,043,946 of record NW_024543087.1, on the reverse strand, counting down.
CCTGTTATACAGAGCAATTTCAAGCCGGGTAGGGTAATTTACGTGGACCTTGTCTCAAAATAAAAAAAAAAAAAAACTTAGAAAGAAGAACTGAGAAGGTGGTACAGCCAGGAAGTGAAAACAAACAGAGCGGCAAAGATGGAAACTGGGAAAATACATTAAAAATGAAGGCAAAGGGCTTGGAGGTTGGGCTCGGTGGTCAACCAGCTGCCTAGAATGCAAAAGGCTCAGGGTTTGATCCTAATACTGAATTGAAAAATGAAAGTGGGAAGAAAATGAAGAAGAGAAGGAGGAGAAAGAAGGAAGGAGAAGGTGGGTGAGACATTGCATGTTGATTCAGAAGGCACGCAATGTACCAGTGAGCTTCTCACAGGAGGTTATCAGACAGAAATGATGTGTCTTTGGTTTAAATTAAAATACAGGTCTGCATCATATTCCTACAGTAACTAAACTAGAAATTAAATGCTAGGTTTTTGGGGGGTTGTAATGTGTATTTTTTTTTAACACTGTTACAGTTAGAGATGGCGATACCCTTTGGCTGTAGAACACTCACATAAGCTGCAATAAACACTGTGTCCAAAACCCAGAACACGGGAAACCTGATAGGGCGGGGCATCCCCGTGCTCCTGTCAGCCTGTTGGGAGAGACGGGAGGGTCAGAAGTTCAAGGTCATCCTCCACACACCACTTTGGATCACGATTAAATTATGTTTCAAAATATAATTAATAATAGAAGGTAGAACATATACTTATAATACTAAATTTTTATTTTTAGTGCTTTGAAATATTTCTGAAGTTTTGGAGCCTGACCTAGAGCTAGCTATTGTAGACCAGGCTGGCCTCAAACTCACAGAGATCCACCTGCCTCTGTCTCTCGGGTGCTAGGATAAAAGGCATGTGCCATCATTGACAGCTTAATATTGTTTCAATATTTAAGCTCTCAATGATACCTTCTGCTTTCTTTCTTCTGATTGTTGTTTTAAGAACGGTCTTTCTATGGAGTCCTGGAAATCACTATGTAGTCCAGGCCTATCTCAAACCTGCAGAAATATTCTTGTCTCTAACAGAATTAATGGGGTGTACAACTACAGCCAGCCTCCTCCCCCTCTCTCTCCCTCTTTCTCTCGCTGTTATTGTTTATTAGTTGAGACATGTTTCTCTGTGTAGCCCTGTCTGTCCTGAAACTGTAGTATAAGGCCAAAATCAAACTCACAGAGATCTGCCTGCCTCTGCCTCTTTAGAACTGGGATTAAAAGCATTAGGTGCCAAACTTCCAGACTTTTTTTTGAGGAGGAGGGTTAAATTTATTTATCTCTCCGGCTCTCTTTATCTTTCCTTTTCTTTCCCTGATCCTTTTTTTCTTTTTACAAGGGCTCATTCGACTGAGACTGACTTCTTGGCTGGAATTGCTGCTTCTCCCTCCCTGGGGGCAGGTTCTAGGTGACCATCCAACACACTGTGCCTATCTTTAACAATTTTATGACATCCCTTAATCTTAAGGAAATCGTTACCTGAGTGTTTCTCGTTAGTATTTTAAAGAGCCTATTCACAGAGATGGAAAAACTCCTGTTCGGTTCAAAACCATGGGGCAGCAGATGTGTTCGAAGATATGCTTAGGATGCATGCACAAAGTCCTAGGTTCGATCCACATCTGGCTATACCTTGAGTGTAGTGGTACCTTCATGAAACTCAAGCATTCAGTAAATTTTTCTACCTCATATATTCTTTCAGTTTTTTATTTAAAAAAGAATAGGGCTGGAGAGATGGATCAGTGGTTTAGACCATTGGCTACTCTTCCAGAGAACCCGAGTTCAATTCCCAGCACCCACAAGGTAGCACACGACTCTCTGTAAAAACCAGTTCCAGGGAATCCAACACTCTCACACCGACAAAAGTATACATAAAAAATAATAAATAAATTATAATTTAAAAAGATTATATCTATTTTTTTGAGTGTTTGTGGATGTTTTCCCTGCATGTTATTCTGAATACCATCTACTTGCAGTTTGCCAGTGTAGTTCAGAGGAGGTATCAGAACCCTGGAATTGGAATGAAACATGTCTGTTAGCGGCCATTTGGGTGCTTGGAACTGAACCCAGATTTTCAGGAAGAATAGCACATGCTCTTAACCACTGAGCCAGCATTCTAACCCATGCTTGGTGGGTTTTGTTCTTGTTTTCTTTTGTTTTTTTGCTTTTTGGCTTTATTGATTTATCTTTTGTGCTTGGATTGATTTTGAGGCAGGTTTCTCCAAACAGGGTTTCTCTGTGTAGCAGAACTGGTTTCCTAGAATTCCCTTTTGAGACCAGGCAGGCATCAAACTCACTGAGATCCACCTGTCTCTGCCTCCCAAGTGCTGGGATTAAAGGTGTGTGCCAGCACCAGCCAGCTGCTTGTTTGGTTTTGAAAATGGTGTCCCAATATGTGAACCAGGCTGGACTCAAACTTGAGATTCTCCCTTTCATGATGCTGGAATCACATTCTATCAACCCCAGGACTCACGGACACAGTGACATTTTCTCCGAAAAATGAAGACAAAATAAATAATTTGATAAGCACTGAAGTTAAGAAAACTGAATATTGGGGAAGTAGAGGAAGCATTCTTTCCAGTGATTATTTTTTAAGAGGGAAGAGACAGGACCACTCTTTAGAGTCTCAGATGTCCTAGAGCTTTGTAGACCAGCCTGGTAAATTCTATGTGGTCTTTCAAATTTAGGAAACACTCGAACACAGAATTCTAAAGATCACCCATATTAAAGTATTAATACGAAAATGTCAAAAAAAAAAAAAGGCGGCCATGTGCTGGTGGCAGACCTCTTTAAACCCAGCACTCGAAAAGCAGAGGTAGGCTGTTCTCTGTGAGTTTGAGGCCAGCCTGGTCTACAAGAGCTAGCTCCTGGATGGGCTCCAAAGCTACAGACAAAACCATTCTCGAAAAACCAAAAAAAAATTAAAAATAAAAACCAAGCGGTGTTGGTACATGCCTTTATTCTCAGCACTCGGGAGGCAGAAGCAGGCAGATATTGATGAGTCTTAGTCCAGCCTGGTATACTGAGATAGGTTGAGGTAGGCTACGGCTGGGACAGACAGAAAACCTGTCTCAAAAATAAATAAATAAATATATATATAAATAAATAAATAAATAGATAAAAGACATGAACGATATTCTGGAAATACTAGAGCAAAACCATTTCTCCAGTACAGCCTAGGCTACTGGAAAGTCATTCCCATACTCCTGGGCAGAGCCTCTGAACTGGAGGCTCGAGGGGCGGAGCCTAGCGTGACTTTTCACGACTTGACTTTCCGGTCCAACACTGGGGATTTAATTGACGTCCTGGGTGTATCCGGTGTGACGTGAATAAAGCTCAGGACTCCAGGGCCAGTGACTGCAGTTGCTTCGCTAGCACCAGCGCCACTGCCCTCGCTGCACCCCGTGTCTCCACAGCCCAACAGAGCCGTCCACATGCTGAACATGCAGCCTAGCAGCTCTGACACCGACCCCGCGCCCTACGGGACACCACAGCCACAAGGACCCAGCCCTGCCAGGCACAGCCGCCTCCACGAGCCCCAGGGGCCACTCAGCCTGGAAGAGTCAACAGCGTCCGCCAGCGATGTATCGACCTCTATGGTGATCCTGGTCGCTGACTGTGCCGTGCAGCTGCAGCTGGATGGCGTCGAACTGCTGCTGGAGCCGGATGCCACCTCGGTCCTGGAAGTGGAGCTCCCTGAAAACACCATCATCCTGGTGCCCGAGGGCCTCCAGGCTTCAGACCATCTTGGACAGCCTGGGATCTTCTCCGCCAGCCCGCGGGGGGGCGCTGTCCTGGAAATGCCAGTGGGCGACCTGCTAGTCCTCCAGCCGGGATCCTCCTGTCAATTCATTCTAGAAAGTTCCTACCAAGAGGAATCCTACGATGAGGATGAGGACTCTGGCTCCCTGTCACCCTGGATGGATCCTCCAGCTGGTCAGGCAAGTGAGCACTTTTCCTCCACCAACAGGATGCCCAGTCCTTGGCCTCAGGGCTACATCCCAGAATCATATCCTTCAGGGCATTCCCCTAGTGCAGAGCCATATTCTCCAAGGTCTGTCTGGGACCAGGACAGTTACCTGCTGGGTCCCTTTCCCAGCTCACCCCTGCTGCCTCTGCCTCAATCTCCTCCTGGAAGTCCCAAAGAGCAGAGCCCTCCATCCTCTCCGAGGTCTCCATGCAAGGCCAGGAAGAGACTGTTCTGTGAATGAACTGCCCTGCACCAATCCTGATGCCCCTTAAATGAGAGACTGGCTTACCAATGCCAACAGGACTGCCTTTGCACAGCCTGCAAGGTTAGAAGGACACTCTTGTTTCTGAATTGGGCAGAATATTGAATTGTTGGTTGGCTAGAATGTCTGGAAGGAAGATCTTCGCCACCATATCACATGCTGGTTGACACTCACCTGTAATCATATGTCCCTAATTTTGGTGTTTGATAAAAACAATATCTCTACTGAGAAATTAGTGACCTTGACATATCTAAAACATTTTTTTCCTTAACACTTACTATGAAATAGTTAAATTCAGTTGAAGTGTATTTGCTAGGGACTTTCCTATTATATAGAATGCAATTACTTCAATTTTATAATAGAATATTAGCTTTTCTGTAAATAGTTCTTAGATATTCTTTCTCCTGCTGAAGATGTTACTTTACAATGTTTCTGAACATAAAAAATTGAGATTCTTTTGTTCTGGTTTTGTTTAAGTACTAAGACTTTGTCAAAATGTTGGATTTAATAATTTAATAAAATTGTATTTTAAAATCTTGAGTATTAGAGTAGCTTCACGTATGAGCTATGTTAAGCCCTGAGTCTTTGGCAAACACACAAAAACACAGTTAGAGAACACATGAGACCGGGGTTGGGGCTCAGGAGATTGTAAAACTTAGGTCCTCTTTCAGATACTTGAATAGAGATGGTTAGAAGGAGAAATGATGGAACAATTGCATTATGGTGTCACGTGGTAACATTTAAGAAGTTTTTGCTTTGAGCATGGTGTTCCATGGTGTCTTTGCCATCAGTCCATGTTGACAGAACACACGACAACTAAGGAAGGCCCTCTGCACCCCTGCTAGTCCATAGGATTTCCTTCTGATTGTCATTATACTCTGGGATTTTTTTGCTTTGGGAGGTTAGAGAGTGTTTGATTCGCTGATTGGTAGGATTGGGTTTTTTGAGACAGGGTGTCCCTATATAGTCGTAACTGTCCTGAAAATGTAGGGAGAACAGCCTAGCCTAAACCCACAGAGATCATCTGCCTCTGCCTCTCTAGTGTTGAGATAAGGGGCATATACCCACAAGTCTGACTTGTTGGTATATTTTTGCGCTGGTATTTGCTGTATCTTTCTTTTGTATATTTTGGGTATTTTGAGTATGGCCTACATTGCCACAGAAAATGCGTTCTGCTCTCTAACACGAGAGCCACTCTTAAATAATCAAGACTCCTTGCTAAAGATAATAGAAAGTAGCTGGATAGTGTAGACAATGGAGGCAAATCTTTTTCTGCAGTCAAAATGCCTTTTTCTGAATGAAGTCCTCACTCAAATTAACTGGGATTCTTTCTACAAAAAACCAAGTGGCCACGTGGATGCATGTGATTGCAATGACTACTCACCCTCAAGGAAGAGGGGAGAGGGCCCAATGATATTGTTAATGAAATATATCCAAAAACACAGGCTTCATAAAGCCTGTTATTGATTGTTTGCTTTTCTTTTTCATGACAGGGTTTCTCTGTAGTTTTGGAGCCTGCCTGGAGCTCACTCTGTAGAACAGGCTGTCTTTAAACTTTCAGAGATTGGCCTCTCTGTCTTCTGAGTGGTGGGAATAAATGTGGGTGCCACCACCGCCCAGCTGTGATAGAACTTTTATATTTAAGAGACTGAGTTGGGCATTTAGAAGAGGGTGCTCTGAGAATAAGCTGTCTGAAATTGTGATTAAGGAAGAATTCCAAGTAGGGACAATAACAGAGTCAACAGCTATGAAGTAGGAGGGAGCACTGAATTGATGAGAGGAGCCAAGCCTTAGGCTGAGTCCTGTGAGCACCTCTGACCAGCTACGAGGAAGGCTGAGGCCAAAGAATCATGGGTGCAAGGCCAACCTGTTATACAGAGCAATTTCAAGCCGGGTAGGGTAATTTACGTGGACCTTGTCTCAAAATAAAAATGAAGGCAGAAGAGGTATCAGAACCCTGGAATTGGAATGAAACATGTCTGTTAGCGGCCATTTGGGTGCTTGGAACTGAACCCAGATTTTCAGGAAGAATAGCACATGCTCTTAACCACTGAGCCAGCATTCTAACCCATGTTTGGTGGGTTTTGTTCTTGTTTTCTTTTGTTTTTTTTTTTTTTTTGCTTTTTGGCTTTATTGATTTATTTTGGGCTTGGATTGATTTTGAGGCAGGTTTCTCCAAACAGGGTTTCTCTGTGTAGCAGAACTGGTTTCCTAGAATTCCCTTTTGAGACCAGGCAGGCATCAAACTCACTGAGATCCACCTGTCTCTGCCTCCCAAGTGCTGGGATTAAAGGTGTGTGCCAGCACCAGCCGGCTGCTTGTTTGGTTTTGAAAATGGTGTCCCAATATGTGACCCAAGCTGGACTCAAACTTGAGATTCTCCCTCTCATGATGCTGAAATCACATTCTATCAACCCCAGGACTCACGGACACAGTGACATTTTCTCCGAAAAATGAAGACAAAATAAATAATTTGATGAGCACTGAAGTTAAGAAAACTGAATATTGGGGAAGTAGAGGAAGCATTCTTTCCAGTGATTATTTTTTAAGAGGGAAGAGACAGGACCACTCTTTAGAGTCTCAGATGTCCTAGAGCTTTGTAGACCAGCCTGGTAAATTCTATGTGGTCTTTCAAATTTAGGAAACACTCGAACACAGAATTCTAAAGATCACCCATATTAAAGTATTAATACGAAAATGTCAAAAAAAAAAAAAGGCGGCCATGTGCTGGTGGCAGACCTCTTTAATCCCAGCACTCGAAAAGCAGAGGTAGGCTGTTCTCTGTGAGTTTGAGGCCAGCCTGGTCTACAAGAGCTAGCTCCTGGATGGGCTCCAAAGCTACAGACAAAACCATTCTCGAAAAACCAAAAAAAAATTAAAAATAAAAACCAAGCGGTGTTGGTACATGCCTTTATTCTCAGCACTCGGGAGGCAGAAGCAGGCAGATATTGATGAGTCTTAGTCCAGCCTGGTATACTGAGATAGGTTGAGGTAGGCTACGGCTGGGACAGACAGAAAACCTGTCTCAAAAATAAATAAATAAATAAATAAATAAATAAATAAATAAATAAATAAATAAATAAATAAAAGACATGAACGATATTCTGGAAATACTAGAGCAAAACCATTTCTCCAGTACAGCCTAGGCTACTGGAAAGTCCATCCCATACGCCTGGGCAGAGCCTCTGAACTGGAGGCTCGAGGGGCGGAGCCTAGCGTGACTTTTCACGACTTGACTTTCCGGTCCAACACTGGGGATTTAATTGACGTCCTGGGTGTATCCGGTGTGACGTGAATAAAGCTCAGGACTCCAGGGCCAGTGACTGCAGTTGCTTCGCCAGCACCAGCGCCACTGCCCTCGCTGCACCCCGTGTCTCCACAGCCCGACAGAGCCGTCCACATGCTGAACATGCAGCCTAGCAGCTCTGACACCGACCCCGCGCCCTACGGGACACCACAGCCACAAGGACCCAGCCCTGCCAGGCACAGCCGCCTCCACGAGCCCCAGGGGCCACTCAGCCTGGAAGAGTCAACAGCGTCCGCCAGCGATGTATCGACCTCTATGGTGATCCTGGTCGCTGACTGTGCCGTGCAGCTGCAGCTGGATGGCGTCGAACTGCTGCTGGAGCCGGATGCCACCTCGGTCCTGGAAGTGGAGCTCCCTGAAAACACCATCATCCTGGTGCCCGAGGGCCTCCAGGCTTCAGACCATCTTGGACAGCCTGGGATCTTCTCCGCCAGCCCGCGGGGGGGCGCTGTCCTGGAAATGCCAGTGGGCGACCTGCTAGTCCTCCAGCCGGGATCCTCCTGTCAATTCATTCTAGAAAGTTCCTACCAAGAGGAATCCTACGATGAGGATGAGGACTCTGGCTCCCTGTCACCCTGGATGGATCCTCCAGCTGGTCAGGCAAGTGAGCACTTTTCCTCCACCAACAGGATGCCCAGTCCTTGGCCTCAGGGCTACATCCCAGAATCATATCCTTCAGGGCATTCCCCTAGTGCAGAGCCATATTCTCCAAGGTCTGTCTGGGACCAGGACAGTTACCTGCTGGGTCCCTTTCCCAGCTCACCCCTGCTGCCTCTGCCTCAATCTCCTCCTGGAAGTCCCAAAGAGCAGAGCCCTCCATCCTCTCCGAGGTCTCCATGCAAGGCCAGGAAGAGACTGTTCTGTGAATGAACTGCCCTGCACCAATCCTGATGCCCCTTAAATGAGAGACTGGCTTACCAATGCCAACAGGACTGCCTTTGCACAGCCTGCAAGGTTAGAAGGACACTCTTGTTTCTGAATTGGGCAGAATATTGAATTGTTGGTTGGCTAGAATGTCTGGAAGGAAGATCTTCGCCACCATATCACATGCTGGTTGACACTCACCTGTAATCATATGTCCCTAATTTTGGTGTTTGATAAAAACAATATCTCTACTGAGAAATTAGTGACCTTGACATATCTAAAACATTTTTTTCCTTAACACTTACTATGAAATAGTTAAATTCAGTTGAAGTGTATTTGCTAGGGACTTTCCTATTATATAGAATGCAATTACTTCAATTTTATAATAGAATATTAGCTTTTCTGTAAATAGTTCTTAGATATTCTTTCTCCTGCTGAAGATGTTACTTTACAATGTTTCTGAACATAAAAAATTGAGATTCTTTTGTTCTGGTTTTGTTTAAGTACTAAGACTTTGTCAAAATGTTGGATTTAATAATTTAATAAAATTGTATTTTAAAATCTTGAGTATTAGAGTAGCTTCACGTATGAGCTATGTTAAGCCCTGAGTCTTTGGCAAACACACAAAAACACAGTTAGAGAACACATGAGACCGGGGTTGGGGCTCAGGAGATTGTAAAACTTAGGTCCTCTTTCAGATACTTGAATAGAGATGGTTAGAAGGAGAAATGATGGAACAATTGCATTATGGTGTCACGTGGTAACATTTAAGAAGTTTTTGCTTTGAGCATGGTGTTCCATGGTGTCTTTGCCATCAGTCCATGTTGACAGAACACACGACAACTAAGGAAGGCCCTCTGCACCCCTGCTAGTCCATAGGATTTCCTTCTGATTGTCATTATACTCTGGGATTTTTTTGCTTTGGGAGGTTAGAGAGTGTTTGATTCGCTGATTGGTAGGATTGGGTTTTTTGAGACAGGGTGTCCCTATATAGTCGTAACTGTCCTGAAAATGTAGGGAGAACAGCCTAGCCTAAACCCACAGAGATCATCTGCCTCTGCCTCTCTAGTGTTGAGATAAGGGGCATATACCCACAAGTCTGACTTGTTGGTATATTTTTGCGCTGGTATTTGCTGTATCTTTCTTTTGTATATTTTGGGTATTTTGAGTATGGCCTACATTGCCACAGAAAATGCGTTCTGCTCTCTAACACGAGAGCCACTCTTAAATAATCAAGACTCCTTGCTAAAGATAATAGAAAGTAGCTGGATAGTGTAGACAATGGAGGCAAATCTTTTTCTGCAGTCAAAATGCCTTTTTCTGAATGAAGTCCTCACTCAAATTAACTGGGATTCTTTCTACAAAAAACCAAGTGGCCACGTGGATGCATGTGATTGCAATGACTACTCACCCTCAAGGAAGAGGGGAGAGGGCCCAATGATATTGTTAATGAAATATATCCAAAAACACAGGCTTCATAAAGCCTGTTATTGATTGTTTGCTTTTCTTTTTCATGACAGGGTTTCTCTGTAGTTTTGGAGCCTGCCTGGAGCTCACTCTGTAGAACAGGCTGTCTTTAAACTTTCAGAGATTGGCCTCTCTGTCTTCTGAGTGGTGGGAATAAATGTGGGTGCCACCACCGCCCAGCTGTGATAGAACTTTTATATTTAAGAGACTGAGTTGGGCATTTAGAAGAGGGTGCTCTGAGAATAAGCTGTCTGAAATTGTGATTAAGGAAGAATTCCAAGTAGGGACAATAACAGAGTCAACAGCTATGAAGTAGGAGGGAGCACTGAATTGATGAGAGGAGCCAAGCCTTAGGCTGAGTCCTGTGAGCACCTCTGACCAGCTACGAGGAAGGCTGAGGCCAAAGAATCATGGGTGCAAGGCCAACCTGTTATACAGAGGAATTTCAAGCCGGGTAGGGTAATTTACGTGGACCTTGTCTCAAAATAAAAATGAAGGCAGAAGAGGTATCAGAACCCTGGAATTGGAATGAAACATGTCTGTTAGCGGCCATTTGGGTGCTTGGAACTGAACCCAGATTTTCAGGAAGAATAGCACATGCTCTTAACCACTGAGCCAGCATTCTAACCCATGTTTGGTGGGTTTTGTTCTTGTTTTCTTTTGTTTTTTTTTTTTGCTTTTTGGCTTTATTGATTTATTTTGGGCTTGGATTGATTTTGAGGCAGGTTTCTCCAAACAGGGTTTCTCTGTGTAGCAGAACTGGTTTCCTAGAATTCCCTTTTGAGACCAGGCAGGCATCAAACTCACTGAGATCCACCTGTCTCTGCCTCCCAAGTGCTGGGATTAAAGGTGTGTGCCAGCACCAGCCGGCTGCTTGTTTGGTTTTGAAAATGGTGTCCCAATATGTGACCCAAGCTGGACTCAAACTTGAGATTCTCCCTCTCATGATGCTGAAATCACATTCTATCAACCCCAGGACTCACGGACACAGTGACATTTTCTCCGAAAAATGAAGACAAAATAAATAATTTGATGAGCACTGAAGTTAAGAAAACTGAATATTGGGGAAGTAGAGGAAGCATTCTTTCCAGTGATTATTTTTTAAGAGGGAAGAGACAGGACCACTCTTTAGAGTCTCAGATGTCCTAGAGCTTTGTAGACCAGCCTGGTAAATTCTATGTGGTCTTTCAAATTTAGGAAACACTCGAACACAGAATTCTAAAGATCACCCATATTAAAGTATTAATACGAAAATGTCAAAAAAAAAAAAAAGGCGGCCATGTGCTGGTGGCAGACCTCTTTAATCCCAGCACTCGAAAAGCAGAGGTAGGCTGTTCTCTGTGAGTTTGAGGCCAGCCTGGTCTACAAGAGCTAGCTCCTGGATGGGCTCCAAAGCTACAGACAAAACCATTCTCGAAAAACCAAAAAAAAATTAAAAATAAAAACCAAGCGGTGTTGGTACATGCCTTTATTCTCAGCACTCGGGAGGCAGAAGCAGGCAGATATTGATGAGTCTTAGTCCAGCCTGGTATACTGAGATAGGTTGAGGTAGGCTACGGCTGGGACAGACAGAAAACCTGTCTCAAAAATAAATAAATAAATAAATAAATAAATAAATAAATAAATAAATAAAAGACATGAACGATATTCTGGAAATACTAGAGCAAAACCATTTCTCCAGTACAGCCTAGGCTACTGGAAAGTCCATCCCATACGCCTGGGCAGAGCCTCTGAACTGGAGGCTCGAGGGGCGGAGCCTAGCGTGACTTTTCACGACTTGACTTTCCGGTCCAACACTGGGGATTTAATTGACGTCCTGGGTGTATCCGGTGTGACGTGAATAAAGCTCAGGACTCCAGGGCCAGTGACTGCAGTTGCTTCGCCAGCACCAGCGCCACTGCCCTCGCTGCACCCCGTGTCTCCACAGCCCGACAGAGCCGTCCACATGCTGAACATGCAGCCTAGCAGCTCTGACACCGACCCCGCGCCCTACGGGACACCACAGCCACAAGGACCCAGCCCTGCCAGGCACAGCCGCCTCCACGAGCCCCAGGGGCCACTCAGCCTGGAAGAGTCAACAGCGTCCGCCAGCGATGTATCGACCTCTATGGTGATCCTGGTCGCTGACTGTGCCGTGCAGCTGCAGCTGGATGGCGTCGAACTGCTGCTGGAGCCGGATGCCACCTCGGTCCTGGAAGTGGAGCTCCCTGAAAACACCATCATCCTGGTGCCCGAGGGCCTCCAGGCTTCAGACCATCTTGGACAGCCTGGGATCTTCTCCGCCAGCCCGCGGGGGGGCGCTGTCCTGGAAATGCCAGTGGGCGACCTGCTAGTCCTCCAGCCGGGATCCTCCTGTCAATTCATTCTAGAAAGTTCCTACCAAGAGGAATCCTACGATGAGGATGAGGACTCTGGCTCCCTGTCACCCTGGATGGATCCTCCAGCTGGTCAGGCAAGTGAGCACTTTTCCTCCACCAACAGGATGCCCAGTCCTTGGCCTCAGGGCTACATCCCAGAATCATATCCTTCAGGGCATTCCCCTAGTGCAGAGCCATATTCTCCAAGGTCTGTCTGGGACCAGGACAGTTACCTGCTGGGTCCCTTTCCCAGCTCACCCCTGCTGCCTCTGCCTCAATCTCCTCCTGGAAGTCCCAAAGAGCAGAGCCCTCCATCCTCTCCGAGGTCTCCATGCAAGGCCAGGAAGAGACTGTTCTGTGAATGAACTGCCCTGCACCAATCCTGATGCCCCTTAAATGAGAGACTGGCTTACCAATGCCAACAGGACTGCCTTTGCACAGCCTGCAAGGTTAGAAGGACACTCTTGTTTCTGAATTGGGCAGAATATTGAATTGTTGGTTGGCTAGAATGTCTGGAAGGAAGATCTTCGCCACCATATCACATGCTGGTTGACACTCACCTGTAATCATATGTCCCTAATTTTGGTGTTTGATAAAAACAATATCTCTACTGAGAAATTAGTGACCTTGACATATCTAAAACATTTTTTTCCTTAACACTTACTATGAAATAGTTAAATTCAGTTGAAGTGTATTTGCTAGGGACTTTCCTATTATATAGAATGCAATTACTTCAATTTTATAATAGAATATTAGCTTTTCTGTAAATAGTTCTTAGATATTCTTTCTCCTGCTGAAGATGTTACTTTACAATGTTTCTGAACATAAAAAATTGAGATTCTTTTGTTCTGGTTTTGTTTAAGTACTAAGACTTTGTCAAAATGTTGGATTTAATAATTTAATAAAATTGTATTTTAAAATCTTGAGTATTAGAGTAGCTTCACGTATGAGCTATGTTAAGCCCTGAGTCTTTGGCAAACACACAAAAACACAGTTAGAGAACACATGAGACCGGGGTTGGGGCTCAGGAGATTGTAAAACTTAGGTCCTCTTTCAGATACTTGAATAGAGATGGTTAGAAGGAGAAATGATGGAACAATTGCATTATGGTGTCACGTGGTAACATTTAAGAAGTTTTTGCTTTGAGCATGGTGTTCCATGGTGTCTTTGCCATCAGTCCATGTTGACAGAACACACGACAACTAAGGAAGGCCCTCTGCACCCCTGCTAGTCCATAGGATTTCCTTCTGATTGTCATTATACTCTGGGATTTTTTTGCTTTGGGAGGTTAGAGAGTGTTTGATTCGCTGATTGGTAGGATTGGGTTTTTTGAGACAGGGTGTCCCTATATAGTCGTAACTGTCCTGAAAATGTAGGGAGAACAGCCTAGCCTAAACCCACAGAGATCATCTGCCTCTGCCTCTCTAGTGTTGAGATAAGGGGCATATACCCACAAGTCTGACTTGTTGGTATATTTTTGCGCTGGTATTTGCTGTATCTTTCTTTTGTATATTTTGGGTATTTTGAGTATGGCCTACATTGCCACAGAAAATGCGTTCTGCTCTCTAACACGAGAGCCACTCTTAAATAATCAAGACTCCTTGCTAAAGATAATAGAAAGTAGCTGGATAGTGTAGACAATGGAGGCAAATCTTTTTCTGCAGTCAAAATGCCTTTTTCTGAATGAAGTCCTCACTCAAATTAACTGGGATTCTTTCTACAAAAAACCAAGTGGCCACGTGGATGCATGTGATTGCAATGACTACTCACCCTCAAGGAAGAGGGGAGAGGGCCCAATGATATTGTTAATGAAATATATCCAAAAACACAGGCTTCATAAAGCCTGTTATTGATTGTTTGCTTTTCTTTTTCATGACAGGGTTTCTCTGTAGTTTTGGAGCCTGCCTGGAGCTCACTCTGTAGAACAGGCTGTCTTTAAACTTTCAGAGATTGGCCTCTCTGTCTTCTGAGTGGTGGGAATAAATGTGGGTGCCACCACCGCCCAGCTGTGATAGAACTTTTATATTTAAGAGACTGAGTTGGGCATTTAGAAGAGGGTGCTCTGAGAATAAGCTGTCTGAAATTGTGATTAAGGAAGAATTCCAAGTAGGGACAATAACAGAGTCAACAGCTATGAAGTAGGAGGGAGCACTGAATTGATGAGAGGAGCCAAGCCTTAGGCTGAGTCCTGTGAGCACCTCTGACCAGCTACGAGGAAGGCTGAGGCCAAAGAATCATGGGTGCAAGGCCAACCTGTTATACAGAGGAATTTCAAGCCGGGTAGGGTAATTTACGTGGACCTTGTCTCAAAATAAAAATGAAGGCAGAAGAGGTATCAGAACCCTGGAATTGGAATGAAACATGTCTGTTAGCGGCCATTTGGGTGCTTGGAACTGAACCCAGATTTTCAGGAAGAATAGCACATGCTCTTAACCACTGAGCCAGCATTCTAACCCATGTTTGGTGGGTTTTGTTCTTGTTGTCTTTTGTTTTTTTTTTTTTTTGCTTTTTGGCTTTATTGATTTATTTTGGGCTTGGATTGATTTTGAGGCAGGTTTCTCCAAACAGGGTTTCTCTGTGTAGCAGAACTGGTTTCCTAGAATTCCCTTTTGAGACCAGGCAGGCATCAAACTCACTGAGATCCACCTGTCTCTGCCTCCCAAGTGCTGGGATTAAAGGTGTGTGCCAGCACCAGCCGGCTGCTTGTTTGGTTTTGAAAATGGTGTCCCAATATGTGACCCAAGCTGGACTCAAACTTGAGATTCTCCCTCTCATGATGCTGAAATCACATTCTATCAACCCCAGGACTCACGGACACAGTGACATTTTCTCCGAAAAATGAAGACAAAATAAATAATTTGATGAGCACTGAAGTTAAGAAAACTGAATATTGGGGAAGTAGAGGAAGCATTCTTTCCAGTGATTATTTTTTAAGAGGGAAGAGACAGGACCACTCTTTAGAGTCTCAGATGTCCTAGAGCTTTGTAGACCAGCCTGGTAAATTCTATGTGGTCTTTCAAATTTAGGAAACACTCGAACACAGAATTCTAAAGATCACCCATATTAAAGTATTAATACGAAAATGTCAAAAAAAAAAAAAGGCGGCCATGTGCTGGTGGCAGACCTCTTTAATCCCAGCACTCGAAAAGCAGAGGTAGGCTGTTCTCTGTGAGTTTGAGGCCAGCCTGGTCTACAAGAGCTAGCTCCTGGATGGGCTCCAAAGCTACAGACAAAACCATTCTCGAAAAACCAAAAAAAAATTAAAAATAAAAACCAAGCGGTGTTGGTACATGCCTTTATTCTCAGCACTCGGGAGGCAGAAGCAGGCAGATATTGATGAGTCTTAGTCCAGCCTGGTATACTGAGATAGGTTGAGGTAGGCTACGGCTGGGACAGACAGAAAACCTGTCTCAAAAATAAATAAATAAATAAATAAATAAATAAATAAATAAATAAATAAAAGACATGAACGATATTCTGGAAATACTAGAGCAAAACCATTTCTCCAGTACAGCCTAGGCTACTGGAAAGTCCATCCCATACGCCTGGGCAGAGCCTCTGAACTGGAGGCTCGAGGGGCGGAGCCTAGCGTGACTTTTCACGACTTGACTTTCCGGTCCAACACTGGGGATTTAATTGACGTCCTGGGTGTATCCGGTGTGACGTGAATAAAGCTCAGGACTCCAGGGCCAGTGACTGCAGTTGCTTCGCCAGCACCAGCGCCACTGCCCTCGCTGCACCCCGTGTCTCCACAGCCCGACAGAGCCGTCCACATGCTGAACATGCAGCCTAGCAGCTCTGACACCGACCCCGCGCCCTACGGGACACCACAGCCACAAGGACCCAGCCCTGCCAGGCACAGCCGCCTCCACGAGCCCCAGGGGCCACTCAGCCTGGAAGAGTCAACAGCGTCCGCCAGCGATGTATCGACCTCTATGGTGATCCTGGTCGCTGACTGTGCCGTGCAGCTGCAGCTGGATGGCGTCGAACTGCTGCTGGAGCCGGATGCCACCTCGGTCCTGGAAGTGGAGCTCCCTGAAAACACCATCATCCTGGTGCCCGAGGGCCTCCAGGCTTCAGACCATCTTGGACAGCCTGGGATCTTCTCCGCCAGCCCGCGGGGGGGCGCTGTCCTGGAAATGCCAGTGGGCGACCTGCTAGTCCTCCAGCCGGGATCCTCCTGTCAATTCATTCTAGAAAGTTCCTACCAAGAGGAATCCTACGATGAGGATGAGGACTCTGGCTCCCTGTCACCCTGGATGGATCCTCCAGCTGGTCAGGCAAGTGAGCACTTTTCCTCCACCAACAGGATGCCCAGTCCTTGGCCTCAGGGCTACATCCCAGAATCATATCCTTCAGGGCATTCCCCTAGTGCAGAGCCATATTCTCCAAGGTCTGTCTGGGACCAGGACAGTTACCTGCTGGGTCCCTTTCCCAGCTCACCCCTGCTGCCTCTGCCTCAATCTCCTCCTGGAAGTCCCAAAGAGCAGAGCCCTCCATCCTCTCCGAGGTCTCCATGCAAGGCCAGGAAGAGACTGTTCTGTGAATGAACTGCCCTGCACCAATCCTGATGCCCCTTAAATGAGAGACTGGCTTACCAATGCCAACAGGACTGCCTTTGCACAGCCTGCAAGGTTAGAAGGACACTCTTGTTTCTGAATTGGGCAGAATATTGAATTGTTGGTTGGCTAGAATGTCTGGAAGGAAGATCTTCGCCACCATATCACATGCTGGTTGACACTCACCTGTAATCATATGTCCCTAATTTTGGTGTTTGATAAAAACAATATCTCTACTGAGAAATTAGTGACCTTGACATATCTAAAACATTTTTTTCCTTAACACTTACTATGAAATAGTTAAATTCAGTTGAAGTGTATTTGCTAGGGACTTTCCTATTATATAGAATGCAATTACTTCAATTTTATAATAGAATATTAGCTTTTCTGTAAATAGTTCTTAGATATTCTTTCTCCTGCTGAAGATGTTACTTTACAATGTTTCTGAACATAAAAAATTGAGATTCTTTTGTTCTGGTTTTGTTTAAGTACTAAGACTTTGTCAAAATGTTGGATTTAATAATTTAATAAAATTGTATTTTAAAATCTTGAGTATTAGAGTAGCTTCACGTATGAGCTATGTTAAGCCCTGAGTCTTTGGCAAACACACAAAAACACAGTTAGAGAACACATGAGACCGGGGTTGGGGCTCAGGAGATTGTAAAACTTAGGTCCTCTTTCAGATACTTGAATAGAGATGGTTAGAAGGAGAAATGATGGAACAATTGCATTATGGTGTCACGTGGTAACATTTAAGAAGTTTTTGCTTTGAGCATGGTGTTCCATGGTGTCTTTGCCATCAGTCCATGTTGACAGAACACACGACAACTAAGGAAGGCCCTCTGCACCCCTGCTAGTCCATAGGATTTCCTTCTGATTGTCATTATACTCTGGGATTTTTTTGCTTTGGGAGGTTAGAGAGTGTTTGATTCGCTGATTGGTAGGATTGGGTTTTTTGAGACAGGGTGTCCCTATATAGTCGTAACTGTCCTGAAAATGTAGGGAGAACAGCCTAGCCTAAACCCACAGAGATCATCTGCCTCTGCCTCTCTAGTGTTGAGATAAGGGGCATATACCCACAAGTCTGACTTGTTGGTATATTTTTGCGCTGGTATTTGCTGTATCTTTCTTTTGTATATTTTGGGTATTTTGAGTATGGCCTACATTGCCACAGAAAATGCGTTCTGCTCTCTAACACGAGAGCCACTCTTAAATAATCAAGACTCCTTGCTAAAGATAATAGAAAGTAGCTGGATAGTGTAGACAATGGAGGCAAATCTTTTTCTGCAGTCAAAATGCCTTTTTCTGAATGAAGTCCTCACTCAAATTAACTGGGATTCTTTCTACAAAAAACCAAGTGGCCACGTGGATGCATGTGATTGCAATGACTACTCACCCTCAAGGAAGAGGGGAGAGGGCCCAATGATATTGTTAATGAAATATATCCAAAAACACAGGCTTCATAAAGCCTGTTATTGATTGTTTGCTTTTCTTTTTCATGACAGGGTTTCTCTGTAGTTTTGGAGCCTGCCTGGAGCTCACTCTGTAGAACAGGCTGTCTTTAAACTTTCAGAGATTGGCCTCTCTGTCTTCTGAGTGGTGGGAATAAATGTGGGTGCCACCACCGCCCAGCTGTGATAGAACTTTTATATTTAAGAGACTGAGTTGGGCATTTAGAAGAGGGTGCTCTGAGAATAAGCTGTCTGAAATTGTGATTAAGGAAGAATTCCAAGTAGGGACAATAACAGAGTCAACAGCTATGAAGTAGGAGGGAGCACTGAATTGATGAGAGGAGCCAAGCCTTAGGCTGAGTCCTGTGAGCACCTCTGACCAGCTACGAGGAAGGCTGAGGCCAAAGAATCATGGGTGCAAGGCCAACCTGTTATACAGAGGAATTTCAAGCCGGGTAGGGTAATTTACGTGGACCTTGTCTCAAAATAAAAATGAAGGCAGAAGAGGTATCAGAACCCTGGAATTGGAATGAAACA
Source organism: Microtus oregoni (assembly GCF_018167655.1). Classification (NCBI taxonomy): domain Eukaryota; kingdom Metazoa; phylum Chordata; class Mammalia; order Rodentia; family Cricetidae; genus Microtus; species Microtus oregoni. Next base: position 25,025,144 of record NW_024543087.1, on the reverse strand, counting down.
TGTCTGTTAGCGGCCATTTGGGTGCTTGGAACTGAACCCAGATTTTCAGGAAGAATAGCACATGCTCTTAACCACTGAGCCAGCATTCTAACCCATGTTTGGTGGGTTTTGTTCTTGTTTTCTTTTGTTTTTTTTTTTTTTTTGCTTTTTGGCTTTATTGATTTATTTTGGGCTTGGATTGATTTTGAGGCAGGTTTCTCCAAACAGGGTTTCTCTGTGTAGCAGAACTGGTTTCCTAGAATTCCCTTTTGAGACCAGGCAGGCATCAAACTCACTGAGATCCACCTGTCTCTGCCTCCCAAGTGCTGGGATTAAAGGTGTGTGCCAGCACCAGCCGGCTGCTTGTTTGGTTTTGAAAATGGTGTCCCAATATGTGACCCAAGCTGGACTCAAACTTGAGATTCTCCCTCTCATGATGCTGAAATCACATTCTATCAACCCCAGGACTCACGGACACAGTGACATTTTCTCCGAAAAATGAAGACAAAATAAATAATTTGATGAGCACTGAAGTTAAGAAAACTGAATATTGGGGAAGTAGAGGAAGCATTCTTTCCAGTGATTATTTTTTAAGAGGGAAGAGACAGGACCACTCTTTAGAGTCTCAGATGTCCTAGAGCTTTGTAGACCAGCCTGGTAAATTCTATGTGGTCTTTCAAATTTAGGAAACACTCGAACACAGAATTCTAAAGATCACCCATATTAAAGTATTAATACGAAAATGTCAAAAAAAAAAAAAGGCGGCCATGTGCTGGTGGCAGACCTCTTTAATCCCAGCACTCGAAAAGCAGAGGTAGGCTGTTCTCTGTGAGTTTGAGGCCAGCCTGGTCTACAAGAGCTAGCTCCTGGATGGGCTCCAAAGCTACAGACAAAACCATTCTCGAAAAACCAAAAAAAAATTAAAAATAAAAACCAAGCGGTGTTGGTACATGCCTTTATTCTCAGCACTCGGGAGGCAGAAGCAGGCAGATATTGATGAGTCTTAGTCCAGCCTGGTATACTGAGATAGGTTGAGGTAGGCTACGGCTGGGACAGACAGAAAACCTGTCTCAAAAATAAATAAATAAATAAATAAATAAATAAATAAATAAATAAAAGACATGAACGATATTCTGGAAATACTAGAGCAAAACCATTTCTCCAGTACAGCCTAGGCTACTGGAAAGTCCATCCCATACGCCTGGGCAGAGCCTCTGAACTGGAGGCTCGAGGGGCGGAGCCTAGCGTGACTTTTCACGACTTGACTTTCCGGTCCAACACTGGGGATTTAATTGACGTCCTGGGTGTATCCGGTGTGACGTGAATAAAGCTCAGGACTCCAGGGCCAGTGACTGCAGTTGCTTCGCCAGCACCAGCGCCACTGCCCTCGCTGCACCCCGTGTCTCCACAGCCCGACAGAGCCGTCCACATGCTGAACATGCAGCCTAGCAGCTCTGACACCGACCCCGCGCCCTACGGGACACCACAGCCACAAGGACCCAGCCCTGCCAGGCACAGCCGCCTCCACGAGCCCCAGGGGCCACTCAGCCTGGAAGAGTCAACAGCGTCCGCCAGCGATGTATCGACCTCTATGGTGATCCTGGTCGCTGACTGTGCCGTGCAGCTGCAGCTGGATGGCGTCGAACTGCTGCTGGAGCCGGATGCCACCTCGGTCCTGGAAGTGGAGCTCCCTGAAAACACCATCATCCTGGTGCCCGAGGGCCTCCAGGCTTCAGACCATCTTGGACAGCCTGGGATCTTCTCCGCCAGCCCGCGGGGGGGCGCTGTCCTGGAAATGCCAGTGGGCGACCTGCTAGTCCTCCAGCCGGGATCCTCCTGTCAATTCATTCTAGAAAGTTCCTACCAAGAGGAATCCTACGATGAGGATGAGGACTCTGGCTCCCTGTCACCCTGGATGGATCCTCCAGCTGGTCAGGCAAGTGAGCACTTTTCCTCCACCAACAGGATGCCCAGTCCTTGGCCTCAGGGCTACATCCCAGAATCATATCCTTCAGGGCACTCCCCTAGTGCAGAGCCATATTCTCCAAGGTCTGTCTGGGACCAGGACAGTTACCTGCTGGGTCCCTTTCCCAGCTCACCCCTGCTGCCTCTGCCTCCATCTCCTCCTGGAAGTCCCAAAGAGCAGAGCCCTCCATCCTCCTCGAGGTCCCCATGCAAGGCCAGGAAGAGACTGTTCTGTGAATGAACTGCCCTGCACCAATCCTGATGCCCCTTAAATGAGAGACTGGCTTCCCAATGCCAACAGGACTGCCTTTGCACAGCCTGCAAAGTTAGAAGGACACTCTTGTTTCTGAATTGGGCAGAATATTGAATTGTTGGGTGGCTAGAATGTCTGGAAGGAAGATCTTCGCCACCATATCACATGCTGGTTGACACTCGCCTGTAATCATATGTACCTAATTTTGGTGTTTGATAAAAACAATATCTCTACTGAGAAATTAGTGACCTTGACATATCTAAAACATTTTTTTCCTTAACACTTACTATGAAATAGTTAAGTTCAATTGAAGTGTATTTGCTAGGGACTTTCCTATTATATAGAATGCAATTACTTCAATTTTATAATAGAATATTAGCTTTTCTGTAAATAGTTCTTAGATATTCTTTGTCCTGCTGAAGATGTTACTTTATAATGGTTTTGATCATAAAAAAGTGAGATTCTTTTGTTCTGGTTTTGTTTAAGTACTAAGACTTTGTCAAAATGTTGGATTTAATAATTTAATAAAATTGTATTTTAAAAACATGAGTATTAGAGTGTCTTCTAGTATGAGCTATGTTGAGCCTTGAGTCTTTTTCAAACACTCAGCAACACCGTAAGAGAACATATGAGACCAGGATTGGGGCTAAGGATATTGTAAAACTAGGTCCTCTTTGTGATACTTGAGCAGAGATGGTTAGAAGCAGAAATGATTGACGAGTTGCCTTAAGGTGTCACATGGAAACATTTAAGAAGTTTTTGTTTTGAGCATAGTGTTCCATGGTGTCTTTTCCACGACGACTAAGGAAGGCTCTCTGCACCCCTGCTAGTCCATAGGATTTTCTCTGACTCTCACTATACTCTGGGAAGTTTTTCTTTGGGAGGTTAGAGAGTGTTTGAATGGCTGATTGGTAGGGTTGGGGTTTTTGGGAAAGGATCTCCCTATATATTCCAGAGTGTCTTTAAACTCACCATGTAGGAGATCAGCCCAGGCTGGAACCAACAGGAATCTACCTGCCTCTGCTTTTCAAGTGATTGGATTACAGGTATATGCCACCAAATCTGGCCTCATTTTATACTTTTGTGAATGTATTTAGTGTAATCTTTTTTCGAGAAGGGGTTTCTCTGTGTATCTCTGGCTGTCCTGGAAGTCACTCTGAAGACTAGGCTGACCTCAAGCTCACAGAGATCTTCCTGCCTCGTGATTGCTGGAATTTAAGGTTTGAGCCACCAATGCCCTAATTTTAATTTTTTTTTATTTTTGATACAGGGTTTATTAACTCTAGCTCTCCTTGGAACTCGTTTTTTTAAAATAGCCTGGCCCACTTCTTCATCCGGAGTACTGGGATTAAATGTGTGTGCCTTTACCACTACCTAGCTTGCTGTTTGCTTATTATTCAAACCACTCTTAACTAATATTAAGATGTACATAAGAAAATGACATACATATACATGTACATATTTATGTATTTTGTATGCATATATATACAAAGCAATATATTATATATATGTACATAAATGCACACATATCACATGAATGCCTCTTTTGTCAGAAGAGGGCATTGGATTTCCTGCAATCAGAGTTAAAAACCGTTTGAGCTGCCATCTGGGTGCGGGGAATAAAACGAGGATCCTCTATAATAGCAACCAGTGTCCTAACCACTGGCCCATTCCAAAACTGATCCATATAATATGATGAAATAAGTCAATACTCATAAAGTAGATATCAACATAAAGCTAATGGTAACATATATACATAAAGTTACTTTGGGAGCATCAACAATTAGATTTTAAATATTCCAAGCTCATTGCCAGTTTCTTTATACTCATTTTTCTATTCTTGCCCCTCACTCCTTTTTTCTATCTTCCTTAGTTAATTTTAATTTTAAAAAACACACACTCATGTATTTGCTTTGCTTGTGTGTCTACGTTAGAGTCCTGGCACCATGTGGACGTCAGAGGCTAACAGGACTCTGTTCTCTTCATCTATCCTGTGGGTTCCAACACTTGAACTCAGGATGTCAGGTCTGGCCACGATCACCTTTACCCATTGATCCATCCCACTGGCCCCTCGTTTGTCTTCTTTCTAGGCTGCAATGTTCAGGTTTTTAATAATTTTATTTAACTTTATTTCATGTAAGTTGGTGTATAGGTGTCAGATTCCCTGGGACTGGAGTTACAGACACTTGTGAGCTGTCATGTAGGTGCTGGGAATTAAACCCGGATCCTCTGAAAGAGGAGCCAGTGCTCTTAACCACTGAGCCATCTCTCCAGCCCCTGTTCAGTTTTATATACCTAGGGTTTCCTTGTGTAGCCCAGGCTTGCCTCAGACTTGAAATTCTTCTGCTGCAGCTTCACAAGGGCTAAGATGATTGGCGTGAGCCAGCACCTCTGAGCAGCCTACAGAACAGCCTCAGGAATTCTTTCTTCCATGGCCTATGTGGTAAGTCTTAGTTAGCTTATGTCTGGAAATGTTTCATTGACACCTACTAACTTGTGCTATTTTCGCTGGGTTTGGGATTCTAAAATCACATCTATTTTCTCTCATTCCTTCAAGATACTGTTCTTTCCTGCTGTTCTTTGATGTATGTAAGAAGTCTCCTGGGTAAAGAGGGAAGGGCGTAAACGGGAGGTAATTGAGGATGCAAAGATTGGGATGGGGATGGTCCGCTTATGGGAACGACAGAGAGGGAGAGCAATGAAAACATATCCTGGTAGAAGGTTCCATTATGGGGTGAGGGAGAAACCTGTGCCACAAAAACCTCCAGGAACCCACAAAGATGACTTCAGTTAATACTCCTAGCAACAGTGGAGATGGTGCCTGAACTGGCCTTCTTCCGTAATCAGATTGATAACTACCCTAATTGCAACCATAGAGCTTTCATCCAGTAACCAATGGAAGCAGATGCAAAGATCTACAGCACAGCTTGAGCCGAACAGAAAGAAGAGGATGATGATATAGGGAAGCAGAGTCAAGATCATGATGGGCAACCCCACAGAGACAGATGATCCGAGCCTTTGGGAGCTCATGGACTCTAGAATGACAACTAGGGTGCCTGCACGGGACTTATCTAGGTTCTCTGCATGTGGGTCACAGTTGTGTAGTTTCTTTTTGTGGGGTCCCAAGCAATCTGTCCCCGGTTCATTAGCAGTCTTTTTGGAACCCATTCCCTATGGTGGGTGCCTTACTCAGCCTTGAAGCAGTGGGGAAGAGCTTGGGCCTTCCTCCATCTGATATGGCAGGCCTTGTTGATTCCCCCATAGGAGGCCTTACCATTTCAGAGTAGTGGGTGCGGTGGGCACAGGGAGGAGAGAAGAAAGGGAAACTGTGAGTGGTATATAAAGTAAGTAAAAGTTTAAAATTATACAAATAAAATATGAATTTTATCATCTTGAATAAAGTCTCTGTGTTCATACTGCTGTGGCTTTGTAATTAATCTGCTCACTTTAGTTCTACACGGATGAGGTTCATCATAGAAATCTGTCATTTGGGACTCAGTGAACTACACCTTTGCGTTAATTCCTGCTTCAAGTCTCAATATATGAAATGTCTCACTGGGCTGGGGATGTAGCTCAGGAATATGAATCCCGAGTCTCTATACAAAAGAGAAGAATAGAAATTGCTGTTTTAGGCCTTTTATCCTCTCTCCAATCTCTCCAAGAGGGAAACGGTGTCCTGTTCCATGACGTGTTCCCCCCATGTCTCTGTCTATGTTTCCACAGCCTTGATTGTAATGTGTTTCTCTCTTACAGTTAGCTGATGCCTCATCCTTTTCAAAATTCTGCTTGTTTTTCTTAGAAGACAGTATTCCTTTTACTGGTGCCTTGTTCATTTCCGAACATCTAACTAAATGTTCTTTAAACTCAACTTGCTCTGGGACTGGAGAGATGAGTTAGGGATTAAGAGCACTGGCTGCTCTTCCAGAGGACCCAGGTCCAATTCACAGCACCCACATAACATCTCACTATCTCTAACTGTAATTTCAAGGGATCCAAAGCTTTCTTCTGGCCTCCTTGGGCACAAGTCACTCATGTGGTACAGTAACACTGACAGTTAAAACATTATACATTATATGTATGTGTATACATATATGTGTGTCAGCTCATGCACCAATTGTCTCTGAAGATTCCCTGAGGCCATTGGGTTTAGGTATTAAGGAAAATGTGGAATTTAAGCTTTTGATGTAAGCTAAATCAAAACCTGATTTTTCCCTAACCACAGACAAGACCAATTAATATTCGTAGAATTGACTTGGCCCTAAGCTGACCTTAGAATGAAGATGACATTCTAAGAATTATTAGCATGTGCCCAGCCTTCCAATATTCATATTATAGGTGTGTACTACCATAGTTATCTAAGAACTTACATTTCTTTGGGTAAAAATGATCAATCTCATACACAATATGATCACAATATCCTAAATCCTTGATATCAAAATTTAAATAAACTATCCCAGGAAAATACTTATAGATAGGCATAGACTACCTAACAATAACCCCCCTCCCAGTGCCAAGCACAAGAATAAGAAACCTCTCTCTAAGTTTTTGGTGAGGGAATTCAAGAGACTCCACTAACATAGGTTATTGCCACTGTCCTTGATTGCCTCCCAGAACTCAAAGGTTAAATGCAGTTGCTAAAACTGACCCACACTTTAGACACAGGAATCGAACAGGAACTGACCTGGACGCCTCCTGTTTAATGACTAGCGCTCATAGACTCCAGCAATGCCTTGCAACCTACCACTGGAGAAAAGCCATCAATAGTTCTAATGAGATGTAAGGAAGCCTATGAACCACAACAGAGACCAATATGGCGAGATATCCCCAAAGGGTACAATCATCACATTTGCATCGGGGCAGCAAGCAACAACTGTGCAATTGCACTTAAAGCCTGCTCAGTATGAGGCCATTCGTACACAGCACTGTAAACACAGACAACTAACCATGGCTGGTGGACCCTAAGGACAGTCACTTTCCTAACAGTATGACTTGTGGCTGCTTTCTCAATATTTACCCTTATACCCATGGATAAATGCAGCTCTTACTCCATATCAATGAAGCTTCTTTTGCAACAGAGAGTGTTCAACTCCAATTGATACAAGTTGTATTGATCTACAATACAACTTCTACAACAAAAGCTCCGGGAACATCATGGAAGAGGGAGCAGAAAGATACTGAGAACCAGGTGAACATGGTGGTCCATGCCTTTCATCCCAGCACTCAGGATTCGGAGGGAGACGGATCTCTGTGACATAATCGCATAATGAGTTCCAGGCCAACCGGAGATATATGGTGAAACACTCTCTCTAAAAAAAAAAGAAAAAAGAAAAGAAAAGAAGAGTCAGAGAACTGGGACATCTGCTGTGAGATATTATGTTCCATATGACAAAAAAAAAAAGCTACACCCATGCAATCTCCAAATTACGGTCACCTTAAGAAGACCTGCACAGTGACAACACCAGTTGATACACCAATGAGGATGAGGGAAATCTCACAAGGCCCCACCCCTAGATGAAGAACTGTAGGCGACAACTGGCTGCTGAAAGAGTGAGTCAGTCTTCTTCCGGGATAAGCCCCACAAGTAGTTCATCCAAACCCCAGACATCAGCCCTACATAAATAAACATGGAAGCAGGGCTAAATGGAGTCAGCAGACTGGATTTCTGTGTACATGTAAAGATACACATGTAACAATTAAAGAGGAGGTCAGAAATTTGGGGCAGACACAAGAGGAGTTAGAGGGAGAGAGGGAGGGGTAGAAATGATGCAAAAATAGTACTCATGTATGAATTCATACACAAAAAATAAGTTAAAAAGAAAGGGGGCTGGAGAGACGCCTCTGGCTGTACTTGCTGCTCTTCCAGAAGACTCAGGTTTGATTCCCAACACCCACACCATGGCTCATCCTCAGGATATGCACTGCTCTCTTCTGGAGTTCTTAAAACAGTACATGCATGTGGTACACAGACATACATGCAGAAAAAAGACCATACATACAAAATAATTATAAATTTAATAGATCATAGTGCAGTCCTTGCTATTCAGGAAGCATGTACACAATTGTTCCACTTTACTGTTTTTTTTTATTACTTTAAAAAAAAATAGCCGGGCGGTGGTGGCGCATGCCTTTAATCCCAGCACTCGGGAGGCAGAGGCAGGCAGATCTCTGTGAGTTCGAGGCCAGCCTGGTCTACAAGAGCTAGTTCCAGGACAGGAACCAAAAAGCTATGGAGAAACCCTGTCTCAAAAAATCCAAAATAAATGAATAAATAAATAAAATAGAAAAATACCGATTCAAATTTCCACTCCCTCCCCTCCTCCAACTCTCCTCCCACTCCCCTCCACACACCCTTCCACCTCACCCCCCTCCAATCCTAAGAGAGAGCAATACACCCCACTCTGTGGAAAGTCCAAAGCCATCCTCCCTACTACATCTAGGTTGAGCAAGGTATACATCCAAAGAGAATAGGATCCCAAGAAGCCAGTACATGCAGTTAGAGGCAAATCCCAGTATCACTATCAGTTTTGTTAATATTTATTTATTAAAGATTTCTGCCTCCTCCCCGTTTTTAAAGTATTTTTTTGGTCCAGCAGTGGTAGCTAGCACTCACCTTTAATTCCAGCACTTGTGAGTCAGAAGCAGACAGATCTCCTGAGTCTGCCTGGTCTACAGAGCAAGTTCCAGGGCTACACAGAGAAACCCTGTCTCAAAGAATCAAAAAATTAAAAACTAAAATCAGGAAGAAAAAAAAAACACTTTTTCTAAAGCTGGAGAAAGGAATTTCCTGTTTAGTTTAGGCAGTGGTTCTCAACCTTCCTAATGCTGAGACCCTTTAATACAGTTCTCATGTTGTGGTGACTGCCCAATCATAAAATTATTTCATTGCTACTTCATAACTAGAAGTTTTTGCTGTTGCAAATCATAATGCAAATATCTGCCATGTAGGATGTCTGTTATGTGAACCCTGTGAAAGGGTCATTGGACCCCCAAGGTTGCGCCCCACGTGTTTAGAACCACAGGTTTAGAGGCCGAGAGCAAGCAGAAAATCCGCTGAATTCAGCTCTAGGCGTGGCATAAAGCCACTTCTGGTACACAACTTTTGATTCCAGTACTTGGAAGTTGGAAGCACTCCATTACACAAGCAAGTCCAGGAAGCGTAACATATAAGACACCCTTTCACAGAAGGGGGGGAAAAAAGTTTTCATTTTCACTTTTCTATTTTTTTCATTTTTTACTTTTTTTGAGACAGGGTTGCCCTGGAGCTTTGGAGCCTGTCCAGGAACTAGCTCTTGTAGATCAGGCTGGCCTCAAATTCACAGAGATCCCCCTGCCTCTGCCTCCCGAGTGCTGGGATTAAAGGCGTGCGCCACCATCTCCCGGCTTCTTTTTGAATTTTTATTACATTTATTTGCCATGTATACGTATGTTCCACAGCATACCATCATGTAGGACCAAGAGCGAACGCACGTCATCAGGAGCTAGGAAAAGAGAGCCAGATTTGTTTTGTTTTATTGTTTGTGAGACCATGTGTCACCCTGCCGCTCGTCTCGGCCTCAGACACAATATTCTCTTTACCTCAGTCTCCGGAATGAGAGATTTACCAGCTGCGCGAAGACATGTATGATCTCAGCCTTGAGTACTTCACGTCTCACATCAGGCCCAACTACCTCGTAAACCCATTCTCTAAACACAGGGTAGGAAATGCTAAAGCAATTTTAAATGGCATTTAACTGAGGTGGGGGTAGGGTTAAGGAGCGCAAGTTTTTCAGTGCTCTTTTGAACACCCGAAACCACCAGCGTTCTAGTCACGAGCCATCTTGAAATTCTATTCCTGGTGGGTCAAGCGGTGAAACCTGTTTTGCTTCCTATAGGCCAAAAAAAAAAAAAAAATATTTCCCAAGTACAGCCAAGACTATTGGTCAGTCCGACACTCCTGGGCGGAGCCTCCAGGACGCAGGCTCCCGAAGGCGCAGCCTAACCTGACCTTTTCCGTCTTGACCTGGGTTCCGGTTCACCCTTTGAAAACTGATTGACGTCGAGTAGTATCCGGCTTTGCGTGCCCGAGCTCCGAGATTTCCCTGCGCTAGGCGGAGCCCAGGTGCCCAGAGCGCCAGACTTCAGCCGCCCCGTCGCACCTATCCGCGCTGCACTCCGCGCCTCTCTAACCCCGCATCACCACCAACATGCGGAGAGTGCGGCCCCTCAGCCCAGGCGCCGACGACGCCGAACCCTGCTCGACACCGCAGCCACAAGAACCCAGCCCTGACCAGCGACGCGACCTCGAAGAGCCCCCGGCGTCACCCGGCCTGGAAGAGCCCGCAGGGTCCGCCAGCGATGTGCCCACTTCCGTGGTGTACCTGGCCGCCGGCTCTGCCGTGCAACTGCAGGTGGATGACATCGACCTACTGCTGGAGCCAAATCTCACCTCGGTCCTGGAAGTGGAGCTCCCCGAACAGACCATCATCCTGGTGCCCGAGGGCCTTCAGGCTCCAGACCATCTTGGACAGCCTGGGTCCTTGTCCGCCAGCCCACAGGGGGGCGCTGGCCTGGAAATGCCAGAGGACGACCTGCTAGTCCTCCAGCCGGGATCCTCCTGTCAGTTCATTCTAGAAAATTCCTACCAAGAGGAATTCTTTGATGAGGATGAGGATGAGGACTCTGGCCCCCCGTCACCCTGGATGGATCCTCCAGCTGGTCAGGCAAGTGAGCACTTTTCCTCCACCAACAGGATGCCCAGTCCTTGGCCTCAGGGCCACATCCCAGAACCATATCCTTCAGGGCATTCCCCTAGTGCAGAGCCATATTCTCCAAGGTCTGTCTGGGACCAGGACAGCTACCTGCTGGGACCCTTCCCCAGCTCACCCCTGCAGCCTCTGCCTCCATCTCCTTCAAATCCCCAAGAGCAGCGTCCTCCATCCTCTCCACAGGCCCCGTACTGTGATGCACAAATCCTGATGCCCCTCAAGTGAGAGTTTTCTCTGCCCCTAGATGTAGGACACTTAGTCACCTTTTTTTAGGAATAAAAGTGCCACTCTCGATGACCTAAAGTACCACAGATTCTTGCCGACGGCCTTAACAGATTACTAGAAGTTCTAGTGGTAAATTATCAACACCCTCTGTTTACCTGTTAATTCTCTAACCAAGAAATAAGTAGATTTCTTATTCTTTCGGTGGCCTTTGTTGTTTTCCACATGAGTTTTTGAAGATTTGGGCAACACTCAACTCCTTGGTGTTTCGGGCTGCTCTCTTGAGAAATGGCCCAGTACTGTGACATGCTATGATATTTACTTACTTGAATGTGCAGTGTTCTCAGCAATCTCCGAAGCTACTGGTAGAATCTTCCTTTTCTGTCTCTTCTTTATAGATGAGACTTATGGTGAATTTTACAGGCTGTTTTCAGCACGCACTGGGATATGCATTTGCTTTCTTTTTCTTTTGTTTTGTTTGTTGTTTTATTTATATGCTTTTTTTTTAGGCAAGATATTACTACGTATCTCTGGCAATCTTAGAACTCACTCTGTAGACCAATGTGGCCTTGAACTCACAGAGATCCACCTGCCTCTGCCTCCCAAGTGCTAGGATCAAAGACCTGTGCATGCATTCCTTTTTATAGTATGTTCACATCAAAATTTCACAGTAAGCTGATGGAAAATGTTTTTGTTATTATTATCCCATGTTATTTTATGTTTTAAACTCTCAAATAATTTTCTCCAGTAAACCTAAGTTGTAATGTTTTGTATGCAATTACCATATTTGCCTTGTTTTATTTTTTATTTTTATTTTTTTTATTTTATTTTTTATTTTTAAAAAGTTACTGGTAAAGGTGAAGTGTACAAGATCCTTACTAAAATCACAGCTGTTCAGAATTCCCAGCTTACTGAACCAAATCTTTCCTCTCTGTTCCCCAGCTAACCACTATATATATATATATATATATATATATAGTTGTATGTAATGTATGTAGTTGTATGTAATGTATGTAGTTGTATGTAATGTATGTGTATAAATGTGTGTGTATGCTTTTAATTTCTTTTTGCATTAATGCATATTTAACGTAAGGCAAGGAGTCTAATACAGTTGTGTCTCTAGTTCTCTCCTTTGTATTTGTGACTGGGTCTCACTAAGTTGCCAGGCTAGCACTGAATTCATTCTTCAACCTAGACCTATCTTGAATATGAAATTCTCTGCCATCAGCCACCAGAGGAGCTGAGATTATGGGCCAGAGCCTAGCTCTTACACACAGCTTTTTTTTTTTAACTGTTTAGTTTATGATTGATGTATATTTGGGTGAATGTGTGTGATTTGTGTGTGAGTTCAGGACCATGTGTGCCAGCGTGTGTCTGTACCACAGCACACTGTGGAAGTCAGAGGCCCGATCTGAATTCAGTTCTCTGCCTTAACATGAGTTCATCAGATCAATTCAGGTCATCAGACTTGTATAGTGGATACTTTTCCCCATCGATCCTATCTTAGTTGCACAAAAACTACGCTTTCAAAGTTATCTCCCCTGAATCCATCCTGTCTTGGTTCTGTAACCATGAGTTTGCGTGATAAATTCTTAGAATTGTATGCTTGAAAACTGTCCTGATTACATCCTCACTATTTTTTCAGGATTCTAAAATTTATTTAACCTGAAACAGAAATGACAGAGTAAAAATCAATAGACTATCAATCACTATATGATTTTTTTTAGTAAAGTTTATTCTTAAATGCACAATAGACACCAACACAATGCTGCACTCTAGACATTGGTGGGAGAAACAACTGGTAGGGCACCCGGAAGTTTCCGTAGAAGTGGAAAGAATCCAGGGGCACCAGCATCTCAGGTCAAACATAAGAAATAAATCAAAACCACTCATCTTTGTTCTGCCTATGACCAAGGCCCCCTCCCTGCAGGCTTCTCATTTAGCTCCTGGAGTTTCTTCTGCTCTTTTTGTCCGTCTCTGCCTGAAACTTTGAACTTCCTTCTCTGTCTCACTAGCATGTTCATGGGCTGGCTCAGGCTTCTAGCCACCTTTGTGGAGGATGTGGTGTCTGTGGTCTCTTCCCCAGCCCTTGATTCTACACATAGTTACTCTTAATTCTAGCGTGACTCTTGAGTACATTAAATAAACTAATTTAGTGTCTCACCGTTTTTTTGTTTTTTGAGTTTCTTTTTATTTTTTATTTTTGGCTTAAATAAATGGTCATCTGCTGAATAAAATACTGTGTGGGGGGGTTTTTTGGTTTTGTACATTTCAGTTTGGGAGGTTTGAAGTATTTTGTTCTTGACTTTTTTTTTTTTCTTCATAACAGGCGCTGAGTAGCCCAGGCTTGTCCTGAAGCCCTGATCTTGCTTTAGCTTTCCAAGTCTCAGGATTACAGGTGTGTGCTACCCCATCTGGCTTCCTTTTACCATACTTAAAATACTGTTTGGTTTCTTCGTGTCACAGTGTGATTGTAATGTGTCCGCAAGGAGCTACTTCTATGTGGCGTGACTGAATGTAGTTGACGGTGGTATTGAAAATTATCTTTTAACCTGAAATCCCACCAAAGACTCTGTCTTGGAGTGTCCCACCCACCCATCCTCGGGTTGAAAATTCAGTCAAATGTATGATGGCAGCACTCAGTCTATCTTTTAGGACTCATTGTTTCAGTAACTTTTCTGCTGCTGTGATGAAAATATGATCAAAGGCAACACAGGGGAGTTTATTTTAGCTTCCGGCTTCCGAGGGCAGGAATTCGGAACGGCAGGGAAGGCATGGCATGGCTACCAGAGCGATGGGCTGCCTTATCACGTTTTCTACACTCTACACACAGAGAGAGGGCAGAAAGTAGGGTAAGGCTGGAAACTCAAAGCCACTGTCTTTAAATTAAGGCCACAGTGTAATGGGAAAATTAAAAAAGCTGCAGGATCCCCGGTGTTGGCAGGCAGCAGAAATGATGCAGGTCTCCAAGCGATGGGGTGGCTGGCAGGGGGCAGAGGGTCCCCAGAGCAGCCAGTCCCAGGCAGGGTCAGCGCACGAGACCGCGCAGGTGCCCGCGCGTGCCCCACGCGGCAGTTCTCCGGTGGCGAGCCATGTGGCAGTGGCAGCTGAGAGACAGACCATGCAGAGGGAGGTTATTTATTTATTTAGTGGTTATGGAAGGGAGGGGAGGGGAGAGAAGGAAAACAGAGAGAACTCAGGCTGGAAGCTGAAGATCTGCCTATCTCAGCAGATGGGGGAGGGAGTGGGCGTGGCTTATCTCTTAAAGAGACAGAACAATCATTACACACAGAGTCTTTAATTTTCCCTCTGAAACTTCACAAGCCAGGCCTCCTTTTTCTGCACTGCTCTCTACATTCTTTCTTCCCAGCACCCAAAGAATATCCCATTGAGGTCTCGATGCTTAATGGCTTTTCTAGCCCAAGGTTTTAAAGTCCTTTAACAATCTTCTCCAAAGCGTGGCCGGGTCTGTTGCAGTAATACCCCACCATGCTGTTATCAGCTTGTCTTAGTCAGGGTTTATATTGCCCCAAACAAATCACTATGACTAAAAAGCCAGTTGGGGAGGACAGGGTTCATTCACCTGATGCTTCCACGTTGCTGTTCATCGCCAAAGGACATCAGGACAGGGACCTGGAGGCAGGAACTGATGCAGAGACCACGAAGGGGTGCTGCTGACTGGCTTGCTTCTCTGCTCGGCCTGCTTTCCACCAGCCCAGAGATGATGGCACTCAAAATGGGCTGGGCCCTCGCGTATTGATCACTAATTGAGAAAATGCCTTAAGCTGGGTCTCATGAAGACATTTTCTCAACTGAGGCTCCTTCATCTCTGATGACTCTAGCTTGTGTCAACTTGACACAAAACACAGCCAGTACAGCCTCCTCTGTGACCTACTTCCCCCTAGCAAAGTTCCACTTCTTAAAGATTCCAGATCTCCCAAAATAGTACCTCTGACTGTGACTAAGTGTGCAAACCTGTGAACCCATAAGGAGACATTTCTCATTCAGGTCACGATACTCGTAATTCTTAACATTATGTGATTATAACATAATTACTATTCATTAGTTCCTTCTAGAATTCTATTAATAATATATCTAAGAAAATTCTCATTTCAAGATTACATTAATTTTCCAAGGTATTTATTTCCTTATTTTAAAACTTCCCCTTAAAGTCATAGGTTTGTTCTGTGGATATTACTTTAATAATACATTTTATCTTTTTTGTAAATATATTTATTCTTCATCATGTTGGATTATCTCAATACTCAGCAGTTTTCTTTGGTGGACACAGTGTGAGTGGGAGTTTATTTTTTTTCATCTGCATTTTTTTTAACTTTTGTCGGTTCTTTGTGGATTTCACATCGTACATTCTGCATTCTGATCCCACTTATCTCCCCAGCCCCTCGCAGCCTCCCCCAATCAAAACCAAATTTAAAAGAAAAACCCAAACAAAAGAAAGAAAACAAAAACAAAACAGGAAGGAGAATCTTGTCGTGGAAGCTGTCATGTGGCCCGTTGATACAGTTTACCCCTTAGTCCATTCATGTCTGCTTGCAAGTGTTCATTGCCACAGTCATTGGTCTGGCTCAAGGCCTCTGTTTTCCAGGCTCTCCCTGGGGCTCCTCATGAAAATCCTGTTGCTGTTCTGTGCCATTGAGAGCCTGCTGTTTGGATCTGTACGTTCACCGCCTTCACGAGCGATGTGGTTGTCGGGATGGGCTGTCCTGCCTTTTCCATTCGCCTGCCTGCACTCTGGTGGCTCACTCCCCCTCGGAAGGTCTGCAGCGTGTCTCTAAAGCTGAAGCGGTTCCACAGTTGCTTTTCACAGTTTGTTTAACGATGGGCAGGCATTCAGCTCCTCGTAAGAATGGAAATCTTTAATTACCACAACTTGTATTGTCAGTTCAATGAATACATTAAAAGGTCAACTAGTTAGCCAACAGCTGGATTTACTACCCACTTTCTGGTTCCCCTTTGGGGTGGAGGTGATAGCGGAACCTTTCTTTTAAAATAGATGTTGGGTATAAAAGATATTCCCGTTATTAGCCAGTAGGAAACTTTACATGCTGCAGCGCTAAGCTGCCAGGCAAGATATGCCCATTGATGCAATATTGGTTGGAAAGCCATAGGGGTAAACAACTGATTTTGTATTGACTTTGAGACTTGTTCCACAGGTAGAAATTAATACCTTGAATACAAGTAAGTTTGATTAAAGATCCATGGCTTGGAAGTCATAGGTCCTAGAGTAGAACATAATGTTGTTGTATTAATAAATAGGTTTGTCGCCAAACTGCCTTCTAAATATTTATATTTATACATATAGATTGCTGCTACTTTCAGCCTTGACCAGGGAAGCTTCTCTCTGCAGTGGTTAACAGCTAATACAGAAACCCACAACTCTTAAAATGCTAAGAATAAGTATCTTGTGTTCAGCCCTAGTGGGACATCTGTGTCAGCCACACCCCCAGGGGCACCATGACAGCATCACAGAAAAGGAGGTGGGAAAACTGAAAACTGGAGCTGAGGAGGGGCTGTGCAATGCTGACTTACGGACACGATGTGGCCACTGCAGCTCACGTAGCTGTTGTTATCTGCACAAAACATGCACGGGATTAAGCACATGAGGTCAGTACAACATTACAACAGGCAGTATCAATTGAGCTCAGAAGAGGAGGAGGGGATGAGAAGACGTGAAGTAGGAAGGGGGACATGTTAAAGGTGCCTAGGAGGAGTTGGAAATGCATGTGAACAAGATACATTATTTACATGTATGAAATTGTCAAAGAATACCTAAAAGACACTGTTAAAAATTGAAAAACAAAATGGAGGCTGACATGTCTTGTGGGATACTTTTTTTTTCTGGCTACATGAAACATGACAGATAGCATAACCAGGAGAGCATGTGGTGATGCAGGGAGCCAGAGAAACACAGTGACCTGCTTCTATCCTTTTATAGCAGCCCACTCTTACAAAACCGGGTTCCTGCTAGAGCTGCATTAGTCTTTTTGAGAGTCACGCCTCCAACAAGCTAATTAGTTTCCACTCTGTGCTCTAACAAATCATCCAGCAAAAGCAGTTTTAAGAAGGCAGGGTTTTGGTTTTGGTTGTTGTGTTCTTTTGTTTTGGCTCACAGTTCAGATATATAGTCCATCATGGTGGGGAATAGCAGGAGCTTGAAGCATCAGGTTCCATCATTGTCGCTGAAGTGAGGGACGATGATGCCACTCAGCTCCCTTATACCTTTGCGTTCCATCTAGGACCCCAGCCCATGGAACAGTGCTGCCTGCACCTAGGATTAATTTCTCACCTTAATTAATCCAGGAGAGAACCCCCTCACAGAACTTACTGTGGATTAATTTCCATGGGGATTCTAAATCCCATAAGGTGGCAACCAGTATCAACCATCACAGATCTCCTCCCTTGGAAATTTGATACCCAATGCATCACTTTTGTTTTGTTTTTGTATTTTCAAGAAAAGGTTTCCCTGTAGCTTTGGAACCTGTCCTGGAATGCACTCTGTAGACCGGGCTGGCCTCGAACTCACAGAGAGCTACCTGTCTCGGCCTCTTGAGTTCGTGGATTAAAGGCGTGCACTACCACCACCTGTTGTTGGAGGCTGCTCATTTGTTTCCCAGCTGCCCAGACCCAAAATAATCACTCAGAAACTATATTAAATCACTGCTTGATCAATCACTTAAGTGTATTGCTAGCTAGTTCTTATATCTTAAATTAACCCGTTTCTATTAATCTGTGTATCGCCACAAACTGTGGCTTACCAGGAAACATTCCAGCATTTGTCTCCTCCAGCAGCTACATGAGGCTACATGGCGTCTCACTGACTCCACCCACTTTCTCCCAGCATTCAGTTTAATTTTTCCACCTAGCTCTATTCTGCCCTGTCACAGACCAAAGCAGCTTCTTTATTCTTTAACCAAATAAAAGCAACACATATATATCATCTCTCCTTTTCTGTCTAAATAAAAAGAAAGGTTTTAACTTAAAAAAACTGTCTTTTTTTCATTATACATACCAATACAAGTTTCCACTCTCCCCCCTCCACACGTCCTCCCACCCCACCCCCCTCCATTTCTCAGAGAGGGTAAGGTGCATTGCTTTGTGGAAGGTCCAAGGCCCTCCCTACTATATCTACACTGACCAAGATATCCATCCAAAGAGAATATGTTCCCAAAAAACCAGTACATGCAGTAGGGATAAATCCTGGTGCCATTGCCAGTGGCCCCTCAGTCTGCCCCAGTCATGCAACTGTCAACTACAATCAGAGGGACTAGTTTGGTCCTATGCTTATTCCTTCCCAGTCTGGCTGGAGTTTATGAGCTCCCATTAGCTCAGGTAGACTGTTTCGGTGGGTGTACTCATCATGGTGTTGACCTCTTTGCTCATATTCTCATTCCTCCCACTCTTCAACTGGACTTTGGGAGCTCAGTCCAGCGCTTCAATGTGGGTCTGCCTCTGTTTTCACCAGTTGCTGAATGAAAGTTCTATGGTGGTATTTAAGATATTCATCAGTCTGACTACAGGGCAAGTCAATGGGAGGCCTGGCAAAAGGCAAACTAACCTTCTCTGGGGAGAATACACTAGTACCCAGGACTAACTTTCTTGCTAGGGACAATAGTCCAGGAACTCTAAGCCCTGAATCTGTTGGACCCTAGAGTCCAATCACCAAGGAGGAGTTGCCCCAAGAGACCATCTCTCACACCACAGCTGATGTAAAAGCATGAGGATTTTCTTAATTCTGTCATGACAGGGTCTTTCAGCATTAGAGAGGCCAGAAGGACCCCAAATTGCTGGTACAGGCTACTTTTAAAGGAAAAAGCCATAGAAGCAAGGCGGGTGTCTGGGGTTGTTCTTTGACTATTATGATTGGCTTATTTAAAAAGGGCTATTACCAATAATTGGCTGGAGAGCAGTTGCCAGGTCAGATGAGGTAAGGGGAAACATCTGAGGGTCACTTTGACCCCTTTCCCAGGGACTGAGTCAAATCAAGTCTCCAGGAGGCCTCCCACCTGGCACATACATCAGGAACTGAGTCAACATCTTAAAGGTTATCTTACCCCAATTTCTGGAGAACATTCACAAAGACTAACTGTTAGATTCCTGGTTCCCAGGGAAGTGGGGGGGGGGGGGCAGCACTACTGCCGAGAGGGCTCAGAGTTGTCAGAAATGGCTTTAGAGTTATTTTAAAGTTCTGCAAATCAAAAGTCAAAGATCACATAAGGAAACAAAACACTAGAAAAATAAGGGAAAGGAGAAGCAGACCTTCAAGTGTTAAAGAAATTATCCTTTGTAAATATCTCTAACGTGATTTGATGGAGGCCATAAAAGAGAAAAATATGACTATAACAATGGCAAATAAACCTCTGTGAAGCGCATCCTGCATAAACATTGAAAGACAACCGTAAGGAAGGAGTCAAACAACAAATTAGGGGAAAGTAAACCATGAGATAAGTGAGAAATATAAAATATGAAACTGAGCTGGGGCAGTGGACAGTGGGAGCTGTTCTAGCAGATGCTCATTGGCAGTGAGAGAGCAGGCACTGAGAACGTTATTTATTTATTTATTTAAAAGGAATGGAAAGACTTTGAGAGAATTTTTTTATTTAAAAGATAATGAGTTCAGTTGAGCACACGTGTAATTGGAGGTGCCTGTTCCATACCAAATGTGGATATTGACCAAAATATGACAAATAAGTGAGATTTTGGTTGAAGGAAAATGGTACAAGATGGAGATAAATACCTATTTTAATAATAATCATATTTTAAAATCATCTGTAGTAATGACAATGTAGAAGATAATAATCAAAGAACAAGAACCACAAGCAATCAGGCAACTGGCAGGAGGGGTCCTGGAGCTGGAAGAGGGTAGAGGGGGCTACACCAGGAAAGAGCAGTGGACAGTAGAACACCTGGAAGGAACAGGGCCACGGAAGAGCCCCAGTGTGAACACCTGCAGGGAAAGGAAGGCACACAGAGGAGGCAGATTCCATGAGAGTAGGAAGAACACTGTGAAGAGGTTGAAGATGCCTGGACTTTCCAGTTGCTATGACTCCAGAAATGAAAGACAGTATCAGAGGTGGACAGAGAACTACTGGGGGAGGGGGAAAAGCTATTTACAGAAAGTCTGAAATTTTTAGTCTAGCAAAAGAGGAATGACCACATTCCTACCTGGATTAAGGATAAAAGACATGATGAGATCAGTGCTCAGGACACTTCTGAAGACAGATGTAAGTAACATCCTACAGTGCCATACAAAGAATGTATATCATTCTGATTAGAGTGTCCTAAATGAAGAAACAGCTCTGAAAAGGATATTTAGGCAGACATTACTGTAAGTCAACAAAACACCAAATGCTAAGGGTAAAAGAAGACATATACAGGGGGCCAGAAAGAGGTGGCTCAGAGATTAAGAGCACTGATTGCTCTTCCACAGGACCCCAGCACCATGTGGCAGCTCATGACTGTAACTCCAGTTCCAGAGGATCTGACAGCCTCACACAGACATACATGCAGGCAAAACACAAATGCATATAAAACTTTTTAAAAAAGAATAAAGAAAAATTAAATTTTTTAAAAAATAAAAATGTACAGATAAAGTACATTTGATCTCAATTAGGAAAAAAAACATTAAAAGAAAGATTTGCAGAAAAAGCAGATAGATAACTAAAAAGGAGAAAGAATCCACTAGAAAATTGATTTCTCCGGGCTGGAGAGATGGCTCAGTGGCTAAAAGCATTTTTTGACTGCTCTTCCAAACAGCCCTAGTTCAATTCTTAGCGCCCATACAACTGGTTGAAGCTCCAGGGGCTCTGAAGCAGCCGGAATGTCGCCATGAACTATAGCCCTTCTCAAGCATGTGTGAGAATATGCTCGAAGAGGAGAGAGTAAATATAGAGAAAGAGAGAGAAAGGAGAGGGGGAGGAAGACAGTTAGAAAGAGTAAACATGGTTTCAAGTGTCAAACACAGACAGAATACAAGATGATACAAATGGGAGGGATAATATCAAAGGTCCCACTTATATAAAAAGCAGGTCTGTGCTTAATTATTGTTTTTGAAACCAACAACTTATCCACGTTCAGAGTTTCCTTGCCACCTGTGTGAACTGGGAGGATCTGCAAACTAAATCCTGGAGACTTGATTTCAAGCCCCCAGGATAGCCTTGAAATCCTCCTGCACGAATTGGCCATGGACACGCCCAGTAGCAGGCTGGCCTTGAACTGCTAATATTCCCATCCTTTTCTCCCCCATCCTGGGAATATGGGTGTCCTAAAGTCCTCACATTACTCCATTTTCGATTTCATTAAGGGCTCAAGCCCATTGGCATCCAGCATGCTAGGCAAACACTCTATCATTGAGGTATTGTCCTAGATCAGTTATTTACACTAAGTGACAAATACGTCCTTGTCGGTTTTAAATTCCAAAAAGCCATAGTCCAAAAAAAAAAAAAATCCACTTGTATTACCAAGCTTGACCTTCAATGAAAAGCTGAAGTGTCAGGTTGTTAATTTCCATTTCAATATGCATTTACAAATTAAGATTATCTCTAGGAACTCTGAGGTGTAGGTGGGACAAGGAGTTCACTTGACTATGGTTCGGGGAGGGCAAAGAGTTTTCGTGGGGTTCTGTATGTAAGTTGACAAATAAAGGCAATAAAACCCAAAGGACATCTACGGACTGATTCCTTCTCTGAACCACTACCAACAACGAACAACAACCTCACACTAAAACACACACACACACACACACACACACACACAAAAGCAGGAAGGCAGTCACACTCAGGTGCACTTGCACACGTCAGAAGCCTACACGGCCACCATGCAGGGCCAAGAGGCGCCTCTTCTAAGAAAGAGACGACAACTGAACCCCAACAAACTGCACCTCGGACATTTATCTGGCCGCCCTGGGGGATTCCCAGGAATCCACGAGACACCCAGTACCTGCCATTGAGACTGGGCGAACAGCGAGTACTTTTCACTGCACATTATGGAGGGGAGAAGAGAAGGACTTGCAGAAGGGTGCAGACACTGGATCTCACCCTTCAAGCTCAAAAGCTGCCTTGCAGAGACAGAAAGTTCTCTTCCACTTCTGGGATTCATCTCAAAACCTTGCCTGCCACCTCCTCTGCACAGGTAGTTCCCTCTAAGAACTCTCTGCTACCCAAGCATGGATCTCAGGAACCAAGGCAGCACTGGCGTTGCTAGGCAGCCAGTCTCCTTTCTATGTGCTCCAGACTAGAAAGAGAACTGTGCCTGCATTGGTCCTCCTGGACAGTACAAGCTACTCACTAGGGAACTGACAAATTGCCAAGTCGAAGAAGATGCTTCGTTGCCCTGATGAACAAGGATTCTTGGCTTCTTAGCAGCCATCCCTTCACCTGCTGGAATGGTTTCTCTTCACAACTCTTCCTGACAATCAGGACTACACAGAAACCCTGTCTTGACAGACAGACAGACAGACAGACAGACAGACAGACGGGAAAGCTACAGAAGAAATCCCTTTAGTTCGCTGCCCAAGATGTCAGATTTCTGTGAAGTCTTGCTTGCTATCCAAGAAACACAAACTCATTTCTTACTGCAAAATGGTCTTGTTTTCAAAGCAATGTTTCTACTTCTAACATCACTTGTTATTAATAAAATACATAGACCAAACTATATGGTGTGGATAAATGCCTTTATGAGAGATTTCTCTCTCTCTCTCTCTCTCTCTCTCTCTCTCTCTCTCTCTCTCTCTCTCTGTGTGTGTGTGTGTGTGTGTGTGTGTGTGTGTGTGTGTGTGTGTGAATGAGAGAGAGAGAATGAGGGGTGGGCACAATGTGGGTGGGCGGTGGGGCACGCCTGTCCTCCAGGTAAAGGCAGATGACGTAGGAGTTGGAGCCCACACTCAGAAACAGAGAAAGTGTAAGCTGGGCTACATCGGGCAATGTGAAAGATATCAGAAGATCAGCATGGCCCGAGAGATGGCTCAGCACTTAGAATAAAGGTTCTCTTTCAACCTATGGGTAGGGAACACTTTGAGGGGTCAAACGAGCCTTTCCCTAAGGTCCCAAATAAGAGATCCTGCACATTTACATGACAATTTCTTGCCTGGGAAAAATTACATTTAATCAGAAGCAACAGAAACAATTCTATGATTTGGGGTCACCACAACATACGAACATGTATTAAAGGGTCGAAATTTAGGAAGCTTGAGAACCACTGACATCAAAGGACTTAGTGCCCTTGCAGCATCCACATGAAGAAGACCCTTGATGATACCACAGGATGGGCAACCACTCCAACCCCACGCTTTTTAATGCCTGGAGTACACAAAAGCTAGAACAGGTACACACACACACACACACACACACACACAAGCAAATAAATAAAAAATAATAAATACATTAGAGTTGAACAAAATACAGAATAAAATCAGAGGGGAAGAGGACCTTCATAGACAGAGCATGTGTGTTGTATTCTGGGTTCTCACCTCGATCAGACCTCGAATAAACTAAAACACCTGTTTCAGGAACCGGGTTAATGCTGGGTTATTTGTCTGGATTGAGTAATTTGAAGTGGGGAGCCCCACCCTCAGTCCAGTCCTTGGGCGGTGGAAAGACACCAGCAGAGCAAGTGAAGGCACTCCATGCATTCCAGCCTTTGGGAGGAGGACGACACACTCCATCCCAAGACCAGGTTATCCTCATCCATTGAATGTTTGACTCCCAATGGGAAGTTGCAGGACTTAGGATAAGAAGTGCTATAGGGACTTCAAAGTCCTTAGGGCCCACTGAGAATCCTTCAGAAGAAGAACAGAACCTGCAAGAGGGGAGCGAGGTGGGGCATCAGGAAATCAAAATCTATCTATCACAGGTCTAAGAATGTGGTATTGATACCCACTATTTTGTAGGAGAAGAAAAGAACAAAAGTAGGAAAAACTTTTAGGAGATTTTTTCCAAAGAGGTTACTTGCCATGGCAGACAGAGTGATCACACAACCGTCCTCCTGTCTTTTAATGTATTTTTTACTTGGATATCAATATATCAATGGAGTCAATACAGAGACATATCATTTCAGTGGTGAGGAAATTTCAATGAAGATGCAACTGAGACAGTGTTGCAACCTCTCCCATCAACTGAGGGCTACACAGCAGGAACACCGCACACAGAATGAGTCAAGCTGACCCACATTAGGTTTAAATACATACATACATGCACAAACACAGACATTATTCTAAGAAGGGGCGGGAATGTCACCATGGACTATAGCGCTTCTCAAGCATGTGTGAGAATATGCTCGAAGAGGAAGAGTAAAGAAAGAGAGAGAGAGAGAGAGAGAGAGAGAACAGAGAGGGAGAGGAAGACAGTCAGAAAAAGTAAACATGGTGTCAAGTGTCAAACACAGATAGAATACAACAGGATGATAGGAATGGGAGGGATAATATCAAATGTTCCTCTTATACAGGAAGCCTGTCTTTGCTTAATTTTTGTTTTCAAAACCAACAACGTATCCACTTGGAAAATTTTCTTTCGCACCTGTGTGAACAGAGAGCATCTGCTAACTAAATCCTGGAGACTTGAATTCAAGCTGACTAGCAGGCTGGCCTTGAAATCCTGAGAATGCAAATTGGCCATGGACACGCCCAGTAGCAGGCTGGCCTAGAACTGCTAATCATCCAGTCCTTTTCTCCCCCATCCTGGCATTATGGGTGTCCTAAAGTCCTCTTATTACTCCATTTTGGATTTCATTAGGGGCTCAAGCTCATTGGCCTCCAGCATGCTAGGCAGACACTCTATCGTTGAGGTATTGGCCTAGATCAGTTATTACACTCAGTGAAACTTTGTCGGTTTTCAATTCCAAAAAGCCATAGCCAAAAAAAAAAAAAAATCGACTTATATTACCAAGCTTCACCTCCAATGAAAAACTGAAGTGTCACCTTGTTAATTTCCGTTTCAATTTGCATTTACAAATTAAGAAAATATCTAGGACTTCTTAGGTGTGGGTGGGACAAGGAGTTCACTTAACTGTGGTAGGTGGTGGGAAAAGAGTTTTCATGTGTTTCTGTATGTACGTTGACAAATAAAGGCAATACAAACTGTAGGACATCTATGGGTTGATTCCTTCTTTGATCTGCTACCAACAACGAAAACAACAACTTCACACTAAAAAAAACACACACACACACACACACAAAAGCAGGCAGGCCAGCACCCTCATACCCACGTGCACTCGTCAGAAGCCTCCATGGCCATCGTGCAAAACCAAGAGGCGCCTCGTCTAGGAAAGAGACGATGAATGCACCCCAACAAACAGCAACTGGAACATTTATCTGGCCGCCTAGGGGATTCCCAGGGTGCTCTAGATACCCAGTAACCTACCATTGAGACTGGGCGAACAGTGAGTACTTTTCACTGCACATTATGGAGGGGAGAAGAGAAGGACTTGCAGAAGGGTGCAGACACTGGATCTCACCCCTCAAGCTCAAAAGCTGCCTTGCAGAGACAGAAAGTTCTCTTCCACTTCTGGGATTCATCTCAAAACCTTCCCTGCCAACTCCTCTGCAGGGGTGGTTCCCTCTAAGAACCCTCAGTGACCCAAGCATGATTCTCAGAAACCAAGGCAGCACTGGCGTTGCTTGTCAGCCAGTCTCCTTTCTGTGTGCGCCTGACCTGAAGGAAAACTGTGCCTACCTTGATCCCCCTGGACAGGTCAAGCTGCTCTCTGGGGAACTGACAAATACCCCAGTCGAAGAAGATGCTTCCTTGCCCTGAGTGGACGATGATTCTTGGCTCTTTCGCAGCCATCCCTTCACCAGCTGGGGTGGTTTCTCTTCACAGACTCTTCCTGACAATCAGGGATACACAGAGAAACTCTTACTTGAAAAATAATCAAACAAAGAGACAGACAGACAGACAGACAGAGAGAGACAGACAGGACAGCTATTGAAGAAAGCCCTGTTTATGGCCATTTAATTCACTGCTCTTGAGAAGCCGAAAATACCAGATCTCTGTGAA
Organism: Microtus oregoni; assembly: GCF_018167655.1. NCBI lineage: Eukaryota > Metazoa > Chordata > Mammalia > Rodentia > Cricetidae > Microtus > Microtus oregoni. Next base: position 24,998,973 of record NW_024543087.1, on the reverse strand, counting down.
GTCCAGCTTACTATCCAACAAACTCAAACTCAATTCTTAATGCAAAATGCTTTTTATTAAAGCAATGTTTCTCATTCCAACATCACTTATTATTAATAAAATATATAGACCATGCAATTTGGTGTGGATAAATGGCTTTATGAGAGAGATTTGTCTCTCTCTCTCTCTCTCTCTCTCTCTCTCTCTCTCTCTCTGTGTGTGTGTGTGTGTGTGTGTGTGTGTGTGTGTGTGTTAATGAGAGAGAGAGAATGAGGGGTGGGCACAATGTGGTGGGTGGTAGGGCATTCCTGTCATCTAGGGAAAGGCAGATGACCCAGGAGTTGGAGGCAACACTCAGAATCAGAGAAAGTTCAAGGGTAAGCTAGGCTACATCGGGACATGTGAAAGATATCTGAAGATCTGCGTAGTAAGAGAGATGGATTGTCACTTACAATAAAGGTTCTCTCTCAACCTATATGGTGGAGAATCCTTTGAGGGGTCAAACGACCCTTTCCAATGGGTCTGAAATAAGGAGTCTTGAACATTTACACTAAATTTTTACCTGTGCAAAACTACAGTTAATCAGAAGAAACAGAAGAAATTTTATGATTTGCGGTTCACCACAACATACGAACATGTATTAAGGGGTCGAAATTTAGGAAGCTTGAGAACCACTGACATCAAAGGACTTAGTGCCCTTGCAGCATCCACATGAAGAAGACCCTTGATGATACCACAGGATGGACAACCACTCCACCCCAGGGTTTTTCATGTCTGCAGTACATAAATCCAGAAGAGGTACACACACACACACACACACACACACACAAACACACACACATAAACAAAAAGTAATAAATAAATTAGAGTTGAACAAAATCCAGAATAAAATCAGAGGGGAAGAGGACCTTCGTAGACAGAGCATGTGTGGTGAGTATTCTTGGTTCTCAACTCGATCAGATCTCAAATAAACTAAAACACCTGTGTCAGGAACCAGGTTAATGCTGGGCTATTTTTCTGGATTGAGTAATTTGAAGTGGGGAGCCCCACCCTCAGTCCAGTCCTTGGGCGGTGGAAAGACACCAGCAGAGCAAGTGAAGGCACTCCATGCATTCCAGCCTTTGGGAGGAGGACACACTCCATCCCAAGACCAGGTTATCCTCATCCATTGAATGTTTGACTCCCAATGGGAAGTTGCAGGACTTGGGAAAAGAAGTGCTAGAGGGACTTCAAAGTCCTTAGGGCCCACTGAGAATCCTTCAGAAGAAGAACAGAACCTGCAAGAGGATAGCGAGGTGATGCATCAGGGAAATCAAAATCTATCTATCACGGGTCTAAGATTGTCATAATGATACCCAGTATTTCCAAAAAATGTTAGGAGAAGAAAAGAACAAAGGTAGGAAAAACTTTTAGGAGATTTTTTCCAAACAGGTTACTCGCCATGGCAGACAGAATGATCACTCAAACGTCATCCTGTCTTTTAATGTATTTTCCAATAGGATATCAATATATCCATGGAGTCAATACAGAGACATATCATTTAAGTGGTGAGGAAATTTCAATGAAGATGCAACTGAGAAGGTGTGACGACCTCTTCCATCAACTGACAGCCACACAGCAGGAACACCACACACAAGCCTGGGTCTGCTGGCCCCCATTAGGTATACATACATACATACATACATACATGCACAAACACATACATGATCCTAAGAAGGGGCCAGGGTGGCACCATGAACTATAGCGCTTCTCAAGCATGTGTGAGAATATGCTCGAAGAGGAGAGAGTAAAGAAAGAGAGAGAGAGAGAGAGAGAGAGAGAGAGAAGAAGACAGTCTTAAAGAGTAAACAATTGTCGAACACATGTAGAATACAACAAGATGATACAAATGGAAGGGATAATATCAAAGGTCCCACTTATATAAAAAGCAGGTCTGTGCTTAATTTTCGTTTTCAAAACCAACAACTTATCCACTTGGAAAGTTTCCTTTCCCACCTGTGTGAACTGGGAGGATCTGCGAACTAAATCCTGGAGACTTAATTTCAGGCTCTCAGTCTAGCCTTGAAATCATCGTGAATGCAAATTGGCCATGGACACGCCCAGTAGCAGGCTGGCCTCAAACTGCTAATCACCCTGTCCTTTTCTCCCGCATCCTGGGACTATGGGTTTTCTAAAGTCCTTACATTAATAAACATTGGATTTCATTAAGGGCTCAAGCCCATTGGCCTCCAGCAAGCTAGGTAAACACTCTATCGTTGAGGTTTTGTCCATAACCTGCCTTGGACCTGTTGTGCAACTGCAAGGGCAACTGAGAGACAGCGGGGCTGGGGTGTGTCTGCCACTCCCTAGGCCCCTCCCATGCCTGGGCGGGGCTTCCTTGGCAGCCAGGCTTATATAAGGAAGACGGGTCCTCCCACCACTGCTCTTGATCAGCAGCCTGTCAACCTGGTAGCATCCACTCTGTCCCAGAGAGTCCACAGAGTGTCTTGCAGAAACCAGACGACAGCTGTTCCTGAACAAAGAAGTGTGGAGCCCAGGCCCATAAGCTGCCTCGGACCTTGTTGTGTACCGGCAACCGCAAACGAGGGGCAAGAGCGCATTGCCACCAACATGCTGAAAATGCCTCCGCGAAGCCCCAGGGTCTATCCTGTGCCCTGCTGGGACCCGCAGCCAGAAGAGGCCAACCCTGCCAAGCGCCGCCGCCTCCAGGAGCCTGCCTGCCTCGCCTCGCTGGCACAGCCAGACCTGGAAGCATCCGCCAGGCCTGCCAGCAAAGAGCTCACGTCCACGGTGGTCATTCCCACCGGATGTGCCATGCAACTACGCGTGGAAGGCGTCGACCTGCTGCTGGAGCCTGAACCGAATTCGGTAAGGCGAGTGTCGCTACCTGGACATACCATCATACTGGTCCCCGAGGGCCTCCAAGCCTCCTCCCAACCTGGGCAGGCTGTGTTCTGGCCCGCCGGCACAAAGGAGGCCCCAGTCCCGGACATGCTCCAGGACCACCATGTCTTTGCCCTCGACCAGGGATTCAATGGTGCCGAGAGGTATGCTCCTTGCTCCATCTGGAGCCTCAAAAGCAGCACGCGCTGGCCTCTGCCCAGCTCACAACTGCAGCCTCTCCCTCCATCTCCTCCTCCGAGTCATCAAGAACAAACCTCTGAGAGTCCTCAGAAGCCTCCAAGGCCACCGTGCAAGGCCAGGAGGCGCCTCTTCTAGGAAAGGGACGACGACTGCACCCTAACAAACAACACCTTGGACATTTATCTGGCCGCCTAGGGGATTCCCAGGGTTCCCCGAGTCACCCAGTACCTGCCATTGAGACTGGGCGAACAGCGAATACTTTTCGCTGCACATTATGGAGGGGAGAAGAGATGGACTTGCAAAAGGGTGCAGACACTGGATCTCACCCCTCAAGCTCAAAAGCTGCCTTGCAGAGACAGAAAGTTCTCTTCCAGTTCTGGGATTCATCTCAAAACCTTCCCTGCCAACTCCTCTGCACGGGTGGTTCCCTCTAAGAACCCTCAGTGACCCAAGCATGGATCTCAGAAACCAAGGCAGCACCTGCGTTGCTAGGCAGCCAGTCTCCTTTCTGTGTGCGCCAGACTAGAAGGAGAACTGTGCCTGCATTGGTCCTCCTGGACAGTACAAGCTACTCTCTGGGAAACTGACAAATGCCCCAGTCGAAGAAGATGCTTCCTTGCCCTGATGGACAATGATTCTTGGCTTCTTAGCAGCCATCCCTTCACCTGCTGGAGTGGTTTTTCTTCACAGACTCTTCCTGACAATCAGGGCTACATGGAAAAACCCTGATTTGAAAGACAGACAGACAGGACAGCTACTGAAGAAAGCCGCATTTATGGCCCTTTAGTTCGCTGCCTTTGAGAAGCCGAACATACCAGATTTCTGTGAAGCCTAGCTTACTATCCAAGAAAGTCAAACTCATTTCTTATTGTAAAATGCTTTTGTTTTCAAAGCAATGTTTCTACTTCCAACATCACTTGTTATTAATAAAATATATAGACCAAACTATATGGTATGGATAAATGGCTTTATGAGAGATTTCTCTCTCTCCCTCTCTTTCTCTCTTTCTCTTTCTCTCTCTCTCTCTCTCTCTCTCTCTCTCTGTGTGTGTGTGTGTGTGTGTGTGTGTGTGTGTGCGTGTGTGTGTGTGAATGAGAGAGAGAGAATGAGGGGTGGGCACAATGTGGGTGGGCGGTGGGGCACGCCTGTCCTCCAGGTAAAGGCAGATGACGTAGGAGTTGGAGCCCACACTCAGCAACAGAGAAAGTGTAAGCTGGGCTACATCGGGCAATGTGAAAGATATCAGAAGATCAGCGTGGCCCGAGAGATGGCTCAGCACTTAGAATAAAGGTTCTCTTTCAACCTATGGGTAGAGAACACTTTGAGGGGTCAAACGAGCCTTTCCCAATGGTCCCAAATAAGAGATCCTGCATATTTACATAACAATTTCTTACCTGGGCAAAATAACATTTAATCAGAAGCAACAGAAACAATTCTATGATTTGGGGTCACCACAACATACGAACATGTATTAAAGGGTCGAAATTTAGGAAGCTTGAGAACCACTGACATCAAAGGACTTAGTGCCCTTGCAGCATCCACATGAAGAAGACCCTTGATGATACCACAGGATGGACAATCACTCCACCCCAGGGTTTTTCATGTCTGCAGTACATAAAGCCAGAACAGGACACACACAAACACACACACACACACACACACACACACACACACAAGCAAATAAATAAAAAATAATAAATACATTAGAGTTGAACAAAATACAGAATAAAATCAGAGGGGAAGAGGACCTTCGTAGACAGAGCATGTGTGGTGTGTATTCTGGGTTCTCACCTCGATCAGAAATCAAATAAACTAAAACACCTGTTTCAGGAACCGGGTTAATGCTGGGTTATTTGTCTGGATTGAGTAATTTGAAGTGGGGAGCCCCACCCTCAGTCCAGTCCTAGGGCGGTGGAAATACACCAGCAGAGCAAGTGAAGGCACTCCATGCATTCCAGCCTTTGGGAGGAGGACAACACACTCAATCCCAAGACCAGGTTATCTTCATCCATTGAATGTTTGACTCCCAATGGGAAGTTGCAGGACTTGGGAAAAGAAGTGCTAGAGGGACTTTAAAGTCCTTAGGGCCCACTGAGCAATCCTTCAGAAGAAGAACAGAACCTGCAAGAGGGGAGCGAGGTGGGGCATCAGGAAATCAAAATCTATCTATCACAGGTCTAAGAATGTGGTATTGATACCCACTATTTTGTAGGAGAAGAAAAGAACAAAGGTAGGAAAAACTTTTAGGAGATTTTTTCCAAACAGGTTACTTGCCATGGCAGACAGAGTGATCACACAACCATCCTCCTGTCTTTTAACATATTTTTTACTTGGATATCAATATATCTATGGAGTCAATACAGAGACATATCATTTCAGTGGTGAGGAAATTTCAATGAAGATGCAACTGAGAAAATGTTGCAACCTCTCCCATCAACTGAGGGCCACACAGCAGGAACACCGCACACAGAATGAGTCAGCTGACCCACATTAGGTTTAAATACATACATACATGCACAAACACAGACATTATTCTAAGAAGGGGCGGGAATGTCACCATGAACTATAGCGCTTCTCAAGCATGTGTGAGAATATGCTTGAAGAGGAGAGAGTTAAGAAGAATGGAGTGAGAGGAAGACAGTCATAAAGAGTAAACATGGTTTCCTGAGGGGCCATTGGTAGTGGCACCAGTATTTATTCCTACTACATATTCTGGCTTTTTGGGATTCTAATCTCTTTGGATGGATACCTTGTTCAGCCTCGATATAGTAGGGAGGGTCTTGGACCTTCCACAAGGCAATGCGCCTCACTCTCTCTGGGGGTGGGGTGGGAGGGTATGTGGAGGAGATGGGAGGACAAGACGGAGTGGGAACTTGGATTGGTATTTTTTTTTAATCTAATAAATAAATTAAAAAGAGTTATCTATGGGAGTAAGATTAATATGCTTCACCATAAAGACTTCATTCTATCTGAGTATTTAAATGGAATATTTAGTGGAAAACTCCTCAAAAAAAGTTTGCTTGCTGTGTACGGTCAGCTGGGGCATGGATTCTGGGCTTCCACATGGTTTCTGTAGATCACGAACACAGGCTCCAACTGTTGTAGAATTACTAACCCAAAAGAGGCCCTTGGAGGCAGCCCAGACCATAGACATCAGCATGGCTTTGTGTGTCAGCATAAGCTACAGACATCAATGCAGCTTCAGGCTGTAGCACAGATCGTGGACATGGCATGGCCTTTGATGGTAACGTGGACCACCACAGACTCGGGCTGCAGTAGAACCTCAGACCCAGACATGCCCCCCGTGGCAGCACAGACCTGAACATCACCATGTCCCCTGGGGTCAATGCAGGCCGTTCACATCAGTGTGGCTCCCAGCAGCAGCAAGACCCATTGATATTGACATGGCCTCAGTCAGCAGTACCGTCCATGAATGTCCACATGGAACTCAGGCTTCATCACAGCCTGGGGCAGCAGACACCAACATGGCCTCTGGCGGCATCATGGACCAAGGTGGTCCTTCGAGGAAGCACAATGCCGAAAGGGAACCATTCCTCATCTCAGGCCTCCATCATTGCTCAGTCAGGAAGATCCTGCTGCACACCACCCTGCTCAACCCTACTCAGCAATGTGTCCCGCTGTCGACCACAGCCCTCTCTCAAGCCCGTTGCTGTCAATTCGTCCCCATTTCCGCCTCTCCACAGCACACAGACAGCTTCATTTTTCTCTTTCCCACCTCTCCATCGCATATTTGTCCATCATAGCAGCCCCCACCTTGAGGCCTGGCTGACTTCTGCCACCTATCCCAGGCAGCCTCTTCTTAAAGCTTTCTCTTTGAGACATCATGGGAAAACCTTACAGATACACATGAAGAAGGAAAATAACATGATTAGAACCATTGGTGTCTGCCAGCTAATATTGAAGCTGAAGTTTTGGGAATTTGGCATGATACAGGAGCTGAAAGAATGGATTGGACCAGACAGTGGTGAGGCACACCTTTAACCCCTTGGGAGGCAGAGGCGGGAGGATCTCTTTGAGCTCAAGGCCAGCGTGGTCAGCTAGGGCTATACACAAAGAAACCCTGTCTTAAAAAAACCAACAACCAAAAACAAATAAACAAACAAAAGAACAGACAGATACTTCTCTCCTTCTTTCTCACCCTCTCCTCACCACACCAACCTCACAATCCCTCTCTAGGGCAACCATGTCCTCGTGGGCCTGAGAGAACTCCCCCTCTTCCAGGTCCTCACCCACATACCAAGCACAAAGGCACACTTGGCACACTTGGCACACATCAGATTAAACTTGTGATCTAGGAGAGCCCAAGCCTCAGCAATGGCTGTGGTGTTGCTCAGCATGCACACAACTCTCTAAACTTTGGCCAGGTTTCCACCAGGTAACACAGGGAAAGGCTGGTAATTAATACCAACCTTGAAGCCAGTGGGCCACCAATCCACGAACCAGATGCTGCACTTGGTCTTGATGGTGGCAATAGCAGCATTGACATCTTTGGAAACCACATCACCATGGTACAGCAGGCAACAAGTCATGTATTTACCATGGCAAAGATCACATTTCACCATCTGGTTGGCTGTCTCAAAGCAAGCTTTGGTGATCTCTGCTACAGAAAGCTGCTCATAGTAGGCTTGTTTTTTTAGCAGAGATGACGGGCATATGTGGCCAAAGGGGCACTTCCCTATATGGGGAGAGGGTACCAGGTTGATCTGGAGTTCTGTCAGGTCAGCATTTAGGGCCCCATCAAATCTGAGGGAAGCAGTGATGGCAGATACAATCTGGGTAATAAGGCAGTGTAGGTTGGATGCTCAATATCAAGGTTTCTACAACAGGTGTCATATATGGCCTCATTGTCTACTATGAAGGCATAATCTGAATGCTCCAGAGTGGTGTGGGTGGTGAGAAAGGAACTGTAGGTCTCAACCACATCAATGGAAACCTGGGTCCTAAGTGAACAGAGAGTTCCAGCTTGGAGTTCTTTCCATAATCAACAGAGAGATGCTCCATTAGCAGGGAGGTGAACCCAGAGCCAGTTTCCCATCAAAGTTGCGGAAAACCAAGAAGCCATAAAGACCTATGCACTGGTCAGCCAGTGTTCAAATTTGGTCCAAAACAAAGTCAGCAATCTCCTTGTCAATGGTGTAGTGTCCACTTGCATAGTTATTGGCAACATCTTCCTTCCTGTGATGAGCTTCTCGGGGATGAAGAGTTGGCAGTAGGAACCAGTGTGAACTTCATCACCAACTCTGAGTTCCAGATCTATGAATACTGCCCAGGGCACATGCTTGCCAATGCCTGTCTCACGGAAGAAGGCTTTAAAGGAGTCGTCTTCCCCCAATGGTCTTGTCACTTGGCATCTGGCCATCAGCTTGGATGTCATGTTCCAGGCAGTAGATCTCCCAGCAGGCGTTGCAGATCTGGACAGCAGCCTAACCAATGTCATGAAAGTGTCCTCTTGCATGGTAGCTATGAGTTAGAGGGCGAGGGTGACAGAAGCAGACGCCAGATCCCCAGTTACCATTCCCAACAGCTAAGAGGAGCGGTAAGTCACACAATGAGGGTTGAGATCATTTCTTAAAATAGTAACTCTTCAAATTCACTGCTTATCCCTTATTAGATAAACCATCCTTTTGTTCTTGAACTCGCTCAGTCTAGCCCTGGTTTTCTTCTAGCTGAATGTGTATGTAGGTGGGTAAACAGACAGACAGATTTTCCCACAGTGACTCTACAGCTCTTTGCTACCTTGGAAGGGAGGGGCTAAGCATGGTCATGCTGCTTTGTTTTGTACAACCTGCACAGTTGTGACAGATTCTTGACTTGAATGGAGGCGGCCTCCTGGAATGTTGGATCTGTGACTGATTGTGAAATGCAGAAGGGATAGCTTGTCCTTAAATCCTTCCCGTCCGCTGAATCACTTTAGGGCCACCACAGCACATTTGAAGGCACCAAACCACCAGCAGGGCAGTGCCTTTATTCCTCGGCAGTCAGTAGGGAACCATGTTCTTCTCTTGTGGTCAGTTTCAGATTTGAGATTGTTTGCCCCATCGTTTATCATCTTAAAAACAATCAAGCTAGGCATGGTGGTACTTGCCTTCAATTCCAGCACTCAGGAAGCAGAGGGAGGTAGAACTCCAAGTTCAAGGCCAACCTAATCTACAGAGTGAGTTTCAGGACTGCTAGGGCTATTACACTATTACCCTGTCTTTAAAAAAAAAATTAAATTCCTTGATCAGTAACAGGTGGAGTCATCAAAAGAGAAATCAGGTTTGGGTGGTACCTGTGTGGTAGCAATGGAAACACAGATAGGCAGGCATCAGCCTGCATCACCTCAACAGCCTGTGCTATTACTTCCACCTCCATCCCCTTCTGCTGAGTCTTGTCAAACTGTTTCATCCCAATTTCCGATTAAATAAAACTCAACTGATTCTTGTACTGGCTGGTTTTGTGTATCAACTTGATACAAGCTAGAGTCATCAGAGGAAGGAGCCTCAGCTGAGGAAACGCCTCAATGAGATCCAGCTTTAAGGCATTTTCTCATTTAGTGACCAATAGGGGAGGGCCCAACCCATGGTGGGGTGGTTCCATCCCTGGGCTGCTGGTCCTGGGTTCTATATGAAGGTGGGTTGAGCAAATCATGGGATAAAAGTCAGTAAGCAGCCTTCATCCATGACCTCTGCATCGGCTCCTGCTTCCAGGATCCTGCCCTGCTTGAGTTCCTGTCCTGACTTCCTTCAGTGATGAACAAAGAGCAATGCTAAAGTGTAAGCCAAATAATCCTTTTCTCCCCAAGTTGCTTTTGGGTCATGGTATTTTGTCACAGCAATAGAACCCTAAGGTATTTTTTTTTTCAGTTTACCCCGTGATTCACTGCTTCCCGTGCTCCTCTGTCTTCTCTCCTTTCTATTTATGAATGGCCAGCCTTAGCTTGATTTTTGTCTTGCCAGCTTTTCTTAAATTATTCTGTCCACCTTTTGCCTCTGGGTTTTCCCTTCTCTTTGTAATAATGAACTTACAATATTACCAATATCATTCTTCAACTTCATCTCCCTGTTTCTCTTTAACACCTTTGTCAGAACCAGGCCAATCAAAGTAAATATATAGTTAAATAAATAAATAACACACAAATGTAATGCACTAGATCTTTCGTGGATTTTTATTATGATTATTGTTAAGATAAGAGTTAGGGGAGCCGGGCGGTGGTGGTGCACGCCTTTAATCCCAGCACTCGGGAGGCAGAGGCAGGCGGATCTCTGTGAGTTCGAGACCAGCCTGGTCTACAAAAGCTAGTTCCAGGACAGGCTCCAAAAACCACAGAGAAACCCTGTCTCGAAAAACCAAAAAAAAAAAAAGTAACATTTATGTTGTTTTGCAAACAATTAGGTTTCATACCGGATACCATATTCTTTGCTTGGCTTTTTTTACTAAACTGTATTTTTAAAAAAGATGACAGGATTTATTTCTAATAAAGATTTGAATTCCATAATAGAATATACTATATTCTACTGATTAGTTAATTAATTTTACCTTTTTTGAGACAGAGCCTTTGTGTGTAAACCAAGTTGACTTCAAACTCAGAGATCCTCCTGCCTCTTCCTTCAAAGTGCTGGGATTCCTGGGCAGCTTGTTCTTTTCTGAAAGGGGACAGAAGAAGAGAAGTGGATCTGGGGGGAGGGGATGTGAGCGGGGAGATGGGACATCTAGGGGAAGTGGGGAGAAGAGAAACTTGAGTCAGAGTGTTTTGTATGAAAGAAGAATTTTTTTTTAAAGTAATGGCTGCTGGGAGCAGAGAGTTGGTCCACTTCAAAGATGACCCCCCTAAACCAGTGGTTCTCAAGGGTCAAATATCAGATACCCTGTGTACCAGAGTTACAGTGGGTTTGGCCTTGTTGGTGTCCTTGTGGGTAGGCATTGAGGTCTCCAAAGTTCAAACCAGGCCCATTTCTCTCTCTCTCTCTCTCTCTCTCTCTCTCTCTCTCTCTCTCTCTCTCTGTCTCTCTCTGTCTCTCTCTCTCCCTTCCCTGTCCCTCTCTCTCTCTCTCTCTCTCTCTCTCTCTCTCTCTCTCTCTCTCTCTCTCTCTCACCCTCTCTCCCTGCTGCCTTTGTATCCAGATGTAGAACTCTCAGCTACTTCAGAACCATGTCTGCCTGTATGCCACCATGCTCCCACCATGATGACAATGGAGCAAACTTCTGTAAGCCAGCCCCGAATAAATGTTCTTTATCAGAGTTGCCATGGTCATGGCGTCTCTTCACAAAGATAGAACACTGACTAAGGCAGGTGCCCTGGGTCTTACAGATCTTAACAATTTTCTTTCTTTCTGATGTAATCCAAATGCTTATAATCCCCATAAATTTGTATGCTGAACACCTGGTGATCAATATGCTGGTAGCAAGAGGAAGGAGCTTCTGGGGGTAATTAGGTCTTGGAGATGGATCCCTCGTGTATGAGATTAGAGACCCAAAGAGCTGTCTTGCCTCTCCACCATGTAACCACACTCCAGAAGATACTCTGTGATCTGGCTATTCTGATTGTCAACTCAACTACATCTAGGATTAACTAAGACCCTTAGTTGGGAGAGGCTTTTCTTGATTGAATTGTTTGGAATGGGAAGACCTACCCTATGTCTGGATCTTTGAAGGTGAAAAGATCTACCTGAAATCTGGCCCACACCTTCTCTTGTCAGCCTATGTAAAGAACACGAAAGGAAAGGATTGCATCTTGCCTGTTTGCCCTCACTCTCGCTGGCAAGTTCATTCCTTCACCGGCATTAGGGCCTAGTTCTTCAGGATTCTGGCATCTACAGAAGACCAGTGGAGACACCCAGCATCATGGGATTGAACAGCTATTGGACTCTTAGACCTCCCATTGGAAGACAGCCATTATTGGAATAGTAGAGAACCCTAACACCATGCATGAAGCAGGAAGCTGGCCCTCATCAGATGTAGATTCTCATGGTACCTTGATGACAGATTTCCCAGATTCCAGAACAGTGATGAAGAAAGTCCTGTTATTGAGAAGCCACCATGCCTCAGGAATCCTGGTGTAACACCATACATGAACTAACAGAAGGTCTCTAGTGAGATCCCAAAGGACAGAGGCGTCCTTCTGAAGAGTTTCCTGCGGCTCCTAATATACAGCACATCCTAGCTAGGGTCACTGAAAGACACCAACAGTGCTTGCAAATCTTTCTCTGGAGACCATCAGATAATCCTAAATGAAGAGGCAGGAAAAATGAAGTAGACCAGGGTAGAGGCAGAGCCATAGGGCCTCACTCAGAAGAGATGCTAACGTTGGTCACAAGAACATATTTGCCTCTTGAGAATGAGTCAGCCCTAGGTACACAGATCTGAACAATGGAAGAAACTAACCATTATGTTGTCTTGAGTGATGAGACTCTGTGGGGAAAGCCCCACCTCTTCTCAGGCTCTTATTACCTCACATCTGTTAAATGGGAAGGTGTTAGACTAGACCTCAAAGACCCACCCATCTCTATCTTTTGAAGCTGAATCTCAGAAACACCAGTGACAGACCAGAGCAGAGGGGATGAATGGGAGATGAAGGTGGAAATGAACAGAAAGGATATTCTAGAAGCCGGTCAGAGGCCACGTGTTCCTTTTGTCAACTGGCTGAGATTGGGCAGTTGGGGAGAAGGGGCGGGCCTTCTCTCTACCTACCACATTGTCCCTATCTTCCACGTTGATTCTGCAGTTTGGCTCCTGATCCACCAGGAGTAAAACTTACACTCTGAGCAGCAGTAACTTTCAGTGATCTTTTTTTCTGGCTTTAGGGCCAAGATGCCATTAAGAAAAGACTGTGAAGCCAGGCAGTGGTGGTGCACGCCTTTAGTTCCAGCATTCAGGAGGCAGAGGTAGGCAGATCTCTGTGAGTTCGAGGCTAGCCTGGGCTACAAGAGCTAGTTCCAGGACAGGCTCCAAAATTACATAGAAACCCTGCTCAAAACCCCAAAAAGAAAAAGAAAAAAAAAGAAAAAAGAAAAGGCTGTGAGATATCTCAGCAAGGCAGCCCTGCTCTTCCCCCATCCTCTGTGGCTAAGTGATCAGGGAGCTTACCCAAAAAGTTCATTACCTACCCCAGGAACCCAAATGATCTTCATTCTTCCCCCAGCTCACACATGGAGCCAAAACATCCTCAGCCTGGTTTTACTTTCCTTCCTAAACCCTTATACTTTCCCAACTGGGGGTCTTTCTGAAATCCTAGAGTTTGTTCCCAAGTGGAATGTTCCATACAGAGCCTGAAGTGGGATTACAGTAGAGATAAATAAAAGATTAGCTTCTGAGTTTCAGGACTAAATAAGGGGTCAGATTCTGGGTGATTGGGAGATAAAAGAAATTTGGGTGTTTGTTCATGGATAAACCCATTCAGAAGCAGGTTGGGGCAGTTGGTGGATCAGAAGCTCAACTTTCCCTGGGTCCCTTCAAACTACCCTTGCTGCCCACCCCAGTCATCTGGTTTCATTTGGGAGAAAGGAAGAACTGGCTAGGGCAGCAGGGAGCCCTAAAGGAGTCTGGGTATTGAGTGGGACATTCAGGTGTCACACTTTACTTCAGCAAGAACATTCTCCAAAAAATTCCTAACCATCTAAGACCAAGCAAAAGCAGGCATGTGGCTAAGGCTAGGCTTCCTTTAACCCAATTTTGATGGTGTCTTGCTTATCCTAGGTCCTGGTGAATTTGTCATGAGTTAGTAGGGTTTGAAGAGTTACAGAAACAGACACAGTGGAGTATCTGAATCGGGGCAGGAGACCACAGCAGAACTCAGGGAGACAAAGAACCCAAGACACTATCACTAGGGATGCGGGGCCGTCAGTTGAGAACCATCAGTTAGTGTTCCAAATTCAGTACCAAGAGACCAGAAGAATTTCAGCCTGTGCCCACTGAGTCCTGGTTTTGAAAGCAGAGAGCTGGCAGGGGTTCCTGTGATGAGAGCTATCTCCATATAGGCTGCCTTAGCACACGCTGAAGCACAGGTTGAGAGACTTCCATTTCTACCTAATGAATGATGTCATGGAATATTATTTTAAGATGTGGTACATTTGTGTATGCTATGGAACATTTGTTTAATGATACAAAGATGTGTTGCATTCTTTTATGTTGCATTTGTTTAACTCTGTGAAGCTGTGTTACTTTGCCTGCCTAGAACACCTGACTGGGCTAAGAAAGAGTTGAATAGCCAATAGTGAGGCAGGAGGAAAGATAAGTGGGGGTTGGCAGGCAGAGATAATAAACAGAAGGAGAAATCTGGGAGGAAATCAGGAGCCAGCCACTCAGCTACACAGCCAGCCACAGAATAAGAAATAAAGAAGGATATACAGAAACAGAAAAGGTAAAACACAGAGGCAAAAGGTAGACAGGATAATTTAAGAAAAGCTGGCTAGAAACAAGCCAAGCTAATACCGGGCATTTACAAGTAAGAATAAGCCTCCGTGTATTTATTTGGGAGCTGGGTGGCAGGTCCCCCAAAAGAATAAAGAGCAAAAGAGTCCAAAGAGTAAGAGTAAAAAAACAACCAACTACAGAATAGGGCTTTGCAAAGCTCTCTGTTTGTTGAATGCAGAGAAGAAGAATAAAAGGCCCAGACGTTAATTTGCTTTTTACTTTCTACTTCTTGTTTTTGGATCCATGTAGACAGTTAAATCAGCATGGGAGCACACACACACACACACACACACACACACACACACACACACACTCACCAGCCAGTCTGTTCTTGTTTCTTCACAAAGAGCATGATCTGGGCTTGTAGCTGAAGTTGAGGAGAGTTATGTAGGATCCTCACAAGACAGCTGAGAATGGCCTCAGACCCTGGTGCTCTCGTTTTACTTGTGACCTTTCTGAGCATGCCTCTCAGGCCAGAGTGTAATAGCTAAGAGCATCTGTCAGCTGGGGACCTGTGTCTCAGGTAGCCAACAGGGTGTGAGAAGCAGGCACAGTTATCCTTCCCTGTACCTCCCTCCCTGGTGCGAGGCACTCCTGGAAAACAAAGGCAGGCCGACTTAATGGTGTTAACTGCCACCCTCATCCTGAGCCCAGGCTTCCCACAGACTGCCTACTGATGGAGGAAGGTCATTGGTTAATTAAATAAAGAAACTGCTTGCCCTGATAGGTTAGAACATAGGTGGGTGGAGTAAACAGAACAGAATGCTGGGAGGAAGAGGAAGTGAGCTCAGAGACACCATGCTCCCCTCTCCCGGGCAGATGCACGTGATGAAGCAAGCCTCCAGGTCAGACATGCTGAACCTTTCCCGGTAAGACCGGTGCAACACAGTTTTAGAGATGGGTTGATCGGGATATCAGAATTAGCCAGTAAGGGCTAGAGCTAATGGGCCAAGTAGTGTTTAAATGAATACAATTTGTGTGTTGTTATTTTGGGGCATAAGCTAGCGAGGCGGCCGGGGTGCTGGGGACGCAGCCCCGCCACTCCTATTACTACAGAAGCCTACAGCAGGATTCCTAGGATGGCCGGTTGAAAACAGGCTACCCAGGCCCCACCTCAGCCATCTGGATGATCTCCTTTGGCTCCTTGGAATGTACATGCTGCGAGGGCTCCGGTCACTACCCTTATATTCCGTAAAGACTGAGTACCGCTTCTCTAGACATTCTGCATGTGTTTGTGGCTCCTTCTCTTTCTACAGATTTAACATTCTACCGTGCTGCTCTGGACCAGGCCCTGTCCTAAACACAAAGGGTGTGGCTGTAATGTGTAGGCCCCACCGACAAAAAGCTACAGTGGTTTCAGTCTCACGGTAATGCCAAGAAAGAGAGCATGTGTTAAAACCCCCAAATTACAAATTAGGAAACAGAGCTTAGGGAGTGTAAGTTACTTGTCCAAAATGACAAAGCTGCTAGATACACTCGTCATAGGGGTCAGACCTAGGCTCCTTTCCCTCTCTCATCACCACAGGGTACGGTTGCTAGAGCCACAGTGGCAGAGCTAAAAGGGTCCTTAGCAAATGGCTCCAGAAATATCCCAGAGGCTCCAACTGTCATTTCAACTCTAAGCAGTTGACAGTGATTGCCTCCATGTGTGAGGGAGGACTCTGTGCCACATTCAGGATCACGAACGAAGATGCTGCAATTGATTAATCATGGTCTACGGTGGATGGGGAATCAGGAAGTGGCTGCATATGCACCACACATGCCCATCAGCCCAGGGTATGGACAGCTCTCCTGTCTCCCTGATGGGGAAACTGAGGCTCAGAGAGGCTGTACTAGCAGCAAGACCTCCTCAGTTCAAGTTCAAAGGCCTTTCCACTTTTCTGTGAGGCCCAGCTAGCTAACTCGATGAAGAAATGAACCCGGGGGTCAAGGAACTCCTGATGTTAATACAAAAAGTGTTTTGGAGCTGAAAGGAGGAGGAAGAGGCTTCAAAGGTAGAGAGGGTCCAAGCAGAAAGATAAGAGCCCCCACTTCTTTCCTTCCAAACCAAAGGGAAGACCTCCATTCTGAGGCCTCACCTGTCCTGGTCACTGTACTAAGTGTACCGACATGCTCATTTGGTCCTTTCTGCCACCCTGTGAGGACGCACCACTTTGAGGTGAAGTGAGTGAGTGTGGCTAAGCCAGGGCGGGCTCCCAGGTATGCAGCTTCACAGCCTATCCTCCAGGGCTGTGCAGGAGGCCAATAGGAGATGGTAGAACATGGGCTTTAAAGTTAGAAAAACCTTATTTTTGAATTCCAACTCTAACACAAATTTACTTCAAAATTTTGAGCTTCAATGTCTCCGTGCCTTGGTTTCTTTATCCGTAAATGGGGGAAACAGGCCAGGTGCAGTGCACACACCTTTAATCCAGGCCTTGAGAAGGCAGGAACAGGCAGGTCTCTGTGAGTTCAAGGCCAGCCTGGCCTACATATCAGATTCTAAGCTAGATGGGGCTACGTGGTGAGAGCCCGTTGCGGGTGGGGATGGAAAGCAGGGTATAGCTCAGTAGGCTGTTGTTAGGAATAAATAGACTCATATATAATAAGTGCTCAGCCCTTGTGCCAGTGCCATGCTGCCCCAGACACATTGCCTGGTCACCCTGCAGCTACCGCTGGCCTGAATGACCTACGCGGAGAAGTCCCATTCTGGAGTTGTCTTGCCCATTCTGCTTTTCTCCTCTAGAAGAGGTTAAGACTCGGAGCCCCACATGTCAAAACAGGCGAATATTGTGTAAGACACCAAGGAGGGGCATCTTTGAAGACATTAGAACTGGCAGGCAGAACTGGACTAAGGGCAGTTGCCACAAGATGGCAGCCTAAGGAGTCAGTACGAGTCAGCTGGCCTCCTCAGTCTCCCCAGTCAGGCTCACACCAGGCACGGGCCTGGCCTTGCACAGTTCAGAGTGGATGCTGCCTCTGCTGTATTGACCTCATTAGGGGTCATCTGTATGGGGTGGTTGGAGTTTTAGCCCCAAAATAAGCGGGACTTCCTGCTCTGTACTCTCTGATGGCCAAGAACAACTGACAAGTCTCTCTTATGTGCCTCTTTGAAGGAGAAAGAGTCCCAAAGAAAGAAGGTACGATGGCAAACAAAATCTCGATACTCAGGACACTAAGACAGGAAGATCTTGAGTTCCAAACTATCTTAGGCAATTTAACAATTCCCTGCCTCAGGAGAAACAAAAGATGGGGAACTGGACCGTGGGACAGCGATAAGAGAATACACCTAGCTTGCAAAAGGTTCTGGGTTTGACCACCAGTTTAAAAAAAAATATATGCTTAGATCAACCTAACAAGAGTTAGTAAAGGAGACAACAATTAGCATTAAGCACTGTGATCTATAATACATATACAAAGAAGGGGCTGCTGGCTGGGGATGCTGAGTTCCAGCTCATGTCTCCTGATGATATTTCGTCGGCCAGATATGTGGGTTCTAAATTGAGGACTTCTTTCATCAGACAGCAGCAAAGGGAAGTAGCCTCTAGCTTCTATTTTTCTTTTATTCAAATGAGCAGTGAACTTGAAGGCCTGAGAACTTTCTTGTAGTGGAATCCACAAACAGGAATTTCCGGTATATCTCCTGCTGCTAGGTGCTGAACCACTGAATCGATACAACTCATAAAATCTTATATAGTAACATAACTAGTATCATCATTCCTTTTCATGGGTGAGAAAAAATATTTTCCTAAATATTATTTAGAAAATTGCCCCCAAATTCTCATCCAGGAGAAGTGGCAGATCCAAGAAGTAAACTCAGTTTCTCTAATCCCAGACTTGGTTCCTAACAACTTCTTGGCTATACCTCTGCCCTCACCATGCAAATCCTGAGCACCCTCACAAGTCAGCAGATAAGTTGAGTGAATTCCTGTGATTTCTGCCTTAGGGAAACTCGGCTTCCCCTTGACAGCAAGAAAAGCAATCAGTTGTCATCCTGAAGCTGGGGGTTTCCTTGGAGACGCATCTTAGACTAGGAGGATCTGAAAGAGGGCCTGGCCTCGAAAGCACTTCCCTTCAAGTCTTTCCCATCACCCATTCTACTAGAATGCCACAGAAGACTTCTCATGACCTTTCCCTGAAAGAAGGGATATGCTAGCACTGGGCTGTTCTGATGGCAGAGGCAGCATGGTGTAACCTTGATGACCCAGAATGTCACGGTCCAGAGTTAGCAGAATCTGTCACCTCCAGCGGGAACCAATATGGAGTAGGTTTGGAGTTATCATGTTTCCCCCAGTGAACTGTTCTGACCAAGAGAAGCACTTTCAAAGGGCAGCTCATGAAAATGCTATTTTCAGTTTTCCCTTTGCCAGAAAGCCAGGCAGCATCAAATTAGTTTTCTTGTTTGTTTGCTCTATAATCACAGAAATAGTGCGGAGTTGGTTTTACAATTAATTCCCCAAATAAAGATGCCTACCAAGTAAGTGCACAAGAGCTTGCCAGGGACACAAACAAGTGTGTGCGCGCATATGCATGACCTAATGTGAGACTGGCTCTCATCTCGGAGCATTGGGTTCCCTCAAATCCCCTCGTTCAACTTTCATAGACAAAGGCCTACACCCCTAGACCATGTGAAACGCATAGTCAGTCATCATGTGAACGCATTGCCTCCAGTTTCAGCTTGAAGAACTGCAGCCCACGTTGGAGAAAATACCATATCAATAACCCTCACAGCAGCTGAAAGAGAAAAATAAGGTTATTTATTCAGGAACCCAGCACGTGTTTACTAAGTGTGGGGTAAGGTGCAGAGAACATATGATTTCAGTCGCTGCCCTTATACAAGATAGAAACAAGTGGGTGACAGACATAAGTCATCACGTAAACATAAATGGACTGCCAAGTATATATATTTGGTGGCTTAGCTAGAGGCATGGCAATTTAGATGGTTGAAAAGAGGACAGAGGTAGATATGTCTTTAACGGTGCCAAGGAAACAGGTACCGAGAGTCACTGGTGACAGATGAGGCCGTGAGGGAGAAGGGAGGGTCCAGCCTGAGTCCTGATGTCATTCACTAGGGCCAGCATGGGCTGGAGATAGTCTTGAAGGACACCGGGTGCCATCCAAATGAAGATATCAGGTGAGTCACATCATGAGTGGGTTGAGTTTCCAAGGAATCACATGAACTAGAAATGGGAACCTGGGAATCAGGTGGTGAGTGAAATCCTTGGCATGGGTGAGTCTAGTTAGAGAAAGGATGGATTAAGCCAGTGGTCCTCAACTTGTGGGTCACGACCCCTTTGGTGGGAATCAAATGACCCTTTCACAGGGGTTGTAAATCAGATATCTTGCATACCAGATATTTACATTGCGATTCCTAACTGTAGCAAAATTACAGTTTTGAAGTAGCAACAAAATAATTTTATGTCTGGGAGTCACCCTAAACAAGAGGAACTGTATTAAGGGGTCACAGCACTGGGAAGGTTGAAATCCACTGGGTTAAGCAAAGAATTGGGTACAGAACTGAGCCTTAGAAAACTTCATGGAGATGCTGATGGCATCTCCTCAGTAACAAAATATCTCAGTCATTTGCCATCAACTGTTGCTGTGATTCCAGCTCTTCCATCACCTTGGGCGCGTCTGCACCCAGACACTCAGGCTCTCTGTGCTTTGATCTCATGTGTCCTTTTGCAGTGTTTGATCTCTCCCCTTTTTAACCACCTTCCCACCCATGCATATCCCTTGCTTCAACATATCCTCCACTTCCAGTCCACAGCACCCTCACCTGCTCTGTGAATAGGAGCAGAGTTTCAGTACCAACTGGTTGTCTTATGAGGGGTTCTCGGGCCCAGATGATGCTCTTTGGACCAGCCGGTGTTTAAGAAATGTGGGTGCTCTGACCTTCCTAGAGATGCTGATGGAACCCTCTGGGCAGCCTACAAGGCAGGGATTTCGCAAAGTTCTCCTGGAGCAAGCTTGGGCAACAGGGTTCAAAATCACAAGCTTAGAGTCAGGGAAACTAGAATCACCAAAATTTGCCACGTGTTTCCCTGACTGTGTACACCACTCTGTGACAGGACAAACCTCTCCAGAGTGCCGTCAGCAGCTCCAGTGGGACTCTTCCCAAAAAGAAGTGAGTGTTCCAAAACCTTAGTGGAAGGGCATCCCTTGCCTCCGAGCTGGAGATATGTGAGAGGCTGGGAGTCAGGCTGTGGCATCAAGCTACCTGTCTTCATTCCTCCTGGCCTTGCCTTGGGTTTGGACCATCCCTGAAAACCCCTGAGATTCACTCCCCATCTTTGTGATGTGTAGTGCGGAACTGTCACAAGGGATGCTTGCTCCAGTCTCTATGTGCAACATCTGTTCATAGGAAACTATCAATAAATTGTTACAAGTAGACCTTTTTAAGGTTTATTTTTTGTGTGTGTGTGTATATGGATGTTTCCTCTGCATGTCTGTGTATCACATGCATGCAGTGCCCACAGAGGCCAGAAGAGGGCATCAGATGACCTAGAATGGGACTTGCAGATGCTTGTTAGCCACTGTGTGAGTGCTGGGAACTTGAACCCTGATTCTCAGCAAGAGCAGCACGTGCTCTTAACTGCTGAGCTATCTCTCTGGGCCCGCCAGTCGAATTTGCAGCAGTATCAAGTTTTCCCTTCTTGCTCTGGGCTCCCTCTTTCTTCTTCCACTCTTCCTTTCCTTTCTGGACACTCCTTATCTCCCCAAAATGTTGAATAAGCAAATGTAATAGGAATGATCAACAGTAAAAGTAGCCATGGGGTCCTTTAATCCCAGCACTCGGGAGGCAGAGGCAGGCAGATCTCTGTGAGTTCGAGGCCAGCCTGGTCTACAAGAGCTAGTTCCAGGACAGGAACCAAAAAGCTACAGAGAAACCCTGTCTCGAAAAAAAAAAAAAGTAGCAATGGGGTAAGCAACATGGCTCAGCAGGAAAAGGTGCCAAGCCTGACAACCCAAACTGCCTAGCGTTCGATCCCTCATTGGAGAGAGAATCAACCTCTTCAAACTGTCTGTCCTCTGACCTCCACATATACGCTATGTCACAGACACCTTTACACACACACAAAGTAATAAATATTTTTAGTGGGTAAAAAGGTAACAATAATTATGCTCATGTATCACAGTCTTTGCTAACAGTTTAGATCCTGGTACAGACATTCACACCAAAGGCAGGAGGCAGTAGTTATGCCATCCTGTTCATGAAGTGAAGGAATTTTAGGAAGGGGAGATGCCCAAAATGCCACAAGGGGCAGTGGCAACCAAAGATACTTGAGATAGACTCTTTTCTCCCCGTTGCTAACTTACCAGCCCTCTTGTGTACTCAGACTATGGTTCACTCATAAGAGAAAGTTGTATTATGCTCCAAAGACCCCAGGATCCACAGGGAACTTGTTTTAGTCTGTGTATGAAGTATCCCTAGTTCCCAATGGAGACACCATTTTGGAAGGTTCTGGAAACTTTGAAAATGGAACTCTGATGAAAAAAGCAAATCACAGGGAGAAGGCCCTTGGGGTTCCTGGTCACTTCCTGTCTTCCTTCCTGCTTCCTGGTTAGCCCAGCCATGAAGAGCTCTCCTCAACCACACGCTCCTGCCCCCATGATGTTCTTCTCAAGTGCACATAGATAGGCAACCAAGGACTAAATTCTCTGACACCATGAACTAAAATAAATTGTTCCTCCCCTGGTTGAGAAAAGTAACTAACACAGTACCCAAAACACGCTTTGGGCCAACCTCTAAGAATCCCAAATCTAACTCCAGCTAGAGAACTCTCGCTCCAATCTACTGAAGAAAAAAAAAAACCCACCAGTTGCACAGATGAAAAAAATCCCAATTAGTTGGAGGTAACCACCCCCCACCCCCCGCCCAGAATGCAGAAAGACCCGAGGCCTTTCCGATTCAGACATTACTCCACTACAGCAAACCACCATTTCTGCAGCCAAGGGGGTGCTTCCTCTGCCTGGTGGGCCACTATTAGGGTACAAAGAGGAGGTTCAAACCCCACAGACTAAGAGGTCTCAGTGTCCTGTGTGTCCTCCGTTCCTGGGTCATCCTTATCGCCCCGACTAGCCGCAGTGTCACAGAGTGCATGCCCACACTGAGAGCCAGGTCACCCCAAGCTGCGTGTTTATTTTCCTTCCGAGACACATGGGTGACTTGGTGTTTGAAAAACTCCAGCGTGGCTGGAACAAGAGTACGTAAGAGAACGGGCAGTCACCTCGAGGAGGCCTGCTGGTGATTTGGAATGTCCTTTTAGGAGGCTTTTTAATAAACTTTGTTTGTATCTGCCTTGATGAGGAACACATTTGCCTGGGACCGCGCAGGGATGTTTGGCTTCGAGGCTTCCCTTTCTTGGCCTTAGAAGTTCTTGGTGGCAGTGGCTGCCTGCAGGCCCTTGGGAATCCCCTGTGGAGCACTGACCTGCCTGCAGCTTTGTCCCAGTAACTTTAGTCCTGCTACATGCCTGGCCCCGGTGTCTCTGATAAACCCCCAAAGCAAAAAAAAAAAAAAAAAAAAAAAAAAAAAAATCGCAGGGTGAGATGGTTTGAGGGGTTAACATTACCTTTTTCAGAAACTTCCAGACCCAGCACTGAGATTTGTTTTCTTAGTGCACCCAGCAATGCATTTGCTTCCTGTTCTCCTATTCCTTTCTTGTCCAGACTCTTAGCAAATCTGGGTCTTACACACATATGCACAGCAGTTCCTGGTGTAGCAGGACTAAAGTTACTGGGACCCTCGTTATAAAGGAGATGACAAGAATCGGACGGGCGTGCCTGTAAGTTCAGCACACGGTAGACTGGGATAGAAGACTGTGAGTCTAAGGCCAGCAAGATGAGAGAGAGAGAGAGAGAGAGAGAGAGAGAGAGAGAGAGAGAGAGAGAGAAAGAGCGCACAATAACTGTCTCTTCAGACTCTCCACTTAAGATAGTTGTCCCTTAATATCTGCTGTTGTTCATAATATCCTATTTGGAAAAAAAAATAAGGATGATAACACAGCCCGCAGTGCTCACAGTCTAGGGAATGAAAACAGTGACCAACTGTACTCCGGGGAAAGGGTGGCAACTGTGCTGACTCATTCCCATCTGGCTCTGGGGTGCCCAAGGCAGAACACAGTGTAAGGAAACCAGTTCAGCTGGCTGTGATTGTGGTCAGGGAAGGGCAGAGGCAGCCAGCACCGCTCTGGCCCCTTTAGTCATGGTGACATCCATTTGGTCCAAATGTACTGAGTGTCCATCTCAACTGACACATTTGATAGAAATACCTGCACTTGGAGATAGATGAGAAGACAGTAAGAAGCTCTTGTTCACTAAGACCAAAGTCTGAACCTGGCTGGGGTTAGGAAAGTGCCAGAAAGACAAGAGTCTGGCCCACTCTGCCCATGACACTCTGCAGTCACACAGGCTTGCATTGCATACCCATTCGATTCCTTCCAGGCTCTGACTGGGGGGACGTTATAGAACCTCAGTTTCCCTGTCTGGAAAACGGAAATGCTTTTCTTGTTAGTGCTTTCCCTTGATCTTATGGTTAAAATAGTATGGGTTGCATGCATCAATGCCTGGAAGAAAATCTGGGTAATTTGGTCAACACCGAAGTCAGTGTGGGGTGAAGAGAAAGGGTTGGGACATAGGAGAGGCATGTTCACTATCCCCGAGCATGTAAGGGTGACGGACTAGGAAAAGGCAGAGACAGAAAGGAGACGGAAAAGAATATAACTCACCACGTTGTAAGTGTGAGCTGTTGATTAATAACCAGTATCATTTCTTCTTGAGAGTCTTACTATGTAGCTCCGGCTGGTTTCAAACTCGTGATCCCCTTGCCTCCCCCTCCCCAATGCTGGAGTTAGTTGTGCCACCACATCTATCATTCTCCTTTAACCATCCCTACTATCCACAGACGTAATCCTTTCTTTTGACTCAAAAGCAGCAAGAGGAGAGAAAGCTGGGTATGTGAACGCTCAGGTCATTCTCACGTTATGAAATACAAGGGAGTGCTGCTCTGAGGCCTAGCTTCCTGTTCTGCAGGAGCCCCTCCCAGACCGTAGCCTACAGCATCTCCCTCCTGATGCCATCCTGGAGGGGCAGCCAGATATGTGATATAAAAACACAGCAGTTTCCCGTTTCATATCATCACGTGTCCAAATAAATGAAGCTGTTGACTCAGGCTGATTAGATGAGGGGCTTTTCCTAAAAAGCAATCCACATGAGGCTAAGAAAAACAGGATTCTTGGAGGAATTAGGCCTCTAATCCCCAGCTTCCCTAGCCCTGATCCGGTGGAGCTGGGGAGGTGGAGCCTCCAGAGCCCTGTCAGGAGCAGACTAAAGACTGCATTCCTCTCCCACTGCTGGCCTCCAGGCTGGTGAATCCAGCCTAGGCGGGAGGACTCTGATCTCAGGGCTTCCATGAGGCCAGGAACCCTGAACTGCAGCCAGAGTTACCGAAGGAACCCCAAATCTTTTCATCACCCCACTGAGCTTTTCTTAGATCCCAGAAGGTGCAAGCTGTAGCCACTCTGCTTCATGCTCCTAATGAAAGCTAGCAAAGACGGAGCTGGATTCACAGGGGCCTGTCTGCAGCCATGACTCCACATGCCCCACAAAGATAGAACACATGCAAAAGATAGAACAGAAAAGGCAGAAATGGGCATACGGTAAGGTGCCTTGTTAGTGGCTAGCCATGTCAGGAAGGAACAACGTTCTGCACACACAGCTCTCATTGCAGCAGGTACAATTTCCTGCACACACAGCTCTCACTGCAGGTACGATGTCCTGCACACACACCTCCCATTGCAGCAGGTACGATGTCCTGCACACACACCTCCCATTGCAGCAGGTACGATGTCCTGCACACACACCTCCCATTGCAGCAGGTACGATGTCCTGCACACACACCTCCCATTGCAGCAGGTATGATGTCCTGCACACACAGCTCTCACTGCAGGTATGATGTCCTGCACACACAGCTCCCATTGCAGCAGGTACGATGTCCTGCACACACACCTCCCATTGCAGGTATGATGTCCTGCACACACAGCTCCCATTGCAGGTACGATGTCCTGCACACACAGCTCCCACTGCAGGTACGATGTCCTGCACACACAGCTCCCATTGCAGGTATGATGTCACACAGCTCCCATTGCAGGTATGATATCCTGCACACACAGCTCTCACTGCAGGTATGAATGATGTCCTGCACACACACCTCCCATTGCAGCAGGTACGATGTCCTGCACACACAGCTCCCATTGCAGGTACGATGTCCTGCACACACAGCTCCCATTGCAGGTACGATGTCCTGCACACACACCTCTCATTGCAGCAGGTACGATGTCCTGCACACACAGCTCCCATTGCAGGTATGATGTCCTGCACACACACCTCCCATTGCAGGTATGATGTCCTGCACACAGCTCCCATTGCAGCAGGTACAATGTCCTGCACACACAGGTCTTACTCAAATACATGGGAGCGAGGACCTAGCTCTAATCACAAGTATGCCAAGGATAATGTTTACCTAATGTTTGCTCCAGCTTTCCAGATGCTAAAAGCAAGGCACATGAGCAAAAGCATGACAGGCCTGAAGGGAGACCTACTCAAGAGTGGAATCCTCTGGGCATACTGCCCAGCCTCTCTGAGTCTCTAACTGCCTCGTCTTTACATGGGAAGAGCTGTTGCCTCATGTGAGTTGCTATGAAGACTGGATCAGGAACTACATGGGAAGGACTTGACCCCTTGCTGTGTGCATGGCCCATGATGCTTGTAGGGGTGGCCAAGAGTGGGGAGGGCCCGGGCCCCACTTGAGCTAGAGAGACTTATCAGCTACAGAGGTGAGAAGACTGTGGGAGGAGGCCCAGGTTCTTCCAACTAAAAACAAATGCGACTGTAATGTTCAAGGAAGACTTCCAGGAGGCACTAAAATTCCAATGGATAGAAAGAGGGATCTGGAGAGTGACCATAGAGTCTGAAGACAGGGCGATCTGGGGAAGAATATATCATGGTGGGAAGACGGGCAAGACAAACAGCTGCATAGCCATCAGGAGGACCCAACAGGGTCCCCGGTACCAAAGCTGAACAAGAAACTGCATCGAACTCCTTCCTCATTGACTCCATTCATAGCCTGCGGGGTCTGAATCCTTGTTCTCATCTATTCAGTCCCTACTATTTCCAGGGCTGGCTAAGGGCTACCTATCTTCTGCCCCCACGCTTACCCAGCCACCCACCTTCCCCAAAGAACCCTCCCAGTGGGAAAATGGCTTAAGAGCCAGAGAGAGCGCAAGCAAGCTTTCCATATTGGTGTAAATAGGAAACCACTCATTTCCGTGACTGTGGTGAGGATGGGGTAAGACAAGGTGTCTGGGTACCTGATACACAGCTCTCAGTGACTTTAGAGCCATTTTTCACAGAAGGGCCATCTCTCCATCTGATGAAACCCTAATTGTCTTCCTCCCTCCTTACACTTGCGGGGATAGACGCCCCATAGGGATGACCTCTGGCTTAACCAAAGTCCTTTTAGAGATCCTTATACCTGCCATCACACAGCTGGGTGCTATTTCCAGTACTGCAGGCTGCACTCCTGGAAGGCATGCCTAGCCATCCACTCTTGGGGACAGAACAGGTCACCTTGCCCTGCACATCCTTTGCACGTAAGGTAAACTAGGCACTCCACTGGAAGCCACTGCTCAAATACCTTCAGGGGCCCAACAGGTAATATGAATGAGGCCAAGAGGCTTGTTCATGTAATAGAAGATGGTACCACCTAAGGCCAACTGGAGAGCCAAGGTGTGCATCCGTCAGCTTGTTGAGTGGCAAAGGAAAGGCACTGCAGAGACAGAAGCCCTGGGTCACTTTCTCAATGGGTCACCACAATCAGCTGGCTCCCCTTCTCTGCACCGCAGGGGCACTGTCAACAGAGGCCAGCAAGTCCGTCCAGGCAGCTGGCAGGCTCTGATGAAGATCAAACACATCAGCTCTTAGGAGCCGGGGGCTCCGCAGAGACCTGGGGGACTGTACTCAGAAGTTCTGACGTTTTCCCAAACCAGCCCCCAAATCTCAGATGATCATGAACAGGTGTATGGCGGCAAGGGGAGCTTAAAAGGCCCCTGCTGCCCTGCTGGGAGCTGCCTCCTATCTCCTTGGGATCTCCCACGGCCCTGGCTCTGCAAAGGGATGGTAATTGGGTCCCTCTGGAAAACAGCAGAAGCGGCTTAGGGCAGCTGGAGGCGGCAGAAATCCTATCCCCTCCAGAGCCCTGACATTCTCACATCAGCCGAGCCTGTGCCTGCAGCCTCCTAAGACCACCTGGCCTCCCTGCCCTCCCTGTTCCCATGGCTCCCTACAGCCTCCCCACACAGAGTGGCTAGCCAAGGCCAGTGGTTGGAGATGCCATCCTCCCTCCAAGGGCCCGGTGGCAGCTGCCAAATGGCACAATGACCTCTTCAAACCAAAGGTCCAGCGTCACCCTCACCTCCCAGGGCAGGAGGACACTGAGCCCCACCTGCGGTCCAGTCTGACCTCGGACAGTGAAGCCAGGTGTCCTGGTCACCAGGACCACAAACTGCGTGTGATCAAGTGTGTTTGTTGGCTTCACATAAAATACAAAGCGATTAGTGCCAAGGTTCAGGCACCTGCTCTTCCCCCAGCACTTTCCAAGATCGTCCAGAAACTCCAGGAGATGATGTTTTCATTCCTGCCTTTTAGGCGGGGAAGCTGAGGTGCAGAGACATAAACGGAATCTACTCTTGATCTACTGTAAACTGCACGCTTTTGCTAGCAAAAGAAGCCTCATGTGCTAGAACTTACAGATTTTTTTAATTGTTTTAATTTAAAAAAAAAAAAAGCCTGCTTGACAAGCTCCAGGTCAGAGAGAGACCCTGTCTCAAAAAAGAAATGGTAGGGGGCAGTAATGGCTCAACAGGTAAAGGCACTCGCTGCACAAGCCTGCTGACTTCCAAAACCCACCTAAAGGTGGAAGAGAAGCAACTCCCAACTTAGCCTTTTAAATAAATGTGTTCCGTGCATCTCCTCATCCTGCCCAATTAGCTGCAGTGTAGCTGTTACACCTCTCCCCTTAACCCAACGTCAAGAACAGTGAGAAATGTTCATATCAGCTTTAGGGTAATACGCACACAAAAACACAGCTCAGGGGTCCAGCAACAGGAAAAGGAGTAAGCTAGGTGCATCGTAGCCAAGCGCTGGAGCACTACACAACAATAAAAACAACTCCTGGCTGGCATTCACACAGTATGTCTTAATCATCATTCTTCAAAACCCAGCTGAAGGCAAGAAACCTTGCCTCAGGGAGTGGCTGGTGAGAATCTGTTCTTGTGACATTCTAGTACAGGAAGTCAGGGAAAACTAATCCGCGGGAAGATATCAAGAGTGATTCTCTCCAGGATGGTACAGAGACTTGTCTACAAACACAGTGGCACTCCCATGTCCCCATGAAAGAAATGGGGACATATCCTTCATAAGTATTTGCATTCATCTCAACTCACAGCGTGGCAGAGTCAAGACCGATTCATTTGTGCCTAGGGAACCATTAAACAGACATTAACTCCAGCCAGCCGTATTCACGATGAACTCTTTAGGAGTACGGTGCCTAAAGCTTACAATGGAATGTATCGTGAGGGGCAGAGGGATCGGCCTGGGGGGGTGAAGGGTCTCACTCCACAGGCCTGACAACTTACATTTGGGTCCCGAGCAGCCAGCTAGGAAGCTCTATGTGGTGGTGAGCAGCTGTGACATCAACACTCCTGCCTTGAGATGGGAGGTGGCAACAAAACGGCCCTGATGCTCACAGGCCAGCAGCTACCTAGCCGTGCTCAGCGCATCAAGAGGAACAAGAAAGATCCAACTCAAGCAAGATGGAAGGAGAGAACCAACTCTCGAAATTATCCCTGACCTCCATGTTTGCCATGGTGCATGTGAACACACATGCGCGCACACACACGTGCACACACACACACACACACACGCGGGGTGGGGATAGATTAACAGAAGACTAGGCAAAGAATACATCGATGATAAAGTAAATTTAGCAAAATGGAGAGGCAGGAAGGGGAGCAGAGAAAAATGTGGAGCTCAGTAAAAATCAATAATTTTTTTTTAAAAATTAGCAAAATGACAATTGGAGGATTGATGTGTGTTTGATGTGTGGCGGACTGTGTTTGGAGATTTCCATGATGAACATCTGGAGCTATCACCATTCAAGGACTCCCTAAATGCTACATTCAGGGGAGTCAGGAAAGCATCTTATTTCTCTCACTGGACCTGGAGCTTGCTGTTTCAAATGGGCTGGACGGCCAGCATGTCCTCTGGGATCCACCTATCTCCTTGCCCCGGCCCTAGTGCTGAGGTTCCAGACCCCAGTTTTTACACACACGCTACAAATCTGAACACACATAGACATGCTTGTGCAGCAAGCATTTTTACCCACCGAGACATCTCCTTAGCTCAAAAAGAAGAAAAAAAACAAACCAAGATTTATAATATTAAATACTACAATAGATAGCATTTCACAAAAGAATGTTTGAAAACACCTAGTAAACAGGATTTTGACTGTGTCCAATGCAAATGGATGGTAAATATCTAATGTGGAAATATGCCAGTTACCTAACACAATTACCTTCTATTCGTGTATTGCAGTGCCGTGGTGTCCCATAAATGCACCTAATTACTACGTGTCAATCAAAAATAAAACACATTTTATTTTTGGGAGCTCCGAGCATAGCATGCACAGTGTTATGTATTAAATCTGAACCATTAAAAAGTAATTAATTTACTTAAAACAAAAACAGGATTGGGTCTAGAGAGCTGACTCAGTGATTAAGAGCACACATACTGCTCTTACAGAAGACCAAAGTTCTGGTTTCTTATTTGGTTTTTTGTATGTTTGTTTTTGTTTTGACTTTCAAGACAGGGTTTCTTTTCTCTGTTTAACAGCCCTGACTGTCCTGGAACTGGTTCTGTAGACCAGGCTGGCCTCTAACTCAAAGATCTGCCTGTCTCTGCCTCCTGAGCGCTGGGATTAAAGGTGTGCCACCATCCACCTGGTTCCAGAGTTCCGTTTTTCAACATCCAGGTATGGCAGTTCACAGCCACCTATAACTCCTGCTCCAGGAAATCTGACGCCCTCTTCTGGCCGCCAGAGGCACTGCATGCAAATCCCACCCACCCCTCCCACTGATGAGACCAGAGATAAAGGCCAAAGCTTGCTTCTCCAGGCCTCCCAGGAGAAATCAAAGCACTAAGCGGAAAAAGTGGGGTTCGGAGCTGAACTTACAACATCCTGTGCACTGATCCAATTCCAAAATATCAGCAAAGAAACAAAAAGGACACCTCAACAAACCAGAATAAAATTGTGTGAGACCAACAGTCCAGACAATACAGCATTCTTTCAGATGAAGAAATCACCAGTGAGAGTCTGGAGATCTGACTCAGGGGATAAGAGCTACTCTTTCCAGAGGACCTGAGTTCGATTCCCAGCTCCCACATGGTGGTTCACACTGTCTGTAACTTTAGTCCCAGGGGATCCAACACTCTCCTGACCTCTGTGGGCACCAGGCACACACATGGTTCATAGACATACAAGAAGACAAAATACTCATACACATGCATGCCAGGAATTTTCTTAAAGAACCAAATAAAGCTTCTGGAAATTAAAAACCCATGGTCGCTGTAGTAATAAGGACAGCGGGGCTGCATCCCCAGCACCCGGCCGCCCCTACGGCTAGCTTTACCCAAAATAATTACACAGACACTGTATTCTTTTAATCACTGCTTGGCCCATTCTCTTCTAGGCTAATTCTCACATATTAATTTAACCCATTTCTAATCATCTGTGTATGGCACCCCAAGGTGCGCTTACCGGGGAGATTCTAGCCTAGTCCATCCTGGGTCGGAGCTTCATCCCGGGAGCAGGGCATGGCGTCTCTCTCTGAGGCGTCTGCTCCCGAGAGAGCTGTGGAGTCTCTGAGCTCACTTCCTCTTCCTCCCAGCATTTTGTTCTGTTTACTCCTCCCACCTATCCTCTAACCAATAAAATGGGCCAGGGCAGTGTCTTTATTAGCCAATGACCTTCCTCCATCAGGTCGCCACAGTCACTTTGCCAGCACAAACACTAAAGCTTGGATGACAGAGATTTGCATCTCCGATGCACAAGGACAGCAGAGATCCTCGAGCATCCTGTGCTTTTGCCTCTGGAGTGGGATTACAGTGGTATTTATAAATCTCCTATTCAGATTCCCCATTTTATGCTCATACTAGCCTATTTAAAAAAATATGAGATTAAAACTTTGTACACAGGGGCTGGAGAGATGGCTCAGTGGTTAAGAGGACCTGGATTCAATTCCCAGCACCCACATAACAGCTTACAACTGTCTGTAACTACAGTTCCAGGGCACCTGACACTCTCACACAGGCAGACACACAGGCAAAACACTAATGCAAATAAAAATAAACAAGTATTTTTAAAATGCTGTATGCAGATCTCTCTCTCCTCTCTCTCTCTCTCTCTCTCTCTCTCTCTCTCTCTCTCTCTCTCATACACATACTCCACGAGAAGTCAGTCATCAATTGGATGTGGTGGCAAATACCCATAATCCCAGCACTCGGGAGGCTGAGGCAGGAGAATCACAAGTTTAAGACCAACCTGGACAATACAGCAAAACCCTGTTTCAAAAAAAAAATCATCAATATTAAGATTTGTGAAAGTGGGGTAAATTTGTAGGTCAAATGAAGCTGAAGAGACGTGTAAACTAGAAAATAACTGTGGGGATTACCCAGAGGGCTGAGCAGCATGCTGGAACAATGGAAAGCAAGGAACACAGTTAAAGGAGGAGACGCTAGAAAGGAAAAGATCCAGTGAATCTGGGGTAAGAAAATGTGAGAACTGGAGAGAGGCCGTCGTAAAAGTTCCAGTCATCGTGAGCCTTCGGTAGCAGTGAAAGAGATGAATCTTCATAAGGACAAAACATTTCAATCCCCAAGCAAATTAAATGCAAACACCCTCATGCCTGGACACATCAGAGCAAACATTTAAAAAAAAAAATCCTAAAAGCGTCAGAGGAGAAACATGTCTCCTACAAAGGAATGATTAGGCGTCTTGACAGCAACCACAGATGCCAGATGCCAGAATAATGCAAGACTGTGTGCATCCTCTACGCGCCGAGGAAAGACCACTGCTCTTTCTGTGTGCTGTGCCCAGCCGTATTACCACTTGAGTTTTCAGTCAAAAGGTTACGACCTTCGTGGAAGCCCGCACTGCTGGAAGAAGACATCGGATTTAGAAGAGAGGAAGGGAGGAGCAAAGAGCAGGCAGATGTGTGACTAACCCAAGGAAGCAGAAACTGAAGAAAAAGAAAAAAAGCACCTACAGCAGCTACGCAGACTTAGCATCTACCCGCTGGGCAAACACTCACTGTTTGGTCACTTTGGATGCTATGCGCCTCCTCTGAGACACGGTTCTCCATGTGTTTGGGGCATGCAGCTCAGAAGCCCTTCTGCTTAGTATGGCTGTCAGATCACATTGAGCTCTTCATTTCTGGAATAGTTCGCTATTTCTGGTTGAATGAGAATATCCCTTCCTAGTTTAAGGGCAATTCCACACTATCCTTTTTTCATTCTTACCATCTTTAGTTGGTAAGGGAGGAGAATCCTAGTTCTGCATGCTATTCAGAAACTCCACAGAGTAATATTTTTATTCAACTGGGAAATTTTATTTACATTCCTTTGATGGTGCTTCAAGAATAATGAGGGGGGGCGAGATGGCCGAGAAGGTAAAGGTGCCTGCCGCGAAGCCTGGTGGGCAATGTGAATTGGATCTCTAGGATCCACTTTGTGGAAGGAGAGGACCAGCTCCCAAAAGTTGCCCTCTGACCTCCACACACGCACACATACACATAAACATGCATCAGACACACATACATCATGTAAACACATATATACATGCACACGCCTGTACACGAGCACACAAAATAAATAAATTATTATCTTTCCAAAAAGAACCATTCCTGTCTGCCAAATTCTTAGGCGGTGACAGTGACTGAAGGTTAAGGGTCCAGGCAACACAAACAAAGCCTGGGAAGCCACACAGCAGGACTTCCACTGTAGCACGGTGCTCCAGACAGCCACAAGCCCACCAAGATTCAAGGCAGAAGACAGACACCCCACCTCGAAGAGAAGAATGCACGGGATTTGGAAGCCACAGTTTTAAACTGCCGCCCACCTGAAATTAGGTGTGCTTCGCAGTGGGAGACAAGGTGTAAGGTCTATTACTGCTGCAGACAGTGCTCTGTCCACCGTCCATCTTGACATCACAGAAAAGGACTGTGTGCAGTGACACTGGGAGATGTGTGACACTTGGCTGTTGCTTAGAAACCAGGTCTCTTTGTAAGGCTGGCCGGCCTTGAACTCATGTTCTTCATGCAGCAGCCTCTGGTGTGCTGGGGTTACAGGTTTGTGCCATCATACCGAGGAAGGCCACCCTTTTACTCTGCTTTCAAACAGAAATAACTGGCTTTAGTCACCCTCATTGGACCAGCCTGTGAAGATACAAGTTTAGAGTCAGCCATCAAGAGAGGGAGGTGGTACCCAGGAGCAAGGAGCGGGCTTCCTGTGTAAACAGGAGGTTCATGGGAAGCAGGACTGTGGTGCGGGGACAATGGGCAGTGAGCAGGCAGGGCTTCCAGTCTCCGGTGGGTGATGAGGACTATAAGGGACCAGGCAGGAACAGCTGGGGCCCAGTTCTCTGCTGCCTGGCCCTGGAGAGGAACTGGCCTGCTCCTGGCTTTCCCAGGAGGAAGTTCCCCACTGCTTCTCGGGAAGCCCTTCCCATCCCAGGCCTCCCTGGGCCTCAGCTTTCTTCTTCAGTAGCCTGTTGTCTTTTGGGCTAATCTGGGAGACAGGCCTCTTGTGAAGTCCCTGTGGCCTGGGGGTGGGGGTGGGCAAGGCAGGTCAGGCCCAGATGCCAATCAGGGAGGCAGCCCCTGCTGAATGTTCACTAAAGAAACCACACACACACACACACACACACACACACACACACACACACACACACGAGGCAGAGAGAGAGAGAGAGAGAGAGAGAGAGAGAGAGAGAGAACCTGCAAGAAGACCCAAGAAGACCCAACTGTAATCCCAGCCCAATTCTGAATAGTTTTGTGATTAAGGCGAGACACTTACCTTCCCAGAGTCACCATTTCCTCATTTGTAAAGTCAGGAAAACCAGTCTATCCTTGCTTGAGGATAAAACAAGTTAACATACATAAAGCGACAGGCCCCAAATGTTGTATGAACAGAAACATGAGTACATAGAATACAAGAACCTGACCACTGAACCACATCTAAGAGGGGTTCTGGGTTGGTGCTTTCTCTGAAACCCAGGGAGAAGGAATGTTTGTGTGCACAACTATGTGTGCATTCTTGGTGTGTGCATGCATACTCATGTGCACAGCACATACTGCAGGACATACAGCATCCTCAACATGTTTCCAGGTTGGTACATACCTTCACGATCACGAATGCCGAGAACACTAGATCACGCAAGCAGTGCAATATGGAAGAAGCATGTTTAGAATCTTTTCAGGAGGTCATTCAAATTGCAGAATTGGAAATTCTGTCCTAATCTCAAGCCAAAAGTTATGGGAGAGTGTGTTTTTATTGTGTATGGTGTTTTGCCAGCATGTTTGCCTGTGTACCACCATATATGTGCCTATCACCTTTAGAGTACAGAAGAGGACAGACAAAGGAACCCTTGAAACTGGATTGAAGACAGTTGTAAGCCATCAATCAGGTGCTGTGGTCCTCCAGAAAAGCAGACAGTGCTCTTAACCACTGAACCATCTCTCCCATCTCAACTCTCCCCTCTTTTGAACAGGGTCTCACTATGTACTTCTGGCTGATCTGCTACTCTCTTATGTGGACCATTCTGGCCTCAAATTCACAACGATCCCCCTGCCTCTGCTCCAAGTGTGGAGATTAAAGGAGTATGCCACCATGGCTGGCTTGTAGAATCATTTCTTACGTAACTGGAATCACCAACTCAAACAACAATTTTTTTTTTTTTTTGGTTTTTCGAGACAGGGTTTCTCTGTGGTTTTGGAGCCTGTCCTGGAACTAGCTCTTGTAGACCAGGCTGGTCTCGAACTCACAGAGATCCACCTGCCTCTGCCTCCCAAGTGCTGGGATTAAAGGCGTGCACCACCATCGCCCGGCTCAAACAACAATTTTAAAGACCAACTCATCTAACAAAATACCGTCTGAGAACAGACTAATCTGATGCTTACATGATGGGGATGAAAAACATTTTAAAATTATCTTTACAGCGTGTGTGTGGTTGATTTGCCTGCATGTATGTCTGGGTGCCACATCTCTCTGTGCCTGTTGCCTGCAGAGACCAGAAGAGAACATCAACTCCCCTGGACCTGGAGAGAGACGGTCAGGAGTCACTGTGAGGATACTGGAAATCCAGCCCTGCCCTCTAAAAGAGTTACAAGTGCTCCTAACCACTGAGCGTTCCATCCAGCTCCGGGAAAACATTCATGAAGTCTCTATTTCCCGTAGTTAAAGCTGTGTTTCCTTAAGAGGAGAAAACTTCCCTTGTAGAGTAAAAACACTCCTTTATAATACAGTAGCCTCCAGCCTGAGTTCATGGACTCTGGCAAGCACACCTGGGAGGTCAGCATTGAGGCAGCCTGTGTAGTCGCCCGTGTGCTACAAGAAAGTCCTGCCAGAAACACCTGAATTATGTGTTTGGTTTTTTAACTTTTTTTTTATCTTGACTTTCAGAAATTTTTTAGTGTTGCCATTTTTTTTTCCTAGGCTTGACGGTCTGATATGGCAACCCACAGTTGAAGAAGCGGGGCCTTGAAACCCCGTCCATAACAAGTTAAACCAGGCAGTCACAACTACCTTTAATGACTGTGCACAAGCCTCCACAGGGACGTCAGCTGGTCCTTAAGATTGTCCCTGCCTGGGTAGAGCTGCCCGAGGCCTTCCTGGCCTGCAGGCCTGCCTGGATGAGGCAAAGTGACAGCGGGTGCTCCAAAGTGAGGAAGCTCCCACTCTGGAAGCCCTGCTGCTGGCCAAGAGGGATGCCTGCATGCATCACTGCACCACAGGCTTGGCACACAGAGAGGTGGTGCCCTTGTCCTCGGTCCTCCACCCAAGAGCCTGGCACCCTGTCTCAGAGTGCCCTCCCCATTTCCATTCTGCTGCTTCCTCGTGTGAACACCATGAGGACACCAATGAGAGCCTAATGAGAGCCACAATGCTGTGCCAGATCCCCTCGGTTTCTACCTCTCGTCTACCTATAATTAAAATAAGAATGGCTCAGACTACAGAGATGGTCTGTGGTTAAGAGCACTGACTTCTCTTTCAGAGGACCCAGGTTTGATTCCCAGCACCCACATGGCAGCTCACAGCTGTCTGTTATTCCAATCCCCAGGGGATCTGAAACCCTCTTCTGGTCTCCTCGGGAACCTAGCATGTACAGTGTGCACAGAAACACATGCAGGCAAAACACAAATAAACATAAAAACTCTAAATATGGAGTTATAAACATTTATTCAATAAACATTTTCTGTCAGATTCTATACATCAAGTACTTAAAAACATCAGTGGTTGGGTGGTGGCGCACGCCTTTAATCCCAGCACTTGGAAGGCAGAAGCTGACGGATCTCTGTGAGTTCAAGGCCAGTCTAGTCTACAAAGCTAGTTCCAAGACTGCCAAAGCTACACAAGGAAACTCTTTTTTTAAAAACCAAAAATAAAAACAAAAATAAAAACAATAAAAGAATATAAGTATGGTGCTGGAAAGATGGCGCACCCACTAAGAGCTCTGGGTGTTCTTGCCAAGGACTGTGCTTTGGTTCCCAGTACCCTAAAGGTGGCTCACAAGCATTCATAGGCACACAGGAGCTATACATATATATACACACACAGGCAAAGTTATGCATATACATGAACCTTATAAAAAAATATAAAGATGAGCAAGAGGCCATGTGTGACAGGAGTCTATAGTCCCAGCTTCTGTAAAGTGAGGCAGGAAGGTCCCTGGAATGCAAAAGTTTCAGGACAGTATGAGCAACCCAGCAAGGGAAGGCAGAAATGGGGATGCAGAGATGGGAGAGAGCCAGCCAGCCCTGCCTTCTGGGAGTCCCCAATCTAGTGGAAGGAGGCAGACAAATTAACAAGTAAATGGCAGCATAGAATAGCAACTGCTCAGGCAGGAGTAGGCACAGGCAAGGCGCCTAGGAGCCCAAAGAGGGCCCAGTCTCCTGCCATTCAAGAGACCTCCAAGAGGTTGCAAGACTGAGCACGGGTGGGAAGCTGGCTGGTCAGATGGTGCAGCAGCTAAAGGGATTTGCCAGGCAATGCCTGGAACCCACATAAGAATGCAAGGAGAAGCCGGGCGGTGGTGGCACATGCCTTTAATCTCAGCACTCGGGAGGCAGAGGTTAAGTAGATCTCTGGGAGTTCGAGACCAAGTCTGGTCTACAAGAGCTAGTTCCAGGACAGGCTCCAAAGATACAGAGAAACCTAGTCTCAAAGAAAAAAAAAAGGGCAAGGTTGTCATCTGACCTCCACACATGCCCAATGGCACATGTACCACACACATCATGCTCACACATGCGCTAATAATGCTTTGAACATGTGGAAAGACCCTGAGAGCAATTCAGCTTTGTCATGTCCATGGAGGGCAGCCAGAAGAACGCACCTCTATTTCAGACGGCAGGAGGTAGACAGGCAGAACATCCAGAATATGAATACCCTGAGACAGCCAAGAGGCCACACCCACCCATCCTCCTGACACATGGGCACCTTGTTCAACTGTACTGAACACGTGGGTATCATGGGCACAATGGCAATGTTTACACCTCCCAGAGCACACAGTACCTACATTGGCACCTGTTGGTGTGTGGTTGCTAGAACCCCTGGACCTGGACGCTAGCACCTGCAAGATGCTGGGGGTGATGAAAGCTCTGCCGTGTTCTGATCCTTACCTGTGAGACCATCTCAGATGGCCCAGTTTCAAGTGTCCCCCCTTTTTTATCTCCCTGCCTTCAGCCCTAGAACAGGGGCTTGGGGAGCTGCAAGGGGGTAGGCCCTGTGCCCTGGAACTCTGCTGGGCAGCTGTCCCTTAAAGGCCACGCAGGACATTTTGGCAAAGAAACCAGCAATGTGATGGGAAGTTAGTGTGTTTAATATTCTTTTTCTTTCCTTTTTTTTTTTCTTGGGCAGAAGACTATGCTGAACCTTTCAGAACCCATGAAATCAGCAATTTCCCAAGTGACTACTTGAAATCCCATTGTCATTGTTATAAACACACGAAACACTCCCCCCTTGCCTGCCTGTCATCCACAGCCCCAAATGGTGGTTACTGGGTTTTTTTTCCCCTTTTCTTTTCTTTTTTAAGTTTCTCTCTATGAAATGACTTAGTTAATTCCTGGAGAACGATAAAATTAAATTACCACTGTTTTTGCAATCGCTAATGAATAATGTCTCTAGGCAGTGATCACCAGTGTTTGTTAAAATATAAAAGAAAAATAATTCAGACGCTGGTGTTGTCTGTCCCTTCCCCTGTGGAACTTCATACGATGCATAATCTCTCGGTTAATCTGAGTGAGCCTCTGGCCCTGCTATATTGGCCTTCCCTCACTGTACACGTAGGTATTCCAGCAAATACCCTAGACAAATCACCTTTAAAGGAGGCAGGGTTTATCTGAAGGTT
This sequence comes from Microtus oregoni, assembly GCF_018167655.1. Taxonomy (NCBI): domain Eukaryota; kingdom Metazoa; phylum Chordata; class Mammalia; order Rodentia; family Cricetidae; genus Microtus; species Microtus oregoni. The sequence goes on along the minus strand of NW_024543087.1, from coordinate 24,959,780 downwards.
TCCACCCATGATCTTTAGAGCCCTGTTGCTGTGGGAGTATGGTAGCACAGTGCCTCGTGGCAGGGGTTTACGGTAGAGAAGGTCTCAACCTCTAGAAAGGACCGGGTCTGACATCCCCTTCTCACTGCGACACCTATTTTCTGTTGCTGTCATAAAAGCAAGTTAAGGAAGAAAGAGTTTGTTTTGGCTTTCAGCTCATGACTCCAGAGGGATAGAATCCATCATGGTAGCAAGATCAAAAAGCATCCACACACAGGAAGGATGGGGCGGGTGGGGGGAGGGAGAGGAGAGACAGAGGGGGAGAGGGAGAGGAAAGAGAGGGAGGGGGAAGGAGGAGAGGAAGAGAGAAAGAAAAGGAAGTGGGACAAGATTATAAGCCATCAAAGCCTAGCCCCCATTGATGAGGTACTTCCTCCAGCAAGTCTCTGCCTCCTAAATGTTCCATAACCTCCTAAAGGGGAGGGTGTTTGAACCAAATATTCAAATACATGAGCTTATGCAAGACATTTCTCAGGCAACACCCACTCTTCCCCACTCTGATCTAGTTTTCCTCCATTAAGGCATTTTCTCCTACTAAAAGTTGTGCTATCACCCAGTAGGACCACAGGCTGGGCCTTTGGGGAGATGCTTCTGGAGTTTGGGAGGCCCAAACTGTAGCATCTACCAATGTACAGGAACTACCAAGGTCAGAGGAGATGCCACAGGGTACAACCAGCAAGAGCTAGCTGTGCTGAACTAGAGAGCAATTGGCCACTATCTTTAACAGATATAGTGCAAGAAGAAAGGGGGGTGATAGTGAGGGCTGGTTGGTGGAGTGCATGCTGCGCAAGCATAAGAGCCTTAGTTTGACTTTCAGAATCTGTATTTTAAAGGCTGGGCACAGTGGCACATGCTTGTAATTCACTGATGGGGAGGCAGAGACCAGTGATTCCATGGGACTCACTAGCCAGCCAGTGATATGTCCCAGGTCCCAGTGAGATACCATGTCTCTAAACACAAAGTAAGTAGTTCTTGAAGAACACCACCCAAGACTGATCTCCAGCCTACACACATACACACACACACAGAGAGAGAGAGAGAGAGAGAGAGAGAGAGAGAGAGAGAGAGAGAGAGAGTTGGTTTTTTAAAAAAGAGAGGAAGAGATGAGTGTTTTCAACAGCTAAAAGGATGAGTCAGAATTCAAGTACAATGTATAGCCCTTGTTTGAATTCACTAACTCAAATCAGCTATAAAATTGCTTGACTGAACTGAGAAAATATGAACACTGGATAGGTATGCATTATACCAAAACAGCCATCTCAGCTTTTTAGGTGCATTCGTGGTGTGATAGCTGTTTTCTTAAGTGCTTATAATTTAGAACTATAATTTGAAATTCTTGTAAATGGAGTAATAGATGTATCTGTGTTGTGGGAGGTCCTTCTGTCTATGTGTTGCTTTTATTGGTTAATAAAGAAAACTGTCGGGCTGAAGAGATGGCTCAGAGGTTAAGAGCACTGATTGCTCTTCCAGAGGTCCTGAGTTCAATTCCCAGCAACCACATGGTGGCTCACAACCACCTGTAATGAGATCTGGTGCCCTCTTCTGGCACACAAACATACATGGAAGGAATGTTGTATACATAATAAATAAATAAATCTTTAAAAAAAAATAAAGAAAACTGTCTTGGGCCTGCACAGAGCAGAGCTAGGCGGCAGGGGGGGGCGGGCGCTAAACTGAATGCTGGGAGAAAGGAGGCAGAGTCAGAGAGAAACCATGGAGCCACCAGAGACAGATGCACTGAAACATTGCTGGTAGGCCACGACTTCGTGGTGACGCACAGATCAATGGAGATGGGTTAAATTAAGATATAAGAGTTAGCCAATAAGAAGCTAGAGCGAATGGGCCAAGCAGTGATTTAAATAACACAGTTTCTATGTGATTGTTTTAGGGCTGAGCAGCCGGAAACAAGCGGCCTGCTGCAACATATATGTGTTTGGATCCAAGTAGTGTCCTGCAAAGCAGACATAACATGGTGACAGACAACCATAACCCCAGCATTTCAGAGGCTGAGACAGGAGGATCAAGAGTTTAAGGCCAGCCTCTGCTATGTAATGAGTTCCAGGTCTGCTGTGCTACAAAGTGCGACCCTGGAGAAACAGAGAGAAACACAGGCAGAACATAGCCTGCCAATAATAATCATTATTTGTACCAGGCTTTCTTTTGGGCCATCAGTCAGCTCCCAAATAAAGACATGAAGACGCTCTGATTAGTTATGAATGCTTGGCCTTAGCTTGTGCTCACTTTTGGGGTAGCTTTTTTTTTTTCTTTAACTTAAATTAACCTGTTTGCCTTCATCTATGTTTTGCCTCGGGGCGTTTTACCTTTTCTTTCTGTTTGTCCTACTCCTCATAGGCTGGCTGGCTGGCTGGCTGGCCCCAGGTGGCTCCCTCTCTCCCTTGTTCTCAGCTCTCTTGAGCCAAGAGTTCTCCTCCTATTTATTCTCTCTGCCCACCAGTCCCACCTATCCCTCTCCTGCCTCACTATTGGCCGTTCAGCTTTTTATTAGACCAATCAGGTGCCTTAAGCAGGCAAGGGGGAAACAGCAGCACATCTTTACATAGTTAAACAAATGCAGCACAAACAAATGTAACACATGTTTACATTGTTAACAAAGGCAACAGAGTTAAAGTAATATCCTGCAGCATAAACAAAGGTGACACACCTTTACATAGTTAAATATACCACAACAATTAGCAATGCTGTTGGTATATTCATAACATAATATGTTTATCTTATGAATAATAATTGCTGATATTTTTCTGCGCTTCTTCCATACCAGGCTCTACATTAAATGTTTACAAATGGTACCTCGATTTGTCTACTTGGGAAACCCACCGGATGCTACCAACACCATTTGCATCTGAGAGAAGCAAGTCTTGGAGAAGCTGTGCAGCCATTCTAAAGCCACCCAGCAAATACATCGCAAGCCAGCTTTGATTGATATGGCTGAAACCCAAGCTCACACTTTCTCCCACTGTTCCATCGTGTCTGCTGGCTCTGACAAGATGGAGGCTCTCCTTGCTGGCAACCAGGCAACTTACAGATGCCTGTCACCTTTGACCCAGCACTCCCACCCTTGGCAAACTGCAGCCCAGGCATAGTAGCACCCATGTAGAAGAAAACCCAAAGCAGAGCTATGGGTAGCAGTAAAGACTAGGAAATGATCCAATGCCTCTCAACAGGAACGTGGATAAATAAACCACAGCGTGTTCGTACAATGGAACGGTGCCACACAGGGGGAATGAACAGCGCTTGTCTTTGTGTGTCGACCAGGAACTTTTTCACAAACATCTGGTTGAATCAAAAAAGCAAGCGCGTGTCTTTCAGAACAGCCGGACGCCAGTTATATAAAGCTACAAAAACCCAGAACTTAATTTATTGCCTAGAAGCACATACACATGTCACACACATGTCACAACAGGTACAGGAATATTAAACACCAAGTTTACCAGGATGTTCACTCCAGGAGAGAAACACACAGAAAGGAACCAAAGAAAGATGCAGATGAGTCCTCGACTAATTTGTAAGATTTCTATCTTGAGGGGCTGGAGACATGGCTCAGCAGTTAAGAGCACTGACTGCTCTTCCAGAGGTTCTGAGTTCAATTCGCAGCACACACATAGCAGCTAACAACTGTCTGTAACTTCAAAATCTGACACCCTCACACAGATATACATGCAGGCAAAACACCAATGCACATAAAATAAAAACAAATTAAAAACAAAAAGGTTTTCTATCTTGAGAAGAAATGGTGTAGTGGGTTGTAGTAGCCCACACCTGCAATCCCAGCACTTTGTGAAGTTAGCCTGGGCTACTTGGTGAACCCCTCTTTGGCCCCTAAAATGTATACTGAAAGGATGAAGAAACAGGGATTCACTGTTGGTGGGAGCCCATATGGCTCTTCCTAGAAAGACAGTTTTGCACAACCAACCAAACTTACAAATGTGTCATTTGACCCCATCTGCTAGAAATTTTGCTTTCAAATATATGGATATGTCTACAAAGTTAAGTACACAGATGGTACACTAAAGTATTGCTTGTGAAAACAAAGGCTTGGAAACAGCCTAGATGCCACTGAGTTAATTAAATTTTCTGTCGCTACGATAAAATATCTGACAGAAGAGGCTAGAGAGATGGCTCCGCAGGCAAGATGATTTGTTGTTCCTCCAGGGGACCCTCATTCAGTTCCAACACCCACACTGGGCAGTTCACAACTGCCTGTAACTCCAGCCCCAGGGACTCTAACACCCTCTTCTGGAGTCCTCAGGCACCCTCACACACTTGGCATTCACTACACACACACACACATATGCAGAGAGAGAGAGAGAGAGGTGAGGGGGCTGACAGTTGTATTTCCTAGGTAATTCTAAATCCAGTCATGGTGACAGTGAAGATGAACCAGCTCAGGCACTTCGTTTTATTTTAAAAAAAAATGCAGTAAGATGACGTGCCATGATGCATATCTGAAGCTGAAGAAGTGAGCGCCTAAAGGAAGAGTATCTCAAGTTCCAGGGCAGCCTGGGCTAAGAGAAAGACCCTGCCGGGGGGGGAGGGGGTATGTGATGATACACAAAGATTTCTCAGGTGAAGAATGCAGGGCACTAGTTGCTACCATGTGCGGGAGAAAATGGTTTATGCTTCTATACGCATAAAATACGTATAAAGCGGTCACAGGGTCATAGGTTCTGACCACCTGTGAGATGGGCAGCTTGGTAACAGAGACTTTGTTCTGCAAGCTGTCTTAGTTTATTTTGGTGTGGGTGAACATACTGCTACTCAAAAACTGATTAAAAAAATGCAAAACTCTAAAGCAAGACAAGATCCCTTAACTTCCCAGGCTGATATTGCTGATGATTAAAGGGGCCCTTGTCATCTGCTCCACTGTGGTGTCTTCCAGCCTGTCAATGGTATGCACAGGTAACAGAGCCAGCATGCCCAGCGTGGTGGCGTATACCTTTAGTCCCAGCACTCAACAGGCAGAGGCAGGTAGATCTCAGTCAAAGACCAACCCGGACAACAAAGAGAGCTCCAGGCCTGCCAGGACTACACAATGAGACCCTGTCTTAAAGCAAAAAGACAAGAGCCAAACATAAGGACCCTCATTCTGTCGGCGCCAGGTACCTCTGTGGGCTAACCGGACCCTGCGTGTTTCTAGACTTGAGTTTCCATCTTCCGTACAACAGGGACTTCCTGTCTCAGACGTGTTACTGATCCTCCACTCCACCAAGTAAAATGCCAAAGTCAAAAAGTACCCAGGACAGGGCACACCAGGATCCTCAATTATCCACTCCCAGAGACCCCAAATTCAGACTATTACCTCCCCAACAAAAGCCTGCTTGTACCACCACAGCAGTCTGCCAGTAATTACGCCCAATCACAAACCCAGAGCCCAGCAAGGCCTCAATTACTCTGCAAAGGGACCTAAGAAAGGGTGGGCTACCCAGAGTGTAAAGCCCACATATGACCTCTGCGGAGACCTGGTAACAAGGGGTCCTGAGCAAGCACATGCACACACCCCAAGACCCTCTCCAGAAATCCGTTTTCTGTTCTCTCGCTGCCTGCAAATTCTCCCCACCTCCCACTTTTCCAGGTTAAGGTGCAGCATCTTCAAGCCATCGCCTGGTTCTACAGCACGTGACCATCCCTGGACAAACACTGTGGAGAGATGCCCAGGCAGGGCCTTGAGAGGGAATCTGGAATCTTCTTTGTGGTATCCAGAAACAAAGGGGCACTGGCCTACTCTGCAAATGTCCTGAGAACACCATTAGGTCTCCAAACCCACAGTCTGGCGGGTTTTCACAAAAATGGAATCCCCATCACGTGGAGCAAAGGGCTGGGAAGCCATGAGATGGGAGGGCTTGGTGGTGTGTAAAGAGGCTTGGTTAGAGTCTAAAAGTCAATTTAACATGCTTTTAACTAAAATGGGTAGGATCTGACCTCGTATGTGCAACAGGTGAGCTCAGAGTGGCGCGGTGGAGAGGATTTGGAGTTGATGAAGAGAGATGGACAGAGATCAACGTTAAGTGTGTCAGAGTGATGTGGATGCCTGAGGTCTGAATGTGAAGCTGAAAGTCGGTAGTTATTGCCTGTGGAGTTGGGTAAGGAGGGCTAAGCCCCACCGAAGCCCCCTTTTCAAGAGTCGGCTTGCGCAGAAGAAGGCTTCAGCCTCCTGGATTCTTCTCTCCTGGCGAGGGAACCGGAAACTGGAACTGTTAAACGACCCATAAGAAAGGGAACCTGAGAGACAAGCAGCCGGCCCGGTGGCTGTGTGTTCAACCTGAACCATTCTGGGGAAGCGCAGCTTGTTCCCGCACAGCGGGCGGCAGTGCCTTCTGCGACAGCTGCCGGAAGCCCCAGCCCGGGAGAGAAAGTCTTCATCAGGGACCAGTGACTTGCTCAAGTCTGACCGTCTAGACGTCGGAGCTCCGGGCCCGACTAGCTGAGAGGCTGTTGCGTCGGCCACTTCCTAGCTCGGCATTTGCAGGAATTTCTCTAGCAGCACAAGGAGCTGGAGACGCTGATGGCTCCTGGAAACCCCAGCCAGAGAAACACGGAGCTCCATCTGGCTCAGGACCGTAACCGCTGGAGGTGGGTGCAGGCCCGAGGTCACTAAGCAGACGCCCAGCTTTGTCAGAATGAACGGGGCGAAACGCGGTGGCCCACACAACCTCTGCGAGCGGGCCCAGAGGAGCAGAATCCCTCTCTTGCCAGAACGTAGGGCCCTCCCTACCCAGCCTGTCTAAGTAACTCAAAGCTCACCCCACCGCTTCCTGGTGCGCCTGCTGCACCCCCCTCTCGCTGAACCGCTGAACCGCAGTGCAGACAAGCACCTTCTCCCCAGTCTCCGGTCCTTAGCTCTGGCTCCTTACCGCCCGCCAGACACGGCCTGGGAGGTGATCCCCACGGCGCCTGCAGTTCTGTTTCCCAGCCTTGTACACACACGAGGCACCCTTTCTCCACCTGGGATTAGGGTGCTGATCCTGCAAAGGACAGCAAGAAATCAATTCCCAGGAATGCATGGCTCCTATTTCCACTCAAAAAAAAAAAAAAGAAAGAAAGAAAGAAAGAAAGAGAAAAAGAAAGAAAAAGGCCCATAGAGACTCTGTCCTACACTCGCAACACACACACACACACACACACACACACACACACACACGCTCCCTAAAGTCTGAAAAGGGAGCCGACAGAGGAATTTGGGGAAGTGATGACACACACAACAATGCTGTCACACCTGGCTGCTGAGGAGCTGAGCAGCGGAAATGGAGCCGTTTGAGGGGGTGGGGAGAGAAGGACCCAGGGTCAGCTTGGGTGGTCAAAAAGAGAAAAAAGAAAAGAAAGAAGAAAAAGAAATGGGGGGGGGGGTGAAGTTACCACCTCCAGAACGGGACCAGAGCCAGATGTTTTGCCCCTGCCCAAACCAACCAGACTCATCACGCCTACCCTAGCTGGACGCGCCTGATGTTGAGGAAGAAGACAAACACCTGCAGGCCTGCTCAGATAGCAGTCGGATTTTGAAGAAGTGCTGTTTGCCCCTTGTGTACTCCGGACTGGACTGCGAGAGATAGCCTAGAAAAACATCCAAGCCATTTGGGGATATTTTCAGTAAGGGCTGGAAGTAGGTATCTCCCAGGGAAATCAAGAGGACTCCAGCTCCCGCTCACCCCAGCGGTTAGGCCAGGTTTGCCCTGTTGACCTATCTGGAGACATCTTCAAGATGCTGGATTCCAGAGGCGTGCACCTACCCAACCACACACAGAGAGACACACACCCTGTCCTCCTTTCCCTTCATTTCAAAGTAGAGAGCGTACAATGTAGACAGGCATCTGCGGATTCTGGAGCCACTGGCCACTGCAGGCTCTCAGGATTCTGGAGAATTCTTGAAGACCAAGCAGCCTGAGAGAAAGAAGTAAAAACAGACACTGAGCTAGCCACCTAGACATGCCAATCACCGATACACCTTCAGGGCGTTCATTCAGACCACGACCCTTCACAAAGTGTCTGGGCACTCTGCGTGGAGCACCCAGGAGTTTGAAGATTTCAAACACCAGCCTCTCTTAAATTTCAAGACTGTGGACGTGTGTTAATGCTGAGTTAAACAGCACACCTGATTTTGGGCCGGCACAGATTTCATCTGAGTTCTTTTCTATTCTTGCAGGTGTAACTGGTTACCCACCAGACTTCTGTTATCTTGACAAAACCTTTAGACAAAGAACATCAAAACTACTGCCCACCATGACTGAGATGTAAGCAAGTGCCTCCCCAGCCTGTTGCTTTTCTTTTGAGTCAGTAGAAACAGAATTACCGAAGCTGGGAGGGGAGGAGGCAGGTAAAGATTGTGGGGGTGGGGAAGAAAGGAAAGAAGATGTTACATCCACGAGCCATGTTTAATCTGGTACTTGATTCCCACACCTCACTAACGAGCAGATACAACTCTCAAACCTTGCACATAAGCATACCTGTGTTTCCGAACAGCTCGTTTGCAGTATTTCTTACATCACAGACCGCCCCCCCCCCGTGTGACACCTGTGCACACAACAGTCCTCAAAGTCAGTCCCTCAGCAACATCCTCATAGTCGGTGTCCAAGCCGGAGTACAGGGAACGCTAGTTGGTCTTTAAAACACACATCCAACTCGTGGGATTGCAAGGAGAATTCCGAGGAGAAACCTGGTGCCTACATCCACCCGCAGCACAGGGAGAAAAGCAAAGAATCGATGCAAGCGGTACTCCTGGGTACCTCTTCCCAGCGATCCTCTCCCCATCCCCAGTCCGACCCAGAGAGCTCGAGGGACAGAGCAGGCCAAAACTTCTGCCTTTCGTGACACGAGCTTTGGGCTGGTTTACCTCCAGCAGCCGCAAAGTTCTACCACTCCACCCCGGTCCGGCCCCTCGCCATCTCGCCCCTCCCTAAGCCTCAAGCGAAAAGTCTAGCCCCAGCACAGCCCCAAGCAGAGAGCAAGGGAGTTGTTTTCTGTCACCTGAACGCTGCCAGGAGGCTTGGATCACTCCTCCTCTCTGGGGACTATGTTCCCGGGACACTGGCAGGGTGCAGCGAGCCCTCGTCCGGACCTTCCGTGAAGCAAACACGCGCAAATTTCAAGGACTCATGAGTGCGTGAGTCCGGCGGGGTCTCCTAAACTCCCAAGGCCCGGGACAGGCCGGTCCAAGTTGTGCCGGCCGTTTAAAAAAAAAAGAGAGAGAGAGAGACTTGGAGATGAGCTCGCCCGTGCGCTGCTGGCTGCCCCACTATAGGGGCGAAGGCCCCTGACGCAAGCGGAACTCTGCGGAGCCCATACGAATCAGAACGGAGCAAGGCTCCTGGCGCACTAGGGACTCCAGGAGGCAGCTGCGCCAGAGACGCGGGTCGCGCCTCGGGAAACCGGGTGGTGGGGGAGGGGAAAGCTCCACCAAGAAAACCCACCGAGGCGGGGACTGGCCTGGGCGGGGAGGGGCGGCGGGGCCGGAGCCCCTCGCTGTTGGGCAGACTCCCGATGGCCAGAGGCTGACTTCCACTCCCGCCGACCGCTCCCCGGGGGGGAAAGAGGAGGGAGAGAGCGATAGCAGCACGAGGCCTCCGGTTCCCGCAGCCTGCAGAAGTTGGAAGCTCAGCCGCGAGCGCTCACTCCTGCGCCCGCCTGCAAGGCGAGCCTGCGCCCGGAGAGCACAGCCCCGGGACGGCCCGGCCGAGGAGCTCCGGCTTTTGTCATGATGGCCAGCTACCCCGAGCCCGAGGACGCCACGGGGGCCCTGCTGGCCCCGGAGAACGGGCGCACAGTCAAAGAGCCCGAGGCGCCGCCGCCGAGTCCGGGTAAAGGCGGCGGGACAGCACCCGAGAAGCCGGACCCCGCGCAGAAGCCCCCGTATTCGTACGTGGCTCTCATCGCCATGGCGATCCGCGAGAGCGCCGAGAAGAGGCTCACCCTGTCGGGCATCTACCAGTACATCATCGCCAAGTTCCCGTTCTACGAGAAGAACAAGAAGGGTTGGCAGAATAGCATCCGCCACAACCTCAGCCTCAACGAGTGCTTCATCAAGGTGCCGCGCGAGGGCGGCGGCGAGCGCAAGGGCAACTACTGGACGCTCGACCCGGCTTGCGAGGACATGTTCGAGAAGGGCAACTACCGGCGCCGCCGCCGTATGAAGAGGCCCTTCCGGCCGCCACCAGCGCACTTCCAGTCGGGAAAGGGGCTCTTCGGGTCCGGAGGAGCGGCGGGTGGCTGCGGCGTAGCGGGAGCGGGGGCGGATGGCTATGGCTACCTGGCGCCGCCCAAGTACCTGCAATCGGGTTTCCTCAACAACTCCTGGCCCCTGCCGCAGCCGCCCTCGCCCATGCCCTATGCCTCCTGCCAGATGGCTGCGGCCGCTGCAGCAGCTGCGGCAGCCGCTGCAGCAGCCGGCCCGGGCAGCCCCGGTGCAGCCGCTGTGGTCAAGGGGCTGGCTGGCCCCGCCGCTTCCTACGGGCCGTACTCGCGTGTGCAGAGCATGGCGCTGCCGCCCGGCGTCGTGAACTCCTACAACGGTCTGGGAGGCCCTCCCGCCGCGCCCCCACCGCCGCCACCGCACTCCCACCCGCACCCTCACGCACACCATCTGCACGCCGCCTCCGCACCCCCGCCAGCTCCGCCACACCACGGGGCTGCCGCGCCACCCCCGGGTCAGCTCAGCCCCGCCAGTCCGGCCACCGCTGCACCCCCGGCCCCCGCGCCCACCAGCGCGCCGGGCCTGCAGTTCGCCTGCGCCCGGCAACCCGAGCTCGCCATGATGCATTGCTCTTACTGGGACCACGACAGCAAGACGGGAGCGCTGCACTCGCGCCTGGATCTCTGAGTGTCACCGTGTGCGGGATCGGCCCCGGAGTGGAGAAGCCGAGCTCGGGTCGCAGCCGCAGCAGCCAGCCGGACAGCACACACTCCGGGACAGCCTTTTGAGCCAGAGCCCTCGAGCCTTCTGCGCGTCCTCGTTCCGTCCCGCTCCTGCGACTCCGCTTTGTCGCCTCCGCTGTTCCTCCGGTGTTCTTCCCCTCCGGGCCTCTGCCTTCGTGCCCTCCTGGCCGGAGGCCGTCCTCTCCGCGCTTTCCGCAGGCCTCCGCTCCTCCCGGAGTCCCGGAGTCACCGCAGGGAGTGTGTCTCTGGCCTAGCTGCGGCCGCGCTGACCTCTTGGCCTTCTCTTTCCAGGTCGGTGGACCTGCGCTCGACTTTCTCCACCCCACAACCGCCGCGCTGTCTGTGGCTAGAAGCGCTGGGCTGCTGGGGTAGCAGGACCCACGCTGCCGGAGAAAGGAAAGAACGTGCCTCGTCGCTCCGCGATCCCTCCTGGAACTGATCAGAAGCCGCTTGCAGAGGGGCCCTCTGGGCGGGGCGGAGGTTGAGCCCCAGGCTGGAGCAGGGACTGCCTCGTTCCGCGGCCTGTGATCCGGTTCACATCCCCTCGCCTAGAGAGGCCGCCGTGCCTCCGCTCTTCAGGGCACTGCTTCGGGTACCTCCTTGCCAGGGTGGCTGGCTAACGTCTTGCTAAAAAGATCGGTGAGGTTTTTAAAATATATTTAAAAAAAATACTTTTTAAGGGGAAAAAAGAGAGAGAGAATAAAACTTTCATCGGGAAAAAACAGTGAAGTGTTATGGCCTTTGCTGAAACCAAACAACAAAATCAAAAGCTTTAGTTTTTTCATCGTCCCTGCTGGGAGATTTGTGTAGAATTCCTGTAGTCACTTCAGAAGGCTGCGCTGAGAGCCAGGAGAAAATAACTAGCAAAAAGAAGGGTTCCACTACAAATCGGGAGTTTTCTCTCTATTTTTAAAAATAAATTCAAAACAAATTTTCCCGGATCTTCCGATTCTAGCCCGTGATGCCAGAAGATCTCTTGCTGCCTGGCTGGGCCACACTTCGGGGATGACACTTCCCTCCCTAGTTTTTGTTTTTCAAACTCCTTGCTTCTTCCACCTTTGGAAGGAGAAATGTGAAACCGGCCAAGGCCGGCCCACACGGGCTTGTGACCCCAGCCAGCTAGCCCGAAATTTCGAGACCTGGTGGTTGAGTAATGTCTTTCGGGGACCAAATTTTCTAGAGGGAACTAGAGCACTTTTGCTGTATTTGTATGTGTGTGCGCGCGTCCCTTGTCAATTCCCAAATAAATTTTTTGTTTTTTCTTTTAACACGGACTTGCACTGTTTCTTTTCCGCCGTAGTTCAGCAGCTAGCTAGCTCAAAGAGCAAGCTCTTCAGCCAAACTGTGGCCTTTCAAAAAATGACACAAACAAGGGTTGAGAGCAACCAGCATGGCAGTCGCTTAGGACTATCACTACTGTGCTACTGCTTTGTTTTCTGGAGATTGGTTTTCTGTGTTGCGGCTGTTTAACACCGGCGAAATTACCGGCCCTTCACTAGAGGCTACTGTAGGCATGGCTTGTTCTATTTTTTTGTGCCCGTGTAAGTTTATATTTTGCCTCTTATATAATTGTACTAGGTGTATACATGGTGTTCTTATTACTATCCTCATATTACTAAGGTTTTTTTAGTCAAATATATAACATTTTGTAGGAGTTTTTTCATATAAAATCCCGACTTCAGAAACACGTTGCAAGCTTCAAACTTTTCTACAATATACTAACTGATTTGCTGTACTGTTGTTTTTAACAATCGACATTCATTTGTCATGAAATAAGAGTAGAAAGTTTGGTACTTTTCCGGAAGTTGAGTGCACTGTATACTACAGAGATGAACTTTTGTTTGTTTTTTTTTTCTTTACTGAGCTCATGAAATAACGAATTAAGATCCATGTTTTCATTAAGATACAAAAGGTGTTTGACCTGGTGGCAGTCTAAATCTCTCTGGCTGATTAGAGGTAGCTGGCTTTCAGTTTTCAGATGGGGTGGCAGTTATTGGATCTCTTACAGAGGCTGGGAGCTGATACAGCAAGGACTAGATCCCATGCTCAGCCAAGCATCTTACACCTCCGTTTCTCCCTCCTTTCATAAGAGACCGGTCCGGAGAAATAAGCTGGGAGCAGCAGTGAGCTTGGGGGATGAGTTTACAGGAACCCACGTCCCCTAACTGAAGATCTAACCTTGGGAATGTCAGGGTAGTATCTGGATGGTATGTTTCTGGGATCAAGGGGAAGTCATTCCCACTCCAAATGCCCTCTCCTCCCCCAAATGTCTCAGAAGAAGGATCCAGGGTGGTAGAGAAGGTTCTGTGGATTCTCAAAGGTAGAGACTAAAGCCTGTCCAACCATTGGGGGCAGACTGAAAGGAGAAACTCCATTGTTGCAGAGGGAAGCTGCAAAGTTCGATGGGGCCTGAGGCTGCTCTGTAGCTGTCTGATGGGGGGGGGGGTGTCCCAGACTAAGACAGCATGCTGTGTGCTTCTCCACAATTTCTGTATCGAGTGTGTGTCCTACGGATAGTTGTGTAGTCTGTGCCTGATGTAAATGTGTTTATAGTGTCTGTTATTTAACAGTGATAGGGTAGGAGGTGTGTGTTTATATATCATTCACCTGCAAAGAGGGAGAATGGCATACTTAGGACACTGTAATAACCGAATGACCAACATTAGAGAGTGCTTACTAGACCGTAGTGTGTGCTGCATGCACACCTCATGCTTATGTAAGCAGTTGTGCTCTGGGTGTGTATTTCTGGCTTGCTGAACGATAACAAAGTATGTACACCCTTCACTTCATCTGGCAGAGGCTCCCTGATCTGGGACTAGTTGTCAGCACCCCTTCAAACTGCTATCCAGAGCAGAAAACGGGGACAGCTTCCGAGGCAGTGCTCTTGGTGGACAGGTCACTGCCCACCTCCAATGAAACGGAGAAGTTGAGCAGAGCTGGGGAACATCTCTCTGCACCCAAGAACTAACCAGCAAGAGGCATCTACAGCGGGGAGGCTTTGCCAAGTAAAGAAAATTAGATGAAGGAATTACTGGGGCTTCCTGGAGGAGAGTCTACACCATGGTTGGAGGAGGTAAGAGAAGGGAGCGCCTTCGGCTGAATGCCTCCTGAAAGACATCTGTCTCTAATTCCAGCCCTAAGGGTTTCTCCAAAGCGCTAAAGTTTGGTCAGTTTCCCTAGTTGGGGACAATGATAGATCTTGTTTGGCTCAGATTTCCTTTCTCTCCTCTCCCTCTTTGGACTTTTGAATTTGTTAGAGAATCTGATTCAGATAACTTCCTAAATGAAAGCAAAGGTATTTAAAAGAGTTCCTGACACAGCACGATTATGCCTTCCCATACACAGTCTGACTTGAATAGCTAGCAGCCCATGTAGGTATGTGCATATATGTTTGTAGTGTGCTCTATAAATGTGACATAAATAGAGTTTGATGCAAATATCCTGCCAAATTTTGAAGGTTTTGGGTAATGAGTTGTTAAACATGGCGAACGATGTGTGTGTGTGTGTGTGTGTGTGTGTGTGTGTGTGTGTTGACAGGGAGCATATAAACAACTCCAAACCCCGTCAGAATACAGTGTTTTGTCACTTTTACTTCCAGATTCTTACAGTTACCTTTGCTTTTCCTAAAAGCCTAAAGTGGGTTGGAGGAGAGAGATACAACTCTCTAATGGGACTAGGGAAACATTTTCACCAATGCAAAAGATATACTGAGGAATTGTGCATGCGATGGGAACCTAAATAGTCATCAGTATAGTTCCACACTCCTCGCTAGGGCTTGGAGGGCTATTTTTTCTTGGGCATCCATAGAGAGTTCTCAGCTCTATACCCCCACTTGATGGGCAAGATGCCCAGAGTCGTTCACCTGAAGTTAGGGGCAGTTAACCTTTCATCATCTTCTACAAGCCAAGCCTGAACAATCAGCCTTGCAGAGCCCCCTGGTGTTGAGTAGAAACCGGGGGCAAATCCAGGCTTCGCTGGAAAGTTCTTTGGTGAAGGCTTAGAGCTTTCCTACTGCTGGCTAAAAATCTTTGCCCCCAAAAGAGGGCCCCAAGGCCAGCAAGTGATTTGATCAAACTTAAGATTCCCAAAGGGTCACCCACTTTATTTAAATAGCAGTTATTAACTGTGTCCTGTTGACTGTGTAATCACTGGATGGCAACCCCTCTAGAGCTGCCCATGGAACCTGTAGGAAGGGTTGAAACCAGGAGCCAGATCTCCGTCATAGGACAGAATAGGGACCAGGGGCAATGAGCTGACAGGAGCAGTATTTTTGCCCTGCCGTCTGCCCCGATGATTCTTCAAACCAAGAGGGTCAGTGGCCGTGTGCTTTCTGGACAGAGAGGATTCCGGACAGTCCCAAAGGAGTGCCTGGGTCCCAGGAACCAAACTCAGACAATTGAGTACTTGAAGATCTGGAGTGGCCAGGGGCGGGTCAGTAGCCTCAGAAACCCTCAGAGGAGACTGGAGAGCAGGTGGGACTGGCTGCCCCCTGGCTCTGTGAGTCACTCTGCAGCCCTGGGTGTGAATTGAGGCAGACCATTCAGCAGGAACTGTGAATTGTGACCCAGGTTCTGACTTGAGATGAAGCTGTGACTCCTTGTTCCCAGCCCATGTTACCCCAGAGAGGTGGCTCTTGCAGGGTGAGATACAGGTAGGAGTCCGTATGCTGGGAAGAACTGGTGTGGAAGCCGGCTAGCCTGCTTTAATAACTATAACCTTGGCAGATGTTTGATTCCAGACTTCAGCTTTCTCGTCTATAGAACAGAGATCTACCAGAGTGATTACAACAGTTAAATATTCTGATTCAAAATACCTAATTTGTTGTTGACCAAGAAGGGAAGAAGGGTCAAGCCTTTAATAATGACTCCGTGGAATCCCAGCTGTCACTGCCAGGCCACCACTGGGTACCCCAGGAACTCAAACAAGTCAGCACCTACCAGGGTCCAGGCACAGATGATGGTGTCTGCCTTGCCCAGTCCTTCGACATCAGGAATGAGGCACCAGTGGCATTGAACACTTGACCCCTGAGGGCACAAATGATGAACTCTTAGACTAACCCTGGAAATCTTCCTATGGTTTCCTTCAAGGCCATTGTCTCTGATATTTGAGGTTTTCCCTGAGAAAGATGCTTTTCCCATCAGAGGTCACACTCCTCACTGATGCAGGAATGTTTGGGGTTTCTTTACCCTTTTCAGAAGAGCAGAAGGTGGCCACCCACTGTGGAAGATATGGGGTGGGGGTGTTAGCCTGTGGGTAAAGCTCCCTGGGCCTTTGGGTAGAAACGGAAAGGAGCGGACAAAGGCAGAATGCGGGCTGTACTGAGAGTCAGTGGAAGATGCGGGCTGCGGAGGAACCAAGGTAGTGAGGGACCAACTGCTGGGCGGGGGGCGGGGAATGGGTCCTGGGCCTCCAAGAACGTGGGCACCCTCTTGTGGGCAGCCTGGAAGCTAAGACCCGCAGGCTTGGACTGAAACTCTCTCCAGCTAGCCGCTCTGCACTTACTTTGGGGATGGGGAATGAAATGATTTGACAGGCAGGTCTGAGCCTAAAGTAGTTTTCACTGTAAGGGTAGGAATCTTGGGAAGGCTGGAAAGTCCGTCCTTAGCGGGGCTGCAGCAATCCGACCCCAGGCACGAAAAGAGACCAAACTGAGACCACAGCCTGCCTAGCTATCTTTGGTAATACCACTAGCACATCAAACGATGCGTGCCTTTTCCTGGATTCTCCCCTGTGTAAAAGGAACTTTGGGCGGGCAAACAAATGGGAAAAGCAGGATCCCAGGAAACGTTCATCCCTGTGGACTAGGGGGAAGAAACTTTGGCCATTTTCTTTCTTGTTGTTTGCTTCTAGAAGAGAAAAAAAAAAAGGAAATTCTCCACGTATTTTTGAAAAAATTTTCCCAACTACCACTAACGACTGTTAGAGCGAGCAGAGAGTCAGGAAACCGGGCTGCCGCCCGCGGTGACACGGGGCCTTTGTCCTCTTTCCTGAAGCCCCCGCGACTGCTGACCGTGCTGAGATAAAGGCCGGGTCAGGGCCCTGTAGAATCCCTGGGGAAGGGGCAGCGGGTCGTCCCGATGGCCCCTTTCAACTCCGCTTGGAGAGCTGACAATTCCACCCCGCTGACCTCGTGGGTCTACCAAACAGGGGCCACAGCCTGCCTCGGTTCCCAAATTGCATTTGCCCTGAGAGATTTCTGCCTGTCTCCATTCTCCCAGCACTTTTATTTTCTATTTAGAGACTGGGACGGGCAAGAGCTGCGCTCCCTGTGGACCTGCTTCTCATAGGAGAGAATAGTGTTAAACCTTTGCTAGGCTTGGTTGTCCCTATCCGATTCTGTCTGGTGTCTGTGCTGCCATAACTAAGTGCTTGCTGTTCTTTGTCCCCTCCTGCTGAATTTCAAATTGTCTGTACAGTGTCTCCCGTCCTCCCAAACACTCTACAGAGAAGGCACGAGAGAGGCTATGAGCCTAGGCTATCTACTGCTGGGATTTAGAAAGCTGAGTCTCCACAGAACTCAAACCTGTCTGAGTAATTTTTGTAACAATGACCATAGGCTCCCCAGGGTACCCTAGACACACCCAAGAGCCCTCTGCTCCGATCCCCTTTGAAGGAACAGAGGAAGGAGCAGAGCCAAGCAACGGACTGGTATGGAAATAGAGAGTTATCCTGCCACCTCGCTGAGAGCATTGTTCATTCAAGCCTTGCAGTGTCCTGAGCTTCCTCAGCTCCAAAGGACTGAGCCATATACTCTCCCAAGTCACCAAGTCAGTTCTGCTTCTTCCAAGGAGAAGGAGACATGTGGGGTGGAGGCTCCATGCAAGGCAAGCAGCCCTCAGCTGAATACTTGATCCCCAGGATAGCTGTGCTTGGAGAGGTGGACAGACACAAGAAGGCGGCCCTGGGCACCCTCTACCACCTCCTTCTCGGGCTCCCTGCCCCCATTAACTAGCTCTGGGGTCTCTGTCCCCAGTGAAACTGGAGCTGCCCACCGCCAGCAGATGAGAGATAAAGGAACCTGGTGGCGCCTGAGTAGTGATGACCTACAGACCCGGATCTGGCCTTTTCCGCACCCCAGTGCAGCACAGGAGACCCTGCTTCCCCGGAGCCATTGACCTAGCTAGGGAGAAATAGGTCGGCTGAACAATGTAGACACCCTGCCTGCAAACATAGATCTTCGGTTGGCCTGCTATGTTTAATGTGCCTGCTCTTCACAGTAGGAGGATGTCCTGTATCTGTGTCCTTGTTCAAGCATCCTTGCCAATGTGTTTGTCATGTCTGCATAGAGACAAACGCGCACATTTAAAGTAGGAACGATGCAGATGCGTGTGCACACGAATGAACGATTCCAGCATCCTTCCTGTTGTCTAGTGGGCAAAACGCGGGTAGTAGACAGGCCTGGCTACTCTTGAGTCACAACGAAGACTTACACTTAGGCTTTTCCAATTTTCAAACATAACTTTCACAACAACCCTGGGAAAATCTCCTTTCCAATTTTACAGAAGGAGAAAAGAGCCACGAGTAATCAAATAGAGCCCGTTTACAACCAATCTGTGAGAGACGGAAATTAGCCAAAGCTCTTGGGATCCTGGCTGGCTGCCCAAAGCTCTCCCAAGTGAGTTTGCTTAGTATTTTCCAGGGATCCCAGCTAGGTGGGCCCTCTGACAGTCTTCCTTGCCACCACAGCAAGCATAAATTTTTTTTTCCCCGTTCCTTTGCAAATGCCCCTTTCCAGGTCTGGGTGACCCAAGTGCTCTCCACAGAAGAGTTCCAGGCTGGTCCAAAAGCTGGGTTTCTAAGGCAGCAACTCAGGCACGGAGAAAGGATCGTTTCCCCCAGAGTCAAACTGAGCAGCTCTGCATAGAGCCAAAGCCAGTGCAGCGAAGAAACCTGAATCCGTTTAGCTCCTGCTGTCTGGAATCCCTAACTTAAGATCCAGAGCCGACCGTGCCCATTTCGCAGCAGGGATTATTAGGAGAACAGTGAGTTCCTTCAGCTCAATACCCAGAAAATGGCCAGGGAAAGGCTAGAATCCCCAGTTAGGTTTGTCTGGCCCCCTAACCCAGGTCCCTCTGCTCCCAGAGAGGATCACTTGGTTACTGATAACTAGGTGACTCCACGTTGGCGCTATCCCGCTATTAGCCTCTGACTTCCCTTGCCAAGGACGCGAAGTTTTCCCTAGCGTTCACTAACATCGTTAAGTTTCTACACGCTTATACTCTACTGCGGGGAAAACATTCTTGGTTGAAGAACCTTTGCTTTCCTTCCTAAGGCAATTAGTCCTCCCTCCCAGTCCCCTTCCCCGCAAGCCCCCATTGTCGCAGAGTGAGGCTGCCCGAGGACTGTAACTGAACAGCATCTCGCAGGGTGCCCTTGGGCCTCAGCGTCTGACTCCTACGACAAAGGTTGCTGCTCTTGGTGCTCCAAGGCCACTTTTTCTCTGCTGGGTCGGGTCATTGGAACCCAGCCCGAGATTCGGCAAGGTCGTTGTTCGGCTTCACTGCCTACAGGCTGCCCTCTGCTGGCACCAAACGACATCACCGCCAGCCACCTCCTTTGCCACTCGGGAACAACAGCCATAAAAGAGCGCAGAAAAAGGCGTCCCTATTCTCACTCAGAACTCCAACGTGAATGTCGCACCTTCAATTACCGAGCCCTCCATATTCACCAGCCACGGTTGCCGGGGGCTCTAGGTGGCCAAAATAGGAGTTTCGAAGTCAAGCTGGCAACTCTGTTGCTTTACGGCTGGCTTCCGCGGTATCAGGGGACGCTCAGCCCTCCCCAAGGCAACCCGGCAGCACTCGCCAAACCCTTAGCTGCAAGCCACTGGCGAACTCAAGGGACCCCAGGGAGAGCCTCAGGCTGTGCTCAGGCCTTTCAGCCACCGGAGCACCGATCTGATGAAGCTCGGGCATCCTAACCCGTGCCCCCAAAAGCCTGCCTCTGGCGTACTCCTAATGCCACTTGGACGTTGCCTCGGTTCTAGGCGCCTCCTAATTACTGCAAAGAATTTGTCTCCCCCAACAAATGAGCAGCGCTGCCATGACAAAGAAGGGCTTCTCTCTCTGCCCTACACCACAGGCCCTCCTCCGGGTTTGCTGACAGAACCGATTTCTGACGTCTCATCCTGGTTCTGGAAGGGCTTTGGCAGTGAGGCGGAGAACGTTCCACCGACTGCAATCCACGAATCCACGCTGCGGTGGAATCAGTAACCACACCTGTACGTTTCCAGTAGAATTCCGCACATTTTCGCTTTTCCTCTAGTTACAAAAATAACTCAAATTGAAAATAGTAGAGTATTAAGATTCTCCCCCTCCCTCCCTCCTTCCCTTCTCTCCTCCTCCTCCCCCAACACCCCCCCCTCTCTCAGTCCACCACCCTCGCATCCCACCAAAATTACAGTAACCCCAGCCATCCTCTGATAAAGGTAACCGCAGCTAATATCTTGGTAATCTTGGTAACGTTTCTCTTGTCGTTTATTCATATGTTGTAATACAAATAAGTCCAATTCCCTAGTTAACAGACTGTAATTTCCATAGAATTTACAGGGTCTTGGTATATATGTAGCCCCGGTTGGCTTCCTGCTGCCTCGGCTCCCAAATGAGAATTTTCAGTTTTGTACCCTGCTTGTCTTAAACTTTGTTTAAACGGATTTCTCCAGATCTTGTTGGAAAAAAAAATTATGCAATGATTGCTTAATAACCCATCCAATGAATGAACCACCAATTCTATTTCCTGACCAAGAGTATTTCCTTAGCCACACTCTTTGGGTCATTCAGTGCACAATTAGTATTTAATCAGTAAATATTAACTCTTTTAATAATCGAATAAGGAGAGCTGGAATTCCATTCTCAGGACACAAAGAATCCACCCAAATATTTATGACCATCTTGCTCCAGATTAGAAGAGAACGTTCTAAACCCTCTGACAGCTACTTCCCTCTGCTGGAGACCCAGGGAGCCAAACTGCTGGGAAGTGTGGCTTGAAAACCATCAGGAATGGGTATTGAGTTGAACAGTCATCCTATACCACTCTTAGGACCAAAGCCAGGCAAACTGAAAGCAAAACAGTATTTGTGACCTGAGTTTCCGCAAAGCCTTTTAAGGGTAGGGGGTCAAACATGCATTCAATTGACCCTCAGAAAAACTGCTTAAGTTCTCTGAACTGCTGACTACAAATTTCAATAATAGAGTCAATAATTACACCCTCAGTCTGGTCCCCATGCAAAGAAAGCTGCAACGTGTGGTAGGTACCACTTGTCTGCCTCTGTCTCCATACCAGCTATGGCTGTTGCTTCTGGCAGTAGCTATGGGCTTTGGGATCACGGCCATTGCCCTCTCCCTCAACTCCTGACCTCATCACTACTGTTAAATACAAGCCCAAATTCTGGCACAAAGCCGGGCACAGGTTCTCAGGGCTCAGGCGGTTGTTTCCAATGCTCTGGTTGGGCTGCTCATGACCTACTGACAATCAGGCCTGGGCTTGGGTTGTTAAAACAGGAAAATATGCAAACCCTTTATTCACAGGGATCCGGCTATTGTTGGGTTAGAAATGATATTTTTGTTTCTAAAATAAAAAGTACATTTGCGGCTACACACACACACACACTTTGCTTTCATCTCTAGAGCTCAGAAGGCACCTGATTTGATTCATTTCACCAGCTCAAGTAGCCAGGCTAGAAAGACCCATTTGGCTTGAATTTATATCTTATGTACTCCAAGAGGACTGAGCTTCGTTGGGTTCTGGTTTTGTCTCCGCGTTAAAAGTAAGCCTTCATTGGTCTGCCAAACAAAATGCCTTCCAAAATCTATCCACCAGAGGGGATGGGATGATTAGAAAGCCACTTCCTTCTAGGAAAGAAACTCAACAAGAATTGTATTATTACTTTTTGTTGTTGTTATTGTTTTGAGACAGGATTCTACTATGTAGCCTTGGTTGGTCTGGAATTCATTGTGCGGATGAGGCCACTCTCAAACTCAGAGGCCTGCCTCTGCCTCCCAACACTCTCAAACTCAGAGGCCTGCCTCTGCCTCCCCAAACCTTGGATTAAAGGATTAAAGGCATGTGCTACCACATTGTGCCTCATTTTAAAACCTTAGCTTAGACCCAGGTTTAGTGATCTATTATAATCTCAGCATGCAACAAACTCAAGCAGAAGGATCCATATATTTGAGGCCAGTCTGGGCTACATCAAGGCAGAGCAGTCTCCCTTGGCAAGACCTTGTCTTCAAAACAAACAGCAAAACCCATTTTAACCCAAACAATCTAATCCTGTAATCTCAAATTCACACACAGACACACACAGACACACACACACACACAGAGGGGGTGGTTAAGTAGATAGATAGATAGATAGATAGATAGATAGATAGATAGATAGATAATAGATAGATAATGTTGGAGAGGAAGTCTCACTTTGTAACCCAGACTGGCCTGAAACACGCTACATGACCATTCTAGCCTTAAACGCATGGCATTTTTGCACCTTAGTCTCCTGAGTATTGTTATGAGAGGCATGAGCCACCCTACCCAACTGGCTGAGCAAGGTCAGGAGCTATCCTGGTCCTGTCAACTGCAACTGTTGTTGAGGAAAAGGGTCTGATGATGAGCCCTTCCAGAAGGTGAAGATCAGTTAGCATTCATTAGGAAGCAGGCAAGCAGACACTCCCTAGCCTATTATTATGGTTAGTCTGGAGCCAATCCAATCATTTACGTGCTGTGGTGGTCTGAACGAGAGTGGCTCTCCTAAGTTCGTATGTTTGAATACTGGGTCCCCAGTTGGTGGAACTGTTGAGGAAGGATTAGGAGGTGTGGTCTTATTGGAGGAGGTGTGTCACTGGGGAGGAGCTTTGAGGTTTCAAAAGTCCATACCATTCCCAGTGTATCTCCTCTGCCTCCAGTTGTAGATCCGCTGCTGCTTCCAACCTCCAGTCTCCAGGCCTTCACTCCACCATCACAGACTCTAGCCCTCTGAAACCATAAGCTCAATTAAACACTTTCATTTTGTAGGTTGCCTTGATCATGGCGCCTTATCACACCAATAAAAAGAAACCAACACACCTGCTCAAGAGTTTCTGATCCTAACTGGTACCTAAAAGTATCTAGGTGGCTTTAAAAATGACTTTTTCCAGGCTCCACATGTAGGGTGTGGCCAGGACACTTGGGATTTTTTAAGTAATCATGCTGGTTCCGATACAGAGCTGAGGCTGAGTCCTGTGGCAAAAATCCGATGTAGACAAATAAGTCAATTTAGTCTTCCCTAATAACATGGACTCAAAGTAACCAAAATTAAGAGGAAAGTTATTAAAAGATGGTGTTTGGGAGATGGAGAGATGGATCAGAGAGTAAGAGCACTGATTGCTCTTCCAGAGGATCCAGTTTTGAGTCTCAGAGCCCACACGGCAGTTCACAACCGTCTGTAACTCCAGTTTCAGGGGGTCTGATGCCCTCTCTGGCCTCCTCGGGTACCAGGCATACACAATAGTGCACAGGCATAAAAGCAGGCAAAACATAGACATAAAATGAAAAATATATTTTAAATTGGTTCGTATATAGCTTATTTTCACCTAGAGACTAGCTTCTTTATCTAAATTTCAAATGCGGTGATAATTAACCTTTGACATTTTCTAAATCTCTTAAATGTTGTGTTAAATTCCTAAAGAAACTTGCTTTTCTGTAGATCTCAG
This sequence comes from Microtus oregoni, assembly GCF_018167655.1. Classification (NCBI taxonomy): domain Eukaryota; kingdom Metazoa; phylum Chordata; class Mammalia; order Rodentia; family Cricetidae; genus Microtus; species Microtus oregoni. The sequence continues at coordinate 24,936,174 of NW_024543087.1, read as the reverse complement.
GCATAATATTCCATTGTCCTTTTCTGGGATCTTTTGTCAGGGCAATCTCAAAGCTCTCCAAATTGGACAGTATTGACCTCACTTGCCTCCATCCCCAGTCCCAAACTTTAGGATGCTCACAAAAGAGTCTCTAACCCATCTATCTCCCTGCCTTCAGGCCATAGGAGAGACTAGACCCCATTCAAGTGCGCTGGATGAACTTCACTCTGCCTTGTTCGTTTTGTTTCCACTCTGGTAGTTTTCCCAACGCATTCAATCAACCAGCAGATATGTTAAACATGTCTAGACGCATGGGTCCAATATAAAAGAGAAGTAGCATCTCAGAGACGTGTCCCTGGCAGAGACGCCTGAGCTACCACTCTAGAGCACATGAAAGGGATGTCCTTTTCTCAACCCCCAGAGAGCAAAGGAGAGCAGAGGAGAAGAGTTATGGGGAACGCAGAAAGGGGAGCCACCCCAGAGACCCCACAACTCAGACGTTGCCAAGCTTTTGGAAACCCCAAGCAGGTTCTAAGGAGCCAGGCATAGCTCCAGTTTGTCACCAAGAATCGCTGCTCTTTCAGCTTGCTGCCAGCCCCCCCTACACCCCCAACCTTGTCCCCAAACTGTTTCTGCCTGGAGTTACTGTGGCCCAGGCAAGGTAACATAGAGCCTGGAACATTCCTAGACCTTTTGCCACTGGAGCAAAAAAAACCCTCATCAGGAGAGGTTGCCGGGAGATCTTACCCGGTTTATTCCTGTTTTCAAAGGGGTTTGGTAACTGCACACCAGCATGGGTGCAGGGACGAGTCTCACTGGGTTCATCAGGAACCAATGATATAAAGTGTGTTCAGCCGCTGGTGTGTGTGTGTGTGTGTGTGTGTGTGTGTGTGTGTGTGAGAGAGAGAGAGAGAGAGAGAGAGAGAGAGAGAGAGAGAGAGACAGACAGACAAAGACACACACACAGAGAGAATGGGTTGGTTAGGGGACAGACCCAAAAGCCAAGTTGCTCACCTGTTCCCACCTGACAAATGGCTCTCAAAGTGGTATCACAGCCCAAATTACCTGGAAAGCACACATTGGGGGCTCCAACCTCACCACACCTATAGAACCAGAAATTCTAGGGGTGATGCCCCCCCCCCTTCAAACTTCACCTGGCCCCTCTGAGGAGCCTTTGCACAAAACTTGAAGACCACTGGTCTGAAGATGACTTGGGGTCGCTCTGGTCTGCTCCAGCTCAGAGAGCAGCGCGCCTGTTCAGAATCGCAGGTCGTCAGGCCCCTGGGCCGCCGGCGGAGACTGGCGGGGAGGAATGACGGCCGTGAGATTCCGCCCTGACTGATTTTGTTCCATTCCAGGAGGAATAATTTGTTTCGTATTGGAATCAAAGCTCCTCTCGCGGTTCGTGCGTTTTATCTCGGCCGCTCTCGGGCCCCGTGGGAAGGGGCTTGGCCGCTGCGCGCCGGCTGCTTCCCATTAGGCCCAGCATGGTCCCCATTATGGGCCCGACTCCGTGCGGAGCCTGTCCCTGCTAACTGGACGCAGCTGACCCGCCTCTGCGCGGCGACACCCAGGACCCGCCCCTCCCCTCCAGGTTACAGAAGGCCCCACAGGGGAGAGGAAATGTGTGACTGCTAGGACAGTTCGAAGGGGCTCCCTTCCGACCAGACGCTGTCCGCTCCCCAAAGGGCATCAGAGACACCTGTCCCTAGTGTGGAAGCGAGTTCACAGGCCTCCTGGCTTTAGGTCTGAGCCTGGCCAACGTGGCACTTAAGGAGGAAGGGATAGCAGGGGCCCCTAAATTGGGAGAGAAAAGTGCCTCTCTTTCACCTGTGCACAAAAGTTGGAGCTCCCACACAGACTCTGTAGTGGCAATCTTCTTGAGTGGCATCCGGTTCACGAATCGCGTCCAACACCAGTGAAGAGAGAGAAAAGCCACACCCAGTTCCCTGCCTTAACATCCCTGGCAGGCTTGGGGACAGCCCCAGAACCCACCGTGAAGCCAATGAATTGCCACTTGGTTTGGGCAAACCAAAGAGCTGTGATTTCCACAGTCTGGCTCCCAGAGAGCCAACGGGTCTGCCTTGGAGACCTGCCTGGGATGGGAGAGACAGCTAATTCTACAGCTACAACCACAAGAGAAAAGACCAGAGCCCCAAAGTCACACATGTTCTGATCGAATTTTACACTTATTTTCTTTGATTTCATTAACTTTTTATTACAAAACAATATTGTAGTAAATCATGGCAATTTATAAATAGGATGGGAAAGCGACAATCTTCTAAAGTCTGACCACTAATAAAGTCATTAATGTATCCATTTTTCCATGCTGCTACGCCGTTCTTAACCATTTAACAGTTGTAGATTGTTCAACTATGCAAATGCAACCTAATTTATTTAGCTCCCCCACTAAGGAGGCTACCAAGTTTTCTCATGTAAAAAGAAAATGTGGCAGTGGGAATTTTGATTGTTTCTTTTCCTTAAATCGTCTGTAAAGAAGTTCACAGTGCATTTTTATGAGTTTTATGTGATTGTGCAGGAAGTAATTTTTGGTAGGTAATTTTTAAAAATTTAAAATATTATAAAAATGTAAAAAACTAGCTGGGATTACAATTCTTCTTTTGATCCTTATGATTTGCTTGCCTCAACTCTGTATGTTCCCATGACTCCTGTCCTTCGGCTGTGTATGTGCCTCGTTTTGCTTTGTATTTCACGGCTGCCTTTTTGTGCTCCATAACTGTAATAGGACTAAAGTGGAGTCTGTGTTTCTTTCATGTGGATTAGAACCATCATGGCTAGTTTGTATTGTGTCCCTGGTGTGTTACAGCCACAGTACTTTATCTTGCTTAATTCCCCAAAACTATATTTTCATTTCTTTCGACTTATAAAGAAAGTAAGATTGATAAAAAATGAAACAACTTGTCAGGATGCCCAGTTTGGAAATAGCAACACCGGGCAGAAACCGATTCCACATGCATGTGCTTTCCTCTACAGAATCCAGAGCAGAGTCACATTGTACGCAGGACCTCTAAGTCTCCTTCCATTGATTCAGGATACACTGATTAAGTTGTGATTAATAGCCTGCCATATCTTTGCATCCATTACTTAAATGATGAAGATGATTCTCTCTCTCTCTCTCTCTCTCTCTCTCTCTGTGTGTGTGTGTGTGTGTGTGTGTGTGTGTGTGTGTGTGTGTGACACACACACACGTCTCGGAGATCGGTGCCTCTAGAACAGGTACAGGAGCTAGAAGAACATGCTACTTAGCTTCCTCTCACCACCTGAAACTGCAGCAAGCCTCACATTCCTATTTAAAATAGCCAAGGCAGGGCAGGAGGAACCAGCTCTCATGTGATTCCTCTTAGGAATCTGAACCACATTCCCAGAAGTCCTTGATGATTGCTACGTTCACCTCAAGTGCTGACTGAGCATGCTCATTGAAGTGTGTTAGGGTGGACACCAGAGCCATAGCATTGAGTTATTTAAATCCCCAAACAAAGTCAAGGTCCTCCAAAGAAGAAGGCAGATACCACTCTAATCTTGAAGGGAAATATATTCCCCAAGATTAACAAACTAGGCATGCCAGAAGCCTGGAGTTTGGAAGGCTGAGGCAGGAGGACTACAGTCCAGAGTAGTTGTGTACAGAGGAAGTTCTAGGCCAGTCTGGACTTTGAGACCCTGTCTCAGAAAATAGCTCATATATGTGAGCTGTAAATTAAACAATTTGAAATTTTCTTTCTCCCACTTGGAATATTTATAAACATGCTTTAACTTGTTAATTGTTGGAAGTAAATCAATTAAATGCAGATTTTCACATTAGCATGGTTTGGACCATGAAGTTTCTCTGAGAAAAGAAAAGGGATTTCAATGTGTGGTCTTAATACTGGATACCAGTGGTACCAGGGGTGTCCCTATGGTCTGGCTGGCCCTCCCTCCTGGGCAGTTTGCTGCTTCTCTTAGATTCTCCATAGTCAGCTGGATCAACTTCTTGCTCTCTCTTGGAGCTGGTGAACACGTGGCCTCAAGTAACCCTCCAGTCTCCACCCCCTCGGCAAATTGACAGCCTCTCTGAATTTTGGGGGTGGGGTGGGTCCTTGCTTTGTTACCCAGTCTGGCCTTGATGCCTGGACAAGCAATCCTCCTGCCTCAGCTTCCCACATAGCTGACTTGTACCACCACATTATGGTCAACTTCTAACTTTCTTTCTTTCTTTCTTCATTGTTCAAGTGGGGGTGTGAGGGTGGGTGAGATCATTTCTCACTAAGTAGAATTAGTTATATATAAATCAGGCTGGCTTGGAACTCAAGATCCTCCTTCCTCTACCTTCTGAATGCTTGGATTGCAGACATAATTTACCACACCCAAATGGTCTGACTTTATCTAGTATCAGACTCAGGGCCTGGAGGTTTCCAGGCAAGTAGTCTACCACTGAGTAACATTCCCAGCTCACCTCATAAAAGTTCTTAGGTACAAACTCCAGGCAAATAAGCCTCTTTGGGGCTATATCTCTTGCTTATCTAACAAGCCCATTGGTGTTACTGTCCAGCTTCTTGAATCCCATCATTCCTGTCAGCAACAGCTGAAGATAGCCTTTGTTTGGGCCTTTAAATTTCTTTCCAGCCCAGAGCATCTGGGGCTATATGATTCCTTGGTTGTGCACTCTCTAGCCAGGATACCTGTGACCCATAGCCACACACACATACTCCTTCAGTATCTATCTGTGCTTGGACAATGCTGCATGAGTGTGCTCCAGGGCTCCATGCTCTCCAGACCACTATGGACATTTGGGTTGTGAAGAGCTGTCCAATATAATACAGCAGCATTTCTAGTCTTTGCCACTAGATGTCAGTGCCCCTCTCCTCAGGCCTCATTCAACCTTAGCAATCAACACACAGTGACAAAAGTCGTGTGTGTGTGTGTGTGTGTGTGTGTGTGTGTGTGTGTGTACAAATTTCCCCAGACTGAGTAGCAACTAGGATTGGAGCTAGAAGCTGAGATCGGAGGGCAGTAGATCCTACCCCGAACAACCAAAAACAAGGCTAGGAATGTTCCTCACTTGAATGAGTGCTTGCCTACTGTGTGGAGCCCTTGGGTAAGCCACCAGCACCACATAAACCAGGCCTGTAATCCCAGCATTCAGAAATCAGAGACAGGAAGATCAGTAGGTTAAGGTTATTCTGGCTACATAGTGAGCTCCAGACCAGCCTGGATTAGAAGAGAAACCGTCTCAAAAAACAATGCAAAACAAAGCACCGGTCCTCTATCAGAAGCACACACTTTGTGCTAGGCACACCAATAATCTCAAAAAGCACTGCATGAGCTGGGCGGTAGTGGTGCATGCCTTTAATCCCAGCACTCGGAAAGCAGAGGCAGGCAGATCTCTGTGAGTTCGAGGCCAGCCTGGTCTACAAGAGCTAGTTCCAGGACAGGCTCTAAAACTACAGAGAAACCCTGTCTTGAAAAAAAGAAAGAAAGGAAGGAAGGAAGGAAGGAAGGAAGGAAGCCCACTGCATGTGGTAGGCATCATGCTCTCCATTTTACAGAAGACAAAACCAAGGACTGGGGCTGGAGAGATGGCTCAGTGGCTAAGAGCACTGATTGCTCTTCCAGAGGACCCAGGTTCAATTCCCAGCACCCACATGGCAGCTCACAACTGTCTGAAGATCCAATTGCAGGGGATCTGACACCTTCACACCAATGCACATAAAATTAAGTTAAATAAACCATAAAAAATATTTTAAAAAAAACAAGGACCCTGGAGTAAGGGACAACCCTGTCGACATTCAGAAGGTGAACCTGGCTCTGCTAGGGTCAACCCATTACCTCCCGGAAGCCAGATCCTTCTTGGATGAGATGGGGAACCCTTCCAAGGGGAACTTCCCACATTGGTTTAGAATCACTACTTACCACTTACAACCACGCCCCTGTGTTTAATCAAAACAAAATCTAAATGTAGATCAATAGGTGGTAGACAGGGAAAGACAGAGACTGGAGGGAGCAGAGAGGCCGACCACTTTGAGGCAACAGAAGCTACCTGACAAGTGGTTTGTTCCTTCTTCAATTCCTCAAACCCCAGTCCCACTTCAGCACTGTAGAAAGCCAGCGACCAGTATCTCTAACTGACAAGGACTTGGAATCTTGGGGCAGCAAGGGCAGATCTGGAGCCAGCTGTACACACCAGGATAAATCGTTGGGGCTTCCAACCAAGGCCAGGTAATTCGCTGGCATCCATTCCCAGGGGCCTTGCCACGCACCGCACCGCGGGAGAGCATCCCCTAGTGCCTGCAATCAAGAGATTCTCGACCCAGGTCCTAGCTGCTCTATGTGGCTTCAAAGTCCAAGCATCCGGTCAGGAGACACCGGGTCACAAAGTGCCTGAGAAGAGGAAGGGAAGATGTCATTGAAGTGGGCGTCTGGGAAAAACTAAAACTCTCCAAAAATAAGCGGTCTTTGCCCTTGAAAAAAGAAAGTCTTCCAAGTGATGCAGAGGGAGAAGGCGCAAGAACCCCACCTCCTTCTCCGGCCCCCACCGGTCTCTCCTTGGATCCGGCCCTCCCCAATCCTTCATCCTCTTCGCATCTCACGGAAAGCAAAAGCCTCTGAAAGTCCCTATGAAATAAAAGGAATGCCTTCGGCGTTCAGCGACTGCAAAGAGGAGCAACCTGAGCGGTTCAGGGGTGCCCGCTAGAGGGCGCTGCCAGGCGGCAACCAGTTGGGTGGCTATAAAATGCCTGGCTGGCTGTGAGGCAGGGGATGTCAGCGAACAACAAAATAAAGCCCAGTCCCTTGCCTTTGTGAAGCGTCTATTCGACTTCAGGGGAGGCAGTGTTAAATAGACATAGTAAACGCATGTCAAACGCGCTCGGATGCCACCAAGAACAACGAAGCGGGGCGGGGAAGAAGGTAACCCGGAGAGCTCTGTAAGCGGACAGCCTCTGTCTGTACTTGAGGTCCTCTGATGACACAGGGGATAGCAGACACAGGAAGGGAGAGGTCAGCCAAGCAGCCGCTGGACGTAAGCGTATGGGGTGGGAGGGCTGTATATATGTTAAATTTAGTAAACTTTAAAACTTACAACATTTTATTATTTGTTTGGGGGGCGGGGTGCACATGTCTGCCCCAGCGAGGGCTCGGTGGGCATCTTGTGGAGATGGGTTTTCCCTACCACTATGGATCCCAGGGAACAAACCCAAACAAAGCCTTTACTCACTGAGCCATCTCATCAGCCCTCAAATGAGTGAGCTTTTGTTTATGTTTTGTTTTTTTGTTTTTCCAGACAGGGTTTCTTTTTGTAGCTCTGACTGTCCTGGAACTCTGTAGACCACGCTGGCCTCGAACTCAGAGATTCACCCACCTCTACCTCCTGAGTGCTGGGATTAAAGGTGTGCGCCATCACTACCCAGTTTATGAGTGAGCTTTAAACGGATGTTTTTATTAGACTTACTAATACACACAATGTGTTTCTTTATGACATTTTCATGAATGAATTGTGCATTTTGATGATATTTAACTCTTATTACTCTCTCTGTCCCCTTGCCATTTCCAATGATCCCTTTCCTTTCCTGTTTATGTGTGTGCATGTGCGCATGCGTGTGTGTGCTTATGTGTGTGCGTTTGCACAGATAACGTGTGTCTGTATGTGTGTGTGTCCCAGCGAATTTCACTGACGTTCCTTACAGACGCATGAGGAAGACATTAATTACAGAAGCCGGGGCATCTCACCAATAGCGACATTACTGAATTACTCTCTCCCTCCCTCAGTAACCACAGCTGCCTATAAATTCCCATGGTAGCTGGGGGGCTTCTGATCCCCCCATGACAGGGTACTGACAGGCAGAATCTTGCATGGGTCTTAAGTAATAATAGCTGGGGAGTGCAGGAGAGCTGTGGCTTGGCAGGTGTGGAAGGCAAGTCCCATATTGCTTACACATCACCCTCGACTCTGGCGTGCGTTCCGCCCTCTCTTCTGCAATGCTCCTGTGTCACTGAGGGGTGTCCTATAGATGCCCCACTTATGGCTGATCATCTAACAGTCACCTCCGCTTAGCATTTGTCCCATTATGAGCCAATGAGTGAGTTCCGAAGTCCAGATAGCGAACTTTAGATGCCTCTCTGTTCTGGTTTATACTGCCCTCCACATCTGTCCGCTCCCCTTCCAACTATTCATCCATAACGCTGTCCCTTTAGTCAGCCCTTGCTTACTCCAGGCAGGATTTTGAGAAGAGGTTTAATCAATGTGGTCCCACTGGGAGGAGGAACAGATGTCTGGCTTTGGGGCACTGACATGAGGTTTAGGCTTAAGTGTGTAAGAGGTATGCATAAGTGGTCTTGGCCACGGTGTGGTCCCATCCAGGCAGGTCTTTATCCTGGGTGTATTTCAGCTCTATATCCTCTACACAGACACAGAAATAAAAGGGTTCTTAGAAAGGGGGCCTCAGGGTGTGGTATACACGCATGTAATCCTAGCCCTGGGGAGAATGAGCAGGAGGTTCTAGACTTGTAGCAGGCTTGTTCTTTGGGCTGTCAATCAGTTCTCAAATCAAGACGCAGAGACTTATTATCAGTTATGAATGCTCGGTCTTATCTTATGCTTGCCCCACTTGCTCTTATATCTTAATTTAACCTGTTCTTTTCATCTACATTTTGCCTTGGGGCTCTTTACCTTTCTTTCATCCTGTATGTCCTACTCCACATCTGGCTAGCTAGTGGCTGCCTGGCTGGCCGGCCACAAGTAGCTCTTCTTTTTCTCCCTTGTTCGCTCTTTTCTCTTGAGCCTAAATTCCTCCTACTTATTCTCTCTGCCCACCAGTCCTGCCTAGCCCTCTCCTGCCTAACTATTGGCTGTTCAGCTTTTTATTAGACCAGTCTGGTACCTCAGCAGGCAAGGTAAAACAGCAACACATCTTTACATAGTTAAAATAATATTCCACAACATAAATAAATCTAACACATCTTTACATAATTAAAATAATATTCCACAACATAGACCAGCCTAGGCTATCTAGTAAAATCATGTTTCAAGCAACAATTAAATAAAATAAAGTAGGGGCTGGAGAGATGGCTCAGAGGTTAAGAGCATTGCCTGCTCTTCCAAAGGTCCTGAGTTCAATTCCCAGCAACTACATGGTGGCTCACAGCCATCTGTAATGGGGTCTGGTGCCCTCTTCTGGCCTGCAGACATACACACAGACATAATATTGTATACATAATAAATAAATAAATATTTTAAAAAATAAAGTAAAAGTAAAATAGCCTCATTCCTACTATGGTGGAGCCACAGAGCATTCTGGAGACTGACAGGTGAGGAGACCATTCACAGAAGGCTCAGTCAGGCTGAGCATTTCAGATGGTGTCTGGGGCTGCTGTCTGGATCAAGCTGACTAGGTTTTAGAGCCAGTCTTATCAGTTATCAGCCCTAGACCTTGGGGAAGCTATTTACCTCTGGGTCTCAGCTTTCATTCCTGTAAAATTAAGCCAAAGCTAAAAGGTGACTTGCCAGGTAAGATGTATCCACTGGCACGAGTGTGTCAGGAAGGTTGGCTGTGTGACATTATTCCTGCATAGACATTAGCAAGCAACCACTCTACTGAAAATAGACCAAGGAAGGACACCACCAACACCTAACTTGGCGAACCAATGGGTTTGACTGGGGTTACTTGCAGGACTATGGGTCCAGTAAGGAACACTTACAGAAGCAGAAATGACTCAGACAGCGCATCACCAAAGCCACCCCAGCATGGGTGACAGTTCATGAAAGCCAGAAGTCCGATGTTTATGGCACCACTTACAGGCAGCTCAGTAGGTTGAAGAGTGTCTCTTCCAGGCACTGTAGCCATGTGAGCCACTTCTCGGAAGCAGAACTGGCCTCTGCCTCTCCTAGGCAGCTCACCTGGTCTGAGAGATTGTGTCTCAGCAGGCTTTCCTGCTTATATATGCTTAGGAGGAGAGAAGGCTCCGAGTACCTTGCTCAGTTTCAGTGACTTCCTGAAGCCTTTGAGTTGGTTACTTCCCAAGTTTTATGAGCTTCCGTGTAGAATGGAATGTTTCAGCTCCCTTGTTACATCCTGGGACTTAACAAGTTTACCCCTTTTCTCCAGGATGGAAGGTTTTAACCTAAGAGGAAATTGCTACGCAACAGAGTTAGGAGGGTAACCAACCAATTTCTGACTGGATTGGAGGCCAATCCACAGCAGGGAATTTTGTGCCTGGTACCATAAACTTGGTCAAAACCTCATGACCCTAGGGAGGAGCCTACTATTGCTTTGCTAGAAGAACAAGGGGTCAAACTGCCTTCTCAATATGTATGTTTAGACCTACAGATTGGTGCTTCCCTTCGTGACAACAGTTAATGCTGGGACTCCAACTGCTCACAGTGCTGAATAGGGGATTTCTGAGTGCTCAGCTCTGCATGGGACAGCTTGCCAACCCCTTCAAGATTCAGAAACACCGGGGGATGTTGCAGGTCCAGAGCTAAACTATCTTGAGCTATCTTAGCTCCCTAAATAGCTGTTTATTGACTACCTCTGTACGTCTTAGCATCCCTGTGAGTAGTAGGTAAATTCTTTTGGATATCATGAGCATCATCTTCCTTCCTCCAGCACAAAGGCCAAGAATGTCATCATTGAGGACCTCTGGCCTAAGACGATTTTCCAGTTTTGCTATAACATGCCTTCCTGGGGCTGCCACCAGTGTATTTGAAAAGTGTCTGCATTTATGACTTTCTCTGTTATGCTATTATAAAATTTTCATGGAACTGGTATCACATTGGAACATAGAATTTGGGAAAATCTAAATTTATGTTCTAGGGCCACAATCACTTTGGCTCTATAATAAACTATCTCCTGTTCCCTCTGAGGTGATGGATGCACTTTTGTGTATCCCATTTTAAAATTAAGGGGTACACACAAGTTATTCTTTTTCATGCCAAACAATATACCAATAGCAGTCCTTACCCTTGTGAAATATGGTATGGTCATGTAGCACAGGATAGTTGACCCGGCTTCCAACTTGAGGTCTTCCTGCCTCTGCTTTCTGTGTGCTGGGATAAAAGTGTGTGCTTCCATTACTGTAAGTGTGTGCCACTGTGCTTTGTCAATAAATTCTTTATTGCCAAAATATTCTAAAAACCAATTGTATAAACCAATTGTGGTAGTGCAGACTTGCTATCTCCACTTGGGAAGTTAAACAGGAAGCTCTTGAGTTGGATGCCAACCTTGGCTCCATAATTGGATCTCATCTCAAAAAACATCTTGCATGGCAGGGGAGACAGCTCAGTGGTTAAGCACTGGCTGCTTTTCCAGGGGATCTAGGTTCAGTTCCCAGCACCCACATGGCAGCTCACAGCTGTCTGCAAATCCAGTTACAGGGGATCCAGCATCCTCACACAGAGATACATGTAGGCAAAACACCAATGCAAAAGAAGTTTTTTTTTTAAAAAATAAAAAAACAAACAAATAAAAAAACATCATACACAGTAGATGTTATCAGTTGAATCATTAATTCTTCAACAGGAATATTGATGCCCAGTAGGGTGGTGCTCCCTTGCAGTCCCAGCAAGAGGGTGGTTGAGGCAGTAGGACCAGGAGTTTAAAGGCATCTTCAGCTCCAAAGCAGAGGTGAGAACAACCTGCATTTTAAGACAAACATAACTCCAGACAGATGTCCTGAGAAAGGGATCCAGCTCTGATCTGGAACTCATCATCCTTCTATTTTAGCCTCTCACACCTTGGGCTACCGTCTTGTGACATCAGCACTTAGTGCCGTAGCCTTTTGTGTAGTTATTCATCTTAACAACTTTGATTTTCTTTACCGTATAGCTTTTCTGCTCTAGTTGCCACTTTTCTGTTGCCCTAAGGCGTGGGTCTGGAGGGTGGGGGAATGATGAGAGCAGCTCAAAGGAAAAACTATTGGCACCTTGGACTGTTTTAAAGAATCCCAATGGTCCGGGTGATGGTGGCGCACGCCTTTAATCCCAGCATTGGTGGAGGGGGCGGAGGCAGGTGGATATCTATGAGTTCAAGGCCAGCCTGGTCTACAGAGCAAGTTCCAGGATAGGCTCCAAAGCCACAGAGAAACCCTGTCTCGAACCACCTCTCAAAAAAAAAAAAATCCCAATGGGCATGGCAGGATGAAGTGAGAATGTCAGGGGAGACTGTACCAAGGCTGTCTAGATGCCTTCACACTTTGAAATCTATATGCTTCCTTGTATAAACAAAATGTAGGGACTCCTGAAGGGCCAATGGCAAAGAGAAGCAAATGCTTTTAATCAGGAGGCTTAGCTGAGTATCTCTTACAGCAGCAGCTGTGGCTTGGCCCCACGGGAAGGATAAAAGGTCCCTGGCAGTCATGGGCATGTTTTCACAGCATGTTATTCTCTGCATGGCTGGGCACAGCCTTAGGCACACACCAGGAAGTCTGGCCAGTTTTCCTGGTGTGACGTTGTCTCCTCCATATTTAAACATTCCTCATGGAGGGAAGGGGGGGGGGGGGAGAATAGGAGGTTGCTCAGGAGACTCTCAGGAAAATTTGAAGAACTCAGAAGAAAATCATAAGATTCGCCTCTTATGCCTCTGTGGAATTCCTCACAAGCCATAAAATATACGAATCTGCCCACCAAGCTAGTCATGGTTAGACTAGGTTCTTTGGCCAAGGCTTGGTCCACTACCTGAACTGAGAGGATATTTGTTCATATTACTCCAGGAAAAGTTACAAAACAAGTTTGAACAAGAAGGATGCCTTGTCCCACTTTTGATTTCTAGTCAGTCAGTGAGAGTGGGACTAGTATCTGTAACACGTGATGCTATATGGTTCATAGGAAAAATGGTTTCTTTGTGATGTGGATCCTTTCCTTCCCCAACTCCAGCTGTTCCTCTGCCTGTAGTTGTATGCGCTGTGTAGTCATTCGCTCAACATGCTCCCCTTAAGTTCAAGGTGCCTGCTGGACTAGTTTCCTACTGCTACTGTAACAGAACGCCACAGGCTTAGTGGTGGCTTAAAACAAGTAAGAAAGGAGGAGGAGGAGAAGGAAGAGGAGGGGAGGAGGAGGAAGGGAGAAGGAGGAAGAAGATGAGGAGGAGAGGAGGAGAAAGAAGAGGAGAGGAGGAGGAGGAAGGGATAAGGAGGAAGAAGGTGAGGAGGAGAAGAGGAGGAGGAAGAAGATGAGGGGAGGAGGAGGAAGGGATAAGGAGGAAGAAGGTGAGGAGGAGAGGAGGAGGAAGAAGAAGAGGAGGGGAGGAGGAGGAAGGGAGAAGGAGGAGAAAAGCATTCTCTTACAGTTCCAGAGGCTGTTGGCCTGACATGATGCACTGGCGAGCCCTGCTCCCTCTGAAGCTTCTGAACTCCTCCCTGTTTTGCCTATTTTGATGATCACCAACAGTCCTTGGTTGTTCTTTGACTTGTGACTGTATCACTCCAAACTCTGCCTCTGCCTTCAGTTTTCCTCTGTATCTGTATGTTATGGGCTAAATTACTCCCTCCTCCAAATTCATATGTTGAAGTGCTAATTTACAGAACCTCAGAATATGACTTTGTTGCCTGAGTGTTTTTACAAAGTTAAAATGAAGACGCTAACTGGTCTAAATGGTCTCTAACTCTATTCAACTTGCCTGTTATAAAAAAGAAAATGGTTCACATATGTGTGCAACAAACACACACACATGTGCATGTGAGCATGCACACACGCACACACGTACACAGATGAAGCCAGAGACGAAGGTATACCTTTATTAACTAAGGACTGTCAAAGATGTAAAACCAGCAAGAAGGGCTTCCCTCTCAGCCAAAACAACCAACTCTGCCAACACCCTGACTTGGGACTTGTTGCATCCCAAACTGTGAGGGAATATATTTCTCTTATTTAAGTCACTCAGTTTATAGACAGTCATCATCCCTTTGCTGTCTGCAGAGAATCAGTTCCAGCCATTCCCAGTAGGTACCGAAATCTAAGGATGAGGGCTGAAGGTTTAACTCAGTGGTAGCACATATGCCTAGCATGTGTGATGCATTGGGTTTAATCCCCAGCACTTAAAAAAATCCAGAAACACTAATATTCCATATATAATGTCCCTGCATTTGCACAGAGCCTATATGTCCAATCCCATGCATGTACGTAATCACTGCTAGATTATTTAAAATAACTAATATAATTGCTATATAAATAAATAGTCATATTCTATTTGTAGACTAGAAAGACAGGAATAACGAATCTGCATATATTCAGTCCAATTAAAATATGTGTGTATACACGTATGCATACTGAGTCTGTATGTATGCTTTGTAGTGTCGAGTATTAGACCAATGGTTTCACTCATGCTAGCAACTGCTCAGATCTTACAAAATATTTTTGACTTGCAACTGGTTGAGTTTGTGGTAAGATTAAATTTTTTTCAGTTCTGGGGATCAGAAATAGTAATCTCTTTTTGAATTCACCATTTATATTTCCTGTCCTCTTAATATCCTATTTGTATATTTCACCAAAAATTTTAAAGCATCATTTGGTATTTAAAAACATATTCACAGGGGCTGGCGAGATGGCTCAGAGGTAAAGAGCACTGGCTCCTCTTCCAGAGGTCCTAAGTTCAATTCCCAGCAACCACATGGTGGCTCACAACCATCTATGAGACCTGGTGCCCTCTTCTGGCTGGCAGGCATACATGCAGACAGAACATTATATACATTATAAATAAATAAATTAAAAAAACATGTTCACAGAAACTCTTCTATGTCAAGGGTGCAATGTGTCCGTCATCTGTTTTCTCCAGTTTTCTTCCATTTGTATTCTTTTCTTTAAAAATGTATTGCCATGTCAGGCAGAATTTTCAAAATATTAGATAGACTAATAATGCTCTTTAATGGTTTTTAATGCGGGTATCTTGCCTAATACTTCTGCTTCACTAAAGCAGAAGTCATACTACTTTAGTTTTTGAAACACAGTTCAGTTATAGAGCTCAGGATAGCCTGGAACTTGCAATCGGCCTTCTCAACCTCCTGAGTACTAACTAGATCCAAGCAGTGGAAGCCAAATGTGAGGCTATTACTGATTATACAGTGGGACTCTCTTAAATATCAGCCAAACAAACACAAAACCCTCCCAAACCAAGATCTTTATCAACCTGTTTTGTTTTGTTTTGTTTTGTTTTTCTAGACAGAGTTTCTCTGTGTAAGAGTTCTAGCTGTTCCGGAACTCACTTTGTAGACCAAACTCACTTTGGAGAGTTCAGGTTGGCCTTGAACTCACAGAGATCCTCCTGCCTCTGCCTCCCAAGTGCTGGACTTAAAGGCATGCACCACCATGCTTGGTCAAACTTTTTTTTTAATCTCTGAATTGATTTGTTTTCTTTACTTTATAATATTTATTTGTAGATTTATTTGTAGATTTTCCCCCCAGACTATGCAATTGTTTGCCTGAGCTTTTACAATAGCCCTGGATTGCAATCGAGGCAATATAGTGTTTGTGTGTGTACACGAATTATATATATCTTTAAAATAAAAGAAATAAGTTAAGTAGCAGGGCGATAGTGGCACATTCTTTTAATCCCAACACTTGAGAGGCAGAGGCAGGCAGATCTCTGGAAATTCAAGGCCAGCCTGGTCTACAGATTCCAAGTTCCAGGACAGCCAGAGAGGGCTACACAGGTTACCCAGGACCTCACCCAGGATAGCTACGTGCCCCATCATTGAGCACTATCCCCAAGGTCTGACTGTCAGGAAGAGAAATTCAAGCATCTCACTTAAAGGAAAGGCTATGAAATTTCCCTACAACAGGGAGAGGAGACAAGCAAAAAATCTCTGGGCTAAGACATCATCTGCGGTTGCGCAGAGATGAACACAGACGTGTTCCAGAGGCTGGACTTTTCCACCTAAAATGATCGCTCGTATTGCAAGGAATGGAAGGCCAGCTGGGCTGTGAAAACAAAGGGTGTCTGCAGAGGAGCTGCCCAACCAGGAGGTGCGGGTTATCCCTAAGGCTACAAGCAGAGGGCAGTACCAAGACACTACCACCCGTAAGTCCTAGCGGCTGCGGGGCACACAACGGGGCGCACAGGAGAAGCGGGATTGGCTCCAGTTCGGAGAATAGGCGGGGCCTCGGGAGGCGGACATCGGGTATTGGCTCTCGCGCGGTTGATGGGTGGGGCCTCTGGAGGGGGTGTGTGTGGTGGGGTCTCGTACTTGCGCAGGCTCAGTCGAGCAGTGGGTGGGTGTCTCGGTGAGCCCGGAAGGCAATAGGAGGCTGGGACCCCGGCTTGCGGATGCGGGAGCCGGGCGGGCGCGTCCGCGGGAGCTAGCGGCTGACTGCACAGCGGGATCGGGAGCCCGTGGCCTGGCGCCGGGCAAGTGAGCGCGGGAGGTGGCACTGGAGGTTCGGGCGGGCTGGCTCCGAGGTGCGCGGCGCTCAGGCCTCGGGCGGCAGATTACGATCCGCGTTGGGCTCAGGGTAGGAGGCCCCAGAGGGCGTGGGTGAGGGGCGGCCGGGCCGGTCAGTGTGGAAGCCCCGCATCTGCCGACCCTCAGGTGCAGCATTCGCGGTGCGATCCGAGGTTCTCCGGCTTCGGATCGGTTAGAATCTGGTTGCAATAGCACACGCGTCCCGTGTGGCCTTGACCGAAATACCCGGGGGAGGTGTGAACCAAACACACGCCTCTTCTCCCGGTGGTTGCGCGCGAGGCCGAGCTAACCCTGCTGTAGTTACTCCGCGGACGGGAGCTCTTGGGAGCAGCCCGCTGCAGCATTCTTGCTGGCTCTGGCTAGTTCTTTCGTGCAGGTTGGCATTGGGGATACTTTTTATTTCTGAAGCTTTCTAATGTTGTAATACGATCAACTGGAGTTGCTTAATGCAGGAGCCTGTTATTTTACAGCGGCCAGAGTGGGATTCTGTAGTCTCTTCCTAGAATTCTGTAGTCTCCCCCTTGCGAAGGCTGACTTGGAAACCTGTCTCAGGTATGGAATGAATTAGTTTAATGAAACTCAGCCAATTCACTCTACTCAAGGTGGAAGATCACCGGTGGGACAGGCAATGTGAGTTGTTTTGCTGTTTAACCGATCTAACGTGGCATTTAATCTGTCACCTGCAACAGCATGTAAACACGAATATAAAATCCTCTACATTGCAACCAATGCTCAAGCAAATATCATTGTGGGCGGTGTTAGTTACTGCCTGGTGAAGTCATCATAATTAACTGAATGGATATTTGGAAATACAGTTTCTAGTAAAATCATCTCCACGGAGTCCGAGTGCTTAGCAGGTCGTTAGTCATTTGGGAGTTGTTGGCTGCTTTGTAAGGTTTTATGTTAAAAGCAGACCTGTGCAGGTATTGATGGTGGCGCATGACAGAGTGGTAGCATTAGACTTTAGATCTGAATGCAGGCATGGAACAAAGGGGAAACTGAAAGGTTTCCTATGCACAGTACTGCCCACAGCCAGAGTGATAAAAACAAACAAACAAAAACCCACAACTATTGGGCCAAGAGAGCAACTCCAGCGAACTTTTAAAGTGCTGAACTTGGGATGAAATGTGTAAGGTCATAAGAATAGTGGAAGTTCTGGTGAAACTTGTAGTGACCCAAAGGCAGGACTCTTGAGTTGTTCTGAACGTGTTCTCTACATTGTATGAGATTTGTTGTTGAGGATTATTTAGAGATGGGATGCTGTGGAAGAAGCTTCTTTACACCCAGGGCCCTCTTGGCCATGTGGGAAAGTTGAGCAGGTTAAAGTAAGAACCTAGGAAAAGCAGTGAGTGTCCCTTACAGGGGTGTCTCCTTCCTGTGATTTCCCCACAGTGAGGGAGAGGGGTGAGCCCATTGGGTTTCACTGTGACTTTTATTTTAGAAATTGTATGGCTGGGTTGTGGCAAGGTCTAATCCTTCTGTAGAAAACACCTTATGGTTTCTCGCTTCTTGAAAATGTCTCAGGAATCGAAGCTTCACAGCCTTTCAGAAGCCACAAATGCTAATAAAGGTTCTGCAGCTTTTAAAAGAGGACTTTTAAGCCTTCAGGAGCAATGACAAGTGGTTAAGAGGGCCTACTGCTGTGGCAGAAGACCAGAGTTCAGAGGTGCACATCCACCTGTATGTAACTCCAGGTTCAGGGGCCCTGCCATCCTCTTACGGCCTCCATGGGATTCGTAGTTATGTGCACACACACATACACATTTAAAAATAATAAAAACAAAAAATTAAAACTTTTGCTTAAAAACAGCAGATAACATAGAAAAACTGAAGTGCTGCTGACTTTCATTAAGGCAGCCTTTTTCTTATTTGACCATATCTATAGAAAAAACACATAGAAATTAGTTTTGTATTGATTTGTGAATTTGTGTTTTGCCAATTTGATATACACAAATATAATTTTTCAGGTAGTTGCTTACTCTGATCATTTTATATAAATGGTCACATATAAATCCTAAGATGTGCACTCTAAATTATTAGAGAGTGAAAAAAAAATCACATTTTTTTTGTGTGTATGTTTTTTTCCAGACAGGTTTTTTTCTGTGTAGCCTTGGCTGTCCTAGAACTCACTTTGTAGACCAGGCTGGCCTCAGACTCACCGAGATCCACCTGCCTCTGCCTCCTGAGTGCTGGAATTAAAGGTTTGCGCCACCCTGGCAGGCTTAAAATCACTAATCTCTAAATATCTATGAATAATTGTTACATGTATGAATATCTGTTAATAGCTTAGAATGTTTTAGATAAAACATAATCTTGGTTTTTAACTTCCCTTTGAACTCACTGTGGAAGACTCACTGCCTGCTTTCCTTCTTTCCTTCTTTCTTTCTTTCTTTCTTTCTTTCTTTCTTTCTTTCTTTCTTTCTTTCTTTCTTTCTTAGATAGGATCTCTCTACATAGCCCTTACTGTCCCAGAACTCAACCTGTACACCAGGCTGGCCCCAAACTCACAGAGATCTGCCTGCCTCTGCCTCCCAAGTACTGGGATCAAAAGCATGCTCCATCACACCAGTGACTCGGTGTCTTTTATGCTTGGATTAGAAAAGGTGTTATAATCAAGGTGATTCCGTGAGTCATCTTTTTAAAATCTTACTTTTAAATTATGTGCGTATGTCTGTGGGGGGTACCCGCATACACTCGAGTGCAGGTGCCCTCAAAGAGTCTTGAAGAAGACAGCAGGCCCTCCTAGTGCTAGAGTTACAGGTGGTTGTGAGCTGCCCGACCTGGGTGGTAGGAACAGAACTAGCGTTCTCTGGAAGAGCAGTATGTGTTCTTAACCCCTGAGCCGTCTCCCTAGCCTCCATGCCTTATTTAGTGCATCTTAGTAGTACTTGGAGTTCTTTATAATCCATAATACACCAACAGTTTTAGGTTTGAGTGGCGAACAATCTAAAAGTTGTATAATAGCAAAATTTGAGTGCCATCCCTTCCTTCTCTCTGATTTTCGGAGATTGCCTCCAGCAGTTCTTTCACACCCCTGACTGTATTCCATTGCCATGCATAGAAACCTTTCTTCTCTAACATCTTGGAAAAGCAATCTGTGACTCCTGACTTTTTCCAAAAGGGGTTGACAGTCTCTCACTGTTGAGCGCCTTTGGTCATCCAAGGGGCGAAGGCACTTGTTGAGGAGAGTGTTAAAACTGGGCTAGGCCTGGGGAGCAAAACACAGCCAAATTCCTAATAGCTTTGCAGGAGCAGGCTGCTCGCTGTAGCTCTCTCATATGCGCCTCCTGTGCCTGTTAGCGTCTGCACGCTTCTGAGTAGTTCCTTAGTGCTGCAGCCTCCTCCATGCTGTGTTTACTGCGCACCTAAGTGTAGACGCACTTCTGCCTTGTGAAACCAACACCCAAGCAGTGCCCTCGTTGCCCGGTCCTGGTCTCTGCTTCTAGGTGAGACTCTCTGATAAACTGAATGAGTCTTCAGACTGTGGACCTACTAGCTTGTGTAAACGAGTAAATAAACTTTGCTCCCACACAGCAGGCCAGCATATCCCTAGCTACGTCACACACATTCACAATTCCTTTGGAGGAAACTGGTTTAAATTATGTTTTCGCTTTCTAAAATCTAACTATAAAATTGGGTTTTAAATTTCACCCTGAGTATTGATGCTGCCATCGTGTTTGCTTTGGAGGTTTCCATATTCACTGGACCAAGCTGTTTGTCTAACATTGATATGCTCCCTGAAGCACTGCCGCAGACCCACGGGGCTTCTGTGTTCCAGGCTGAGACACCCGGGAGTGGGACTGGCTTTAGCCTCTAATGTGCAACTCGAAGATGATGTAATATTCCAGATAAACTCGAGTTTATTACCCTGTTTTAATAAACTTATTTTTAAGAAATTATAAATGCTTAAGATAGAAAAGTGGAATTGGCTAATTTGTGTGTTCAAACTCTTTCTGAAAACAAAGCCTGCCTCTCTGCTGTACTTAACTGTAGCTTCATTGGAGCATACAGGCAACTTCTGAAAGGATTGCAAAGTTTAAAAAGCCCTTTGTAGCTGTCTTTGTTGCTCCCAACCTCTCTCTGCTGCTTTCTGCTTTTCTCTTTCCTGGCTGCTAATTGGATTGCAGACTGTTGCTAACCATGGCATCTGGAGATGACAGTCCTATCTTTGAAGATGATGAAAGGTAAATGCTTTGTTTTGCAATAAAACTAGCCTTTGACAGTCCCGGGATTGTTAGGATAGGTCCAGAGAGTTCTGTGTCTGTTGGAGGCGTGGTCTGTGTCATTGCAGAAGGCAGAGTCTGCTTTCTGACTTACACAAGGATGTTGCCACCGTATATGTGGCATCGTCTTCCATCAATTCTTGGCACAGAAGTCATGCAATCACTTGAACATTATTTAGAGCATGCAAAGATTAAAACGAGCCAAGAAGGAAACACAGAGAGAGCAGTGTTGGAGTCGGAGTCCTGGATTTGCAGCCAGCTGTGACCCCATTATTGCAGAACATGTTACTTCTCAAAACTAATAAATCTGTATCAGTATCAAATTTTTCCATTACAGCTTTTGAATACCAAATTGGAACAGCTTTTTTTGTTGTTTTTGTTGATGTTAAAACAAATCCCAAGGCATTGGTTCTGAAAAGTTTGAAGAGTTTTTGTTTGGGATTGATCTGATCTGAAAAAGGAAAAACAAGTTTTTTTGTGAAGATGGTCATCAAGTGGAGGCTTTTACTGACCTTTCCCTGTACTAGCCCAGCCTAGCCCAGAGTGCTGGCGGGGATTCAGTCTTAATCTTATTAGCATTAAGGTGACTTTGGGATTATTAGACTATACCTGTGCATAGTTGTCTCTTGAGGAATGAGCCAGTGAGAGAGAGAGAAAACAGTTACATGTACTGTGAGTGGGATATCAAGAAATATCATTTTATTATTTTATAATTTTAGGACCTTTGAAAATCTGGTATTGTCATGGTGGGAGAATTTAGTCATTCTCTTACTGTTTTTGCTCATTTTAATGGCTTTGTTTTGTTCCTTTAGCCCTCTTTATAGCCTGGAAAAAATGACAGACCTTGTAGCTGTGTGGGACGTTGCATTAAGTGATGGAATCCACAAGATTGAATTTGAGCATGGGACCACATCCGGCAAACGAGTTGTGTACGTGGATGGGAAGGTAGGAAAACGTGTGACTTTGTACAATGTGACAATGAAGCTTGGTTTTGTCAGTGTAGCTTCTTAAAAAGTAAGGATTTTTTTTCTGACTGTGGTTGTTTTTCATTTATATGGTCGTTACAGAATACGCAGACTATAACATCTAACATTTAAACTTAGAATGACCACTTTGTGGAACCTTGACATGAAATAATAAAAATATAAATAGTATTGCCATTTGGACAGTCTTAATTTTTACATTATTTAAAAAATTAAATACTAAATTTTCTGTTTGCGTTTATGAAACTTTTATACATTATTATCTAGGAAGAAATAAGAAAAGAATGGATGTTCAAATTGGTGGGCAAAGAAACCTTCTGTGTTGGAGCTGCAAAAACCAAAGCCACCATAAACATAGATGCTGTCAGTGGTTTTGCATATGAGTACACTCTGGAGATCGATGGGAAAAGCCTTAAGAAGTACATGGAGAACAGATCAAAGACCACCAACACCTGGGTGCTGCACTTGGACGGCGAGGACTGCAGAGTGGTTCTGGGTGAGTCGGGGCTGCTTCTACAGAACCCTTTGGCCTTGATGATGTCCTGCCCCACAGACTGCTCTGGGCACTTTCACTTGAGAGGAAATGTAAGCCCCACTGTACTTCTCCCTTCCTGCAGGAATGGGGAGTCATTTAACCCACTGGGTTTTGTATATAGTGTCGTAATTCCAGGTTTGATAAGGTTGGCTTTGATGACTATAACTCTGGGCTTAAGAAGTGATACTAATGCAGGCACTGATTGTTTGGTTTTTCTCTTTATAAATAAAAAGCAGTTAGAAATTTAAGATTCATCACTAGGGCAAGCATCTTCAGCAGGTAATAGTAGGTCTAGGGTTCCATTAGATCAGAGCCATCCAAGTCCAGCTAAAAGTAGGCTTTTAAGAAGTAACCTTTTCACTATTCTGGTATCCCCATATTATGAAATTAAAATGGTCTAATAAACCATCTTAATTCATTTATTTAGATCCTATTTATTAACTGCCTCTGAAAAGGAAGGTAGTCTGTCTACCAAGGATTGAGGATGCACAGACAGAAGGAACTTTGACTGTGTCGTAATGGTCCACATTCTAGTTGGGTGCTAGCAAATAGGGTTTTTGTTTGAATTTTTTTTTAGATGAGAAAATGTTTATTATCTGATAAATCACATAAAAAAACTAAAAGCCAGGCATGGTGGCTCATACCTGAAATACCAACCCTCCAGAGACTTAAGACAGGAGAACCAGAAGGTTGAGGCTAACTGGGCTACAGAGTAAAACTATCCTTAAAATGGGGGGGAAGAAAATAAAAGAACCTAAATTAATTACTTACTATAAAAAGTCAGCTTAGCTTGTAGTGTGACCTGGGTTTTGCTGATTGAATGCCTGTGGATTGTAAAACTCTCCCATATTTTCTGTAAAGTGATACCTAACTGAAGAATTGTCAGATTGAGTTTTTATTGGATTTTCTTTCTGGCAAAACCAACTTACAGATTGCTGGTATCTTGAAGCATACAGTTTATCATTCTCTTTCTCTTCTCTATTAGTAGATTCTGGAGGAACAGAATCTAATAGAGTGAACGTGTGTGTGTGTGTGTGTGTGTGTGTGTGTGTGTGTGTGTGTGTATGAGAGAGATTTATCAGATTGGCTTATCTGCTATGATCTGGGTATTCCACTAATGTCGGTCCCACACTGGCCAGGCTGAAGTTCTGGTTCATTCTGTGAATCTGATGCCTTAGCAGTACGCCACTGAAGGTCTGGAGAACTCTTTGAGACCCCACTGGTCTCAGTCCACAGTGGAAGCCTGCTGAAGCTGGGCCCTGATATCAGTGAAGGATGATGCAGCAGCATCAGGGTGGATACACTTATGTAGAGCGAAGGCAGAGCTTCCTTTAACCCTTTGCACTAGGGGTTGCCACTGGGATGTGCCGCCCACATTCAGCTTGGATCTTCCCAATTACCTGATCAGGAACGTTATGACATGCCCAGTGGCTTACCTTCTGGTTAGTTCCAGATCCAGATAAGTTGACACTAGGATTAAACGTAATACTTAATGCCTAGACCATTCATCCATCAGTTGTTGCCAGCTGTGGTTCTTGGATTCCTTCATTCTTTGCTTCCTATCTAGACGTTTGTCTAACTAGAAACTCCCAGTCACAAGCCCGTTGCACAGACCTGCATTTCCTGTTGTAGAAGTGCAGTGTAGCTTTGCTACTCCCTGCAGTCTCCAGCCTTCAAACTACTGAATTGTTTCCAGTTTTAAATCATTGTTAACACAGAAATAAAACAATTTACTTCACTTTAGTACGTTGCAGTTACCATGTTCTTTAATCATTAAAATGTCCCTTTTTGGGAGAGGGGAATTTGTGTACGTGTGTGTTTATTCTGAGACTGGGTTTTGCTCTGTCTCTGCTGACCTGGTGCTCACTGTCACCCAGGCTGATTTGAAACTTTTGTTAATACTCCTGCCTCTGCCTCCCAAATGCTTGGTTAACAGGTTTGAGCCATAAAAATGTACGGTTTTGAACCACTGAGGGACTCCTTGTTCGAGTGGTCCCTGAATCCTTGTTTATAACAGTAGCAGAATTATAGTTATGAAATAGCAACAAAATAATTTTATGGTTGGGGGTCGCTACAACCTGAGGAACTGTGCTAAAGGGTCACATCATTAGGAAGGCTGAGACCCACTGAGCTAGAGAGTCAATGCAGTTGAATGTTTTTTGTTCTGAATGTTGAAATGGCCTCAAAATCCAATGCTGGCTCATTATTATATGACATTGCTTATGTATGTCCATGGTCTTTCAAATGTATTTTTCGTTTATGGTTTTGGATTAGCCATGTTCCTCATGGGCACATCAGAGAACCCTTGTAGATAATTTGGATAATCTGAATATGTGTGCACGTTCAGTAAATAGACTAATGGCCAGTTCTCACTGCCACTGTCGTTGGTCTCAACACTGGATGCTCAGCCATGTATTGAAATCTGCTGGGTTTCCCTGCATCTGACCATGAGGGAATCACATTCAGACTGCCTTTGGGGTGACCAACCCTGCACATACCTTGAGGTCACCACTGCCTTCCCCTTGTCACATTTAGCCCACCTCAAAGACTCCCTGTAGTTTAAATGAAGCGCCATCTGACTGAGGAAGTATTGAGAAGAGAGGCCCCTTTGGCTTGTGCCCCTGCCGCAGGTGGCCTGCCAGTCACACCCTTGGCTGGACCTTCACACATGACCCAGGGACAGCCTTGTCCTTGGAGCCTGGTGCCCGTGCAGGTCACAAACACAGGCTCTCGCTGTGCTTCCTCATCAGGCTCCTTGGAGATCACAGTCTTCTTCCAGCTAAATCTTGGAACACTAATGTTGACCGGCAGTGTTGGGGACTCCCACCTGGCAGTCAACTATGGTAGCAAACTGCGGCATGAGGTTGCCGCAGCAGCCCTGTGTTCCCTGTGTCTCCACACTGTAGAGTGCACATGCTTAATCTATTTTTTCTTACAATCTAATAGTTTTTTCCAAAGTAAAACCACTATAAAATAGGATTATTGTCCTGTCCAGCAAGCAACTAAAAGCTGAGTTCCTACACTCTGCCTTCTGCAAACCCAAGGCCTATGGTCTTTACGCCATCATCCAGGTAGCTCTGTCAGTGCGGGAGGCAGAAGTCATCTAGTCAGTGAGGCTAAATCACATTTCCGATGTTGGTTTTATTTGTTAGTCAGTTTCCTAGGAACCAGGTCCTCCTCATTCCCTCATTCGTTTGTCTGTAACCCCTTTAAAAAGACTGTCCTTTAGAATCTCTTTTAACAAGATTTTTATCACGCTGTGATGAGACTGACTTTCTCTTAAAAGATTTCTAAGTCAGGCATGGTGGTACACACCTTAATCCCAGCCCTCTGTGAGTTTGAGGCCAGCCTGGTCTTCCGATTTTAGGACAGCCAGAGCTACACAGAGAAATCCTTTCTCAAATCTCAACAAAAGAAAAGATTTTTAAAAACCTGGTTTCATGTATGAACAAAGTTTCTTCAAATTTTGAGTTTCAAAGATGTTGAAAGTATTGAGTTTTAGAACAGCGATTGCAGTTTAGAAATATAGTTAATTCAGCTTTTAAAAAAAGAGGTTAACCTTCGATATAGAACTATAACTTTTGGAATTTATGTTGCTTTTACAGAGAAAGATACTATGGATGTATGGTGCAATGGCCAAAAAATGGAGACAGCAGTAAGTTACCATTTACATATTCCTAGTGTGTGTGACTAACAGTTCCTCATTCTAGACAAGGGGTTTGGCTCTGGGGAGGATGAGAGCTGTGGTTGGGGTCAGTTAAACTGCCAGGCATACACAAGGGCCTGAGTTAGGATTAGGATTCCCAGTGCCATGTAAAAGGCATATTCATACACATGCACAGAACATCTGTAACTCCAGTTCCAAGGGGTCCAGTGCCTTCTTCTGACCTCTGCTGACACCAACCACACATGTGGTGCACAGACATACATGCAGGCAAAGTGTGCAGACACATAAAATTTAAAAATACATAAAAATAAAACTTGGGGTGTTTTTTGGTGTTGTTTTTTTCTTTTGAGACAAGGTTTCTCTGTGTAGCCCTGGCTGTTCTGCTGTCCTGGAACTCACTCTGTGGACCAGGTTGGCCTTGGACTCAGAGATCCACCTGCCTGTGGTATCAAAGGTGTGCACCACAACACCTGCTTCTCAAAGTGTTTTTGTTGTTGTTGCTGTTATTAAAATGAATCTTAACACAGTAAATCAAGGCTAGGGTTGTAGCTCAGTAGTAGGGCACTCATCTAGCTAACACGTGTGAGACCCTCAGTTCTGTCCTCACCTCTGAAAAACTAACAGTAAGGCGGGCTTCTAGAAAGTATTAATGTATGTCATTTGTACAGAATAATGGTTTTCAGTAAGTACATGTGACTTTAAATAAAGTAAAATCTATGATCCGCTTGTTGTTAGTAACTGGCAGGAAGCCAGTGTGAAGACAGCCCTCTGTAACCCCACTCACTGCCTGCTTGGAGCTACAACGGCAGAAGCTTCCAGGCAGCTTCCCTATCTCAGCCTGCCCTGTGCAGCATGCCCAGACTGTCCCACTCCCATGTAGCATGTGCTGTTTTCACCCCAGTATCGTCACTAATGGGTGAAATTGCCAAGAAGGAACTTAGAGAGACTGTGTTAGCAACCTTTGTGTGGCCTTCCACAGGCTCCTTCAAAGTGCCCCAGGGCATGCCTGGGTGGGCTTACAGTACGTACCCTCTTACAGTACATGATCAGAGCTGTTGGTTACACTGAGTGTGTGCTAACCATACGCCTGGAGAAGTCACCTGTCTCTGCCTGTCTCCTGAGCTCTGGTGGGAACTCTTCTGTCTTACAGGACAGGCTTTCAGCAAGTTATTAAATTTGCTGCTCTTCAGTTTCTGTATCTATAAAATGAGGATAATAATATCACTTATGGCAGCTCTTGTGACACGATGCCCCTATGCTAGGATAGTGCACGTAACTGAGAATGTTTTTGACACACTCACCATTTAGTTTTGTAAACATTGTCCACACTGCAGACACAGAACTTTCTTCTCCTGAAACTTAAAATCTCTCTAGATTTTGAAAATTACAGCAAATCACAGGGCTCTAAACATAATCTTTGGGCTCTGATTTCAAAGTTTGACATTACGACCGGTACTTTTTAGATGATGTCAGTGCTCTGACAAGTATTTCTGGACACTGATGCTTCCTCCGTTGCTGTCCTAGGGCGAGTTTGTAGACGATGGGACTGAAACACACTTCAGAATTGGGAACCATGATTGTTACATAAAAGCCGTGAGCAGCGGGAAGAGAAGAGAAGGGATCATCCACACACTCATTGTGGATAACAGGGAGATCCCAGAGGTCTCTCAGTGACTGCTTCTGAATGAGTTCCAGGCTGAAGAGGTGACGTCAGGACTTGCTAATGACTGTGGTAATTAAATGTGTTCATGCTGTACATATCTGTAGATTTAATCTGCGATGTTTTTATTTTTATCTTTTGTTACTTGAAACTGTAATATTCTAATGGTCAAGAAAATGGAATCATAAAAATTTATTTTTTAACTAATGTGTTTCTAATTCAAATGGAAAATAAAATATGGACCCAAACCACTAACATCTCACCACAGTAACCTTGACTACAGTAAACACTGTAAAATAAAATGGTGCTGCTGGCTGTGGCCTACAGTGGGTTTGTTTTCATGTCTCACATGCGCAGGTAGGTTGGCCTGTATTTGAAGCAGCTGGTTTATAATCATGCAATTTGTGTAACCAGAGAAAACAAAAAGCATTTTCTGTCTGAAAACATGAAAAAAAATCCGATAATGTCATATAAGAATTTAATTTAGGTGCTAGAGAGATGGTTTAGCAGTTAGGAGTTCATGGTGCCCTCTTGCGGAGGACCTGGGTTCCATTCCCAGTATCCACACGGTAGCTCACAACCATCTGTAAATTCCAGTCCTTGGTGATCTAACACCCTATTTTGGCCTCCAAGGATTATCAGATATGCATCTGGTGAACATACATACCTTCAGACAAAACACTTATATACATAAAATAAAAATAAATCCCTCAAAAATGAAAAGATTTCCATTTATCTGGGTGTGGTGGTATATGTTTTTAATTCCTGTACTTGGGAGGCAGAGGCAGGCTGGTTTCTATATTTTGCGGGTCAGCTTGTAAGATAGCAAATTCCAGGCCAGCCAGGGCTGCGTTGTGAAAACCTTGTCTCAAAAAAGAAAGGAAGAAAAGAGATGGTTAAATAGGAAGGTGCCTGCCACCAGCCCAGTGATCTGTGTCCAGTCCCCAGGACCATGGCAGAAGGGAGAACTGATTCCTCGAAGTTGTGCTTGGATGTGTGCTCTGGCACGTGTGCCCAAATCCATACCCACAAAGTTAATTTTTTAAAAACTGAATTTAGAATGTGGGTTTATGAAGAGGTTGCTTTATTTTCATTTGTATATGGGAGGAAATAAAGAGAAAAAGAAATCTCACTTACATGGACTGTGTCAATCAGAAGAGAGTACTGCTCCTATCCACAGCACCACGCAGGCGCCTCTGCGACCAAGGCAGGCACTGCTCCTGTCCACGGCTAGACTGCTCTCCCGTGGTTTGCCTCCCTGCCCTTTGTAAGTCTTTCGTGCCTGGCACCCACTGTGCCCACATCTGAAGGTCAGAAGACAACCTCAGGTGTGGTCCCCACTGTTACACCACAAGACCGACTCCGATGTAGAAACAGAGTCTTTATTCACTCGTTAACTCGGGTCCCTACGCCCATCTGAAGCAGCACAGGAGAGACCCAGAGCAGAAAACAGGTTTTTTTTTTGTTTTTTTTTTTTTGTTGTTGTTTTTTTTTTTGGTTTTTCGAGACAGGGTTTCTCTGTGGTTTTGGAAGAAAACAGGTTTATATAGGGGCAGAGGCTTGGGGAATTCCAAGCCCTGGGGCTTGTGATTGGCTGCCCCCTAGTGGTGAGGGGAATTCCAGACTTCCAAGCTTCTGATTGACCGCTGTCCAATGATGTAAGGGTAATTCCCAACTGTCAGTAACTGCCTTAGGCTTTGATTGGTCTGTTTTCCCTGTTCAGGGATTGGTGGTTTCAAGTCAGGGGCAGAGATGGCTCCCTTTTTGAGGCCAAACTGTGTTTCTTTTTCTGGTTCTTTCTACCTTTTTAGCCTTAATTTGGGGGCCAAGGCAACTATCTTTGGTATGTCCTGAATCTAGGGACTTAGTGAGTTCTTTTGGTCCTAGTTTCAGGGTCCGGGGACTTTTCTCTGGCTCTAGGTTTGGGGACAAACTGTCTCTTCCCCGGCTCTGGTCCCGTTTTCAGGGTGTGTTTCTTTCCCTGGCTCTGGACCTGGAGCCAAGCTGCTTGGGGGTTGTGCTAGGGCTATGGACTTACTGAATCTGGGGACCTGGGCCTCTCACTCACTTCCACTTGGTTTGAGACCAGTCTCTTGTTTGATGTTGGACAGGCATTTGGAGACCTAGGTGCAGGAATAGGATGGACCCTAAATTTGCACTCCATTTATACATAAACACTGAGCGGCCCCCAGTCGGAACCCCAAGCACTATTCTGATGGCCCATAACAACCTGACAAGTTAGGTGAGAGCAAAACCAATTCAAGTGCCCACTCAACAAGGACGGAACAGATAATGTATCAAACGCAACCAAAAACCAAATCTCCAGATTAAGGTACTACCACAAAACACAAACAATATGAATGACCAAGATAAAACATCTCCAAAAGTGTGTATTCTCATATTCCCTGAGAAAAGCAAATTAATGACAAAAAAAACAATTTCAAAATAGCTGTATAAATATTTTTGAAGGAACTCAGAAAGGATATGAATGAATGCCAGAATGAAGACGGAAAATAGTTGAATGAAATAAAGGAAGCAATTCAACATATGAAAATTGAATTGAAGAGAATTTCTGAAGAAAAGTCCAAATGAAATAAAACTCAGAATCAAAAATTCAGTAAATCAAATAGATGGCATGGGAAAGAGAATATCATGGCTTAAAGACAAGGTAGAGGTGTTTCTGGATAACTAAGTCAAAGAAAATGTTAAATCTAAAAAATAAATAAAACCAAACCCATGAACAGAACATGCAGGAACTCCCAGACAGTGTAAGATAACAGAAACTGAATCACAGAGAAGAAGAAACCCAAGTCAAAGGCACAAAAATGTTTTCAACAAAATCATAGAAGAAAGCCCCCCAAATATAAGAAAAGAGAAATGGCTATCAGGGTGCCGTGTATGTGCATAACACCAGTTAGACAGGGCCAGAAAAGAAATCCCCCATGCCATATAGTAGAACTCTGACGTACAGAACAAGACAGGACACTGAAAGCTTCAAGAGAGAAACAAGCCACCTATAAAAGCAAGCCCGTGAGAACAACCGACTTCTCAGTGGAGATTTTAAAAGCCAGAAGGGCTTGGACTGATGACCTCAGATGTCAACCGAGACTCCTGGACCCCACAACACTATCAGCTGTACTAGAAGGAGAGAACAGTCGCCACAACAACCGACGAAAGGAATGTGTGAGCACTGAGCCACCTCTGAAGAGGACACTGGGACAAACACTTTGATCGAAGAAAAGGATGAAAACCAGCAAGAGAACACCGGAATATATAAACAGTTTAAGAACAATCAGTCAAAAGATTTAAGAAAATGTAAGTGATAGAAATTAATGCATGTCTTTAATTTACCATCTCAATTACCTACCCAATAACGAGACACAGACTAGCAGATTGGATTAGAAAAGCAAGATTCATTTTTTTTTTTACTGTCTCCAAGAAATGTATGTGTGTTTGTGTGTGTGTATGTGTATGTGTACTTCTATATGGGCCCCCTTCGGAAGCCAGAAAAGGACCCTGGATGCCCCAGAGCCAGCACTGCAGGCAGTTGTGAGCCAGCCAAAGTGGGGGGCTATGAGCTGAACCCCAGCCTGGGAAAGACCAGCAAATCTGTGATCTCCGGGTTCAGGTCAGAGACCCCAACTCAACAAAATTGGGTGGAGCGTGACTGAAGAACATGCATGCATGTGCACCACATGCAACACGCGTGCAGACTCACACCAATAAAGCAAAATATACACATTAGTGCGAAACCTTCCGCACCCTGGGGGAGGCGCTTCCAGAGCTGAATTACAGGAGCCCAGTACCAGCACTGGAGAGCCACAGCTGTAATAAAGGACGGAGCAGGACAGTAAGCAAACTGTCGGTGTTTACACCTGTCCTCCAGAGAGCACGGAATGGAGCTAAAGCAATATTGTTTATTTGAAGGACTTACATTCTTTTTCCAAAGCTCAGAATTCAAGTCATATTTGTTTTTATCAACTGATATCCAGAAAAATTAAACCTCTTATCTCCAAGATATTGGTGCCGGGTTCTCTAACATTAGAATACAGGGTGAACTGAAGACAGAGAGTCAAACAGAATTACGAGACACTGGTTTATTGTCACAAAGGGTTCTTTCGAGGTTGAAGGAGTGCAGGAGCACACGGCACATTTCATGAGATTCACAGGATCAAATACTTGGCAAAACTTAATTAGAAGTTCAATTGATGTGATCTCTGGGGAAGATGATTAGCCTGAAAAGAAAGGCATTTGCTTAGGGAAAAGCAACTTACATAATAGGTATGATTTACATATGCAGTAAAAATTAGAAATATTTTAAAAACCTCAACAATGCAAACCATTTACAGATACAAATATGCAATTCAAAGACTTGGGAGGTGAGCCAAAAGGAGCTCAACTTCAAGGTCAGCCAGGGGACCCTTAAAAAAGAAACCAATGGGGCTGGAGAGATGGCTCAGAGGTTTAGAGCATTGCCTGCTCTTCCAAAGGTCCTGAGTTCAATTCCCAGCAACCACATGGTGGCTCACAACCACCTGTAATGAGGTCTGGTGCCCTCTTCTGGCATGCAGGCATACACACAGACAGAATATTGTATACATAATAAATAAATAAATATTTAACAAAAAAAAAAAGAAACCAATGGTACAGTTAAGAGTACATGCTATCCTTGAAGTGTAAGAAGTGGCTCAGTGGTTAAGAGCATTTGTTGCCCGAGGAAGGACCCAGTTTGAGTTCAGGACCCATATAGTGGCTCATA
The DNA here is from genome assembly GCF_018167655.1 of Microtus oregoni. Taxonomy (NCBI): domain Eukaryota; kingdom Metazoa; phylum Chordata; class Mammalia; order Rodentia; family Cricetidae; genus Microtus; species Microtus oregoni. The sequence continues at coordinate 24,903,985 of NW_024543087.1, read as the reverse complement.
ACCATAACTCTAGGTGCAGGGGATCCGACACCCTCTTCTGACCTCTGAGGGAACAAGGCGTGTCTGTGGTGCAGACATACCTACATGCAGGGAAAACACATAAAACAAAGAAATCAAAGTATTTTTAAAGAATCTGCTGTCCTTATTAGAAAGCACAAACAGGTCTCTGCGCTGATATTCCTGCTCTAGAGGACAGGAGTGTTCATACGACTCCGACTCCCACATACGACCCTTCTTCACCTGTCCCTTGGATGAGTCCATCAGATAGAAGGAACAAGGAACAGTTGGGGTGTGTGTATGCGAGGAGGGGCCCTGACTGTTTACTTCTAGGGTTGTGCCAGACAATCAGAAATACCTACAAAATATGTGCTCAAGCATCTTCTAAAACAAGAGACCTTAGGTCGCAGAACAAGAGCTTGCTGCTCTGATGGAGGACTAGCCACCACCCACCTGTATGAAGCCTATACAGTAAGGTGCTCACGTGTAATGCAGCTATCACCTTTCTGATTTCTGAACGTGAGGGGATCGATATTGGCACATTACCCCATGATCCACAGAAAGAAAAGAAACCTCGCAGCCCGACAATCATAGAGTTCCCCTTTGTCCTCTTGACCATCAGCGAGAGAACTTCACCACCTCCCAGCCTGTCTCGTCTCCCACTTTAAGGATGAAAACAGTGATACCAGGAATGTGACATCACTGCCTGATGTGGTCTGGCTTCTCCATCAGCTTTCTCCTCTGTTCCATCCCCAGCATCTAAACACCCAGCTCTGCACCATAGAAATCTCATCTGTCTTTATGCAACGAAAGCAAGAGCTCAGAGCGCTCCCGTGCAGCTCTGAAGGGCGACTCTGACACCCTACTGTAGTAATAGGGGCGGCAGGGCTGCGTTCTCAGCACCCCAGGCCGCCTGCCCGGCTAGCTTATGCCCAAAATAATTACACAGACACTGTATTCTTTTAATCACTGCTTGGCCCTTTAGCCCTAGCCCTTACTGGCTAATCCTGTTATCCCGATCAACCCATCTCTAATAATCTGTGAGAACCGGTCTTACCGGGAAGATTTTAGCCTAGTCCATCCTGGGTCGGAGCTTCATAGCATGCGTCTGCCCAGGAGCCAGGAGCATGGCGTCTCTCTCTGAGGCGTCTCTCTCTGGCGTCTGCTCCCGAGAGAGCTGTGGAGTCTCTGACCTCACTTCCTCTTCCTCCCAGTATCCTGTTCTGTTTTCTCCTCCCACCTATCTTCTAACCAATAAAATGGGCCAGGGCAGTTCCTTTATTAGCCAATGACCTTCCTCCATCATTTCCCCTTTTTCGGTTTAAACAAAAAAAAAAAAAAGGCTTTAACATAGCAAAATTACATATAACAAAACAGTTATCAAGTAAAAGTTACAACAATCTTTATCATAACTAAGGAAAACTATAACTATAACTAACTATTCTTAACTCCATCAAAGACTCCAGAAAGATACACTACTACCTAAGCAAACAAGAAAAAAGCAACTTTTAAAACTCTAGAAATGACAGAGACATCTCGCTGCCTGGACAGTCACCCAAAGTTCCTCTGTATCGTTGGGGCATCCATCTTCAGCCTTCAGGCCCATGGTATCCAGCAGACATTTCCATAAAGCAGGAAAATTCAAAGTCAGTTCAGTCACTATCTGTTGTGTCCTGCAGAATGTCTCGCAGACTCTTTCATGAATCAGGAACCCCGAAAGACCATCTCACCTTAGGCAAGTTCAGTAGTCCTCTCTCTGCGGGTTCTCTGTGTCCAGTTTATGCAGTAGTCCAGGCAAGAGCAGTTTCTTGCCCAAATGGCTATCAAACTCCATAATGATCCTCTTCGATGCCCATCTTCCTCTCGAAGTAGATTGGTGCTGCCAGGAGCAGAGTGTCTCATTGTCATGAAAAGTCCTCAGTTATTAAAACATTAAATGTCCTATTCTGTAATCTTTGAAAGACATGAAGAATGTCTATCTAAAATATATCTCTATATATCTAGAAAATCTAACTAACATGACTACAAGCTTTACTATTATCGATGATTATCCATTAACAACCTATATTTCTTAATTATACAGTACATATTTAAATGAACTACACAATCACAATACCTTAATCAAAATCAGAAACACTTATACATATAACAAAATTGACCTTAAATCTCTATCAATAAAGCAAAATCTATACTAATGCAAATTATTCATATCTGTATCATATCCCCCTTTAAATGTAAAAGAACATTTATAAACAGTTTTTGGGAATTTGGGCGCAATTATTTCTCTCCAAACTGCTTCCTGCTGAATGGGGGCGTCGTTAATTTGGTCTTTCATGGTATAACCTGTGTGCTAGTTTCATCTCAGTTGGCAGTTGAGCGAAGCAATTTTTTGAAGGCGTTCACACCAACCCTTCAGGAGGGCGTGGTCCATCATACCAAATCGGAATAGAAGAAATGAACAGGGTCTCATCCTCTGTGAAAACAAAATAAGAAACTCCTTTCCAAAGTATCATATCCTTAGATCCAAATTCATAATATCTATGTTGGATTAGTTCAGCAGTATTTATAAATAAATATCTTTTAGTAGCTTTTGCTCTTTCCTCAGCATGCAAACAAATCAAAGAGAGCATAATAGCATACAGTCTCAAAATTCTCTGTGTATTTTCCATCTTTGTACAGCTTTGTTTTAACCTCTATTTCGTTTATTTTTTACTTTTAACTTTTTGCTTTTTGAGACAGGTTCTCTGTATCTTTGACCTGAAGTAACTCTGTAGACCAGGCTGTCTTTGAATTCTCAGAGATCCGCCTGTCTCTGCCTCCCAGGCATTGGGATTAAAGGTGTACACTACTACACCTTGAACTCACAGAGATCTGTTTGTCTCTGCCTTCTAGGCACTGGGATTAAAGGCGTGTGCTACCACACACAACAACTCTCTTCCTTTTTTTGTTTTTTAGTTTAAGAACTTCAACTTTTAGTCTGCATATATTTTTAACACAGTTTAAACCATTCAGAAATTTTCTCTGTCTTTGAATCTCTCTTTACTGTATATCTCTCTTTTTCTGACCACATGAATCTTTAATTTACCAAGCAATCTCAGTAGGACTAAAGGCGTGGCTTTGCCAACTAGATCCAGTCCATTCCTTAGCTTTCCAGCCTCATGGCTGAGGTACTGGCTGTAGCCATGTTTACTGTGACAACTCTACGGCATTTCAAGGTCCCTACCAGCAAGCGAGCTTCAGCAGCCTGTGCTTGCAAACAGCACAAACCGCCTGTGTAAAAGAGTCAGAGTTTGCCCTGGCAGGACAACCCAGAAAGCCCGCATTTTTAAATGGCGCAGCTTTTTTCCTGCTATGGCTGAAAACCGAAAAGCATGCGTTCAGCTTTTCGTCAACACCGTTTAAGTGTTTCATGGCAGGACCTCTTAATGAGCTGCAGGCTTTGCAGCTAAAGCTGAGTCAGGAAGCCTCTCTTAGATGAAAGCGCATGCTTGCCTCTAACAAGAAGAGCAGACCCGAGAACACAGCGAGTCTAGTTGCCATCAAACAAATCGTAGCACTTTACTCCAAATGCTCTATTCAAAAGCTCTGTCTCCCGCAGGAGCCAGACAGAGATCGCAATGGCGGCACAGCCCCAGGAAGTCGCGCTTTAAAATGACACAGCGTTTTTTTTCTGCTACTGTTGCCGAATCAGGAAATCTCTCTACAGCACGCCACCAACAAACAGCAAAAATCTGTGTTAAACTCTCTTTCCCTTATTTTTAAGCCTTCTCAGGTTTTTTAAATGGGTTTAGTTGTTCGACGTCTGGGCGCCAACTGTAGTAATAGGGGCGGCAGGGCTGCGTTCTCAGCACCCCAGGCCGCCTGCCCGGCTAGCTTATGCCCAAAATAATTACACAGACACTGTATTCTTTTAATCACTGCTTGGCCCTTTAGCCCTAGCCCTTACTGGCTAATCCTGTTATCCCGATCAACCCATCTCTAATAATCTGTGAGAACCGGTCTTACCGGGAAGATTTTAGCCTAGTCCATCCTGGGTCGGAGCTTCATAGCATGCGTCTGCCCAGGAGCCAGGAGCATGGCGTCTCTCTCTGAGGCGTCTCTCTCTGGCGTCTGCTCCCGAGAGAGCTGTGGAGTCTCTGACCTCACTTCCTCTTCCTCCCAGTATCCTGTTCTGTTTTCTCCTCCCACCTATCTTCTAACCAATAAAATGGGCCAGGGCAGTTCCTTTATTAGCCAATGACCTTCCTCCATCACCCTACAGTGATGATTGAAGCTTTTTATGTTCAACACCATGTTCCAATACGCATAGTGTGTAGACTGAGGCCCAAGGAAATGTAGAAATGTATTTAATTCTCAGAGCAAACTTAGAGGACTAGATCCAAAACGACAGTCACCATGACATCTGCTGCGGAAAATTTAAGAAGTGTTACATTTCTTTATGCTGTGAAACGTTTGTTTGATGATGCACAGATGTGTTGCATTCTTTTATGTTGCATTTGTTTAACTCTGTGAAGCTGTGTTACTTTGCCTGCCTAAAACACCCGACTGGTTTAATAAAGAGCTAAAAGGCCAATAGCAAGACAGGAGAATGGGTAGGCAGGGCTGGCAGGAAGAGAAAATAAATATGAAGGGGAATCTGGGACAAGATATCAGGGAGCAAGAGAACAAGAAGAGGACATTAGGGGGCAGCCATGAGTAAGAGAGAACGAGAGACATACAGAAGTAAGAAAAGAAAAAAAGTCCAGAGGCCAAAGGTAGATGGGATAATTTAAGAAAAGCTGGCAAGATTTAAGTCAAGCGAAGGCCAATGATTCATAAGTAAGAATAAGCGTCCGTGTGTGATTTATCTGGGAGCTGGGTGGCGGACCTCCAAAGAGTAAAACAAACAAACAACAACAGACAACAATGCAGCTTTCCTGAGTCCAGGCTCAGGGTTCTTTCTCAAACAACAGTTTTGGAAATCATAAATGGAAGTCCCCGTCTCTGACCTCCATCTTTGGAGGCCCCGCCCTTGTGCCCACCGAACCTTGACCCCTCCTCAGAGGAGTGTCCAGGCAGCCTGCCAAGCCTCCCCCCCCCAGTCTATTTAAACTGCTCCCCAGAGAGTCCCTTCGCGGTCCCATGTCCGACCCCTGTCTTCCCTCCCCCCAGCCCTGTGGTCATATTGGTGGTTTCTCCTCGTGGGTGGGGGGCACCCAAGAGCACAGAAATCCCATTAAACCTGGATATCCTTTAATTCAGCTTGTTGTGATTTGACTTGATGGGGATTTTTTGGTGTCGGCAGAGAGCTCACGTTAGGAAATATTCTTAACAGTAAAGGAGTTAATTGATTCTTATTTTTCTTATCTATAAATGTGGTAGCATTATGTTTTAAGATATGTGAGGACATTAGAAATACTTCAAAAGTTTACTTACAATTCTAGGGCCAGGGCTGTGGTACAGTCATGGAGCTCTTTCATAGGAAGCATGAGGCATGTTCCACTCCTATCCTGTCAAAAATGAGTAAATACAATTATGGGAAAAGATAAGTTTGTCTTACATGAATGTTTGATTTTAGTACCGTGACCTTTCACCCCGGTAGTGAGCCATCATTCTACCGACAACAGGAACTTACCGACAACTGTCAGCTGAATGGCCCTCTTAGCAGCACCAGTGCCATGGAACACTTCACACTGGTAGGTGCCAGCGTCAGAGAGCTGAACATTGGTTATATTTATAGACGCATCACCAGACCGGAGATCATTACTGGTAAACTTCACACGCCCTTTCATATCTTGATAGAAGCCATCATAAATTTTGTCTGCTAAACTTACAATAAACTAAAAGAAAACCAAAACATAAGAAAAAACAAACATAGGCTGAGGAAATGGCTCAGGGGTTAGACGCATGTAGTTCTCTTCCAGAGGACCCAGGATTGGGGCTTAGCACCCACATGGCAGGTCCCAGTGGCCTGTAACTTCATATCCCTGGGATTAAGCAGCCACTCTGGCCTCCACTGGCATTGGGCATGCACACGGTACACAGATGAACATAAAAACAAAAAGACTCACATGAAATAAAAAATAAATCTTAAAAAAATCTTTTGTTAAAGCCTGTCTATACCATGTTATCACAGAATTTAAAAATGAAATAGAAATGAGAGATAAAAGAGATACGGAAGAAGAGAGAGAGAAAGTAAAGAGAACCAGAGAGGAGGCTCAGTAAATAAAGTGATGGACAAACACAAGAACCTGAGTTAGGAATCCAGAGCTAGTGTAAGAACCAGACATGATTCCTGCCCCTAGAGGCAGGGTTGGGGGCAAAGCCTAGGCCCTTGTGGCTAGTCAGTCTAGCCGTCGGTGAGTTCCAGTTTCAGTGAGAGATCATATCTCAAACATGTGATGGACAGAGAGCAGATGACACCTGACCTCCACCTCTGGCTTCCACATGCATGCTCACACATGTATACATGCATCTGTACACACATGTACTACATTACATACACAGGAAGAAGAGAAAGGAAGGAAGAAAGGAAAGAAGGAAGGAGAAGAGAAAGGAACACATTACAAGGAAACCTACACTACTTAAAAACAGAACGAGGAAGTAAAAATTGGCCAGTGTGGCCTGGGGTGTAGCTCCACAACCCTATTTTTTATTACTATTTTAAGCTTTTTTATTAATTTGAATCATATTTAGGTCGAGCCATGTGTGGTAGCACTCACCTATAATCCCAGCATGTACTGGGATTTTTTCTTTTGGGCCACCAACCAGCTCCCAAATCATGGTGCAGAGACTTATTTTTAGTTTTGAATGCTCAGCCTAGCTTAGGCTTGTTTCTGGCCAGCTCTTTTAAATTAAATTAACCTTTTTTTTGTATACTTTTTGCCTTGGGGCTTATTACCTTTCTTACTTCTGTATATTCTACTTCACTGCTTCTCTGTGTCTGGCTGGTTTTGTGCCCCTGGCTTGTTCCTCATTCTCTTCTTCTCTTGTTCTACCTCTTCTCCTTCCAAGCCTAGATTTCACCTATTTATTCTCTCTGCCTGCCAGCCCCACCTATCCTTTTTCCTGTTTTGCTATTGGCCTTTCAGTTCTTTACTAGACCAATCAGGTGCCTTAGGCAGGCAAAGCGAAACAAATGCAACACCTCTTTACATCATTAAACACACGGCTTCACATTGTTAAACACACACAGCTTCACATTGTTAAACACACACAGCTTCACATTGTTAAACACACACATCCTCACATTGTTAAACACACACAGCTTCACATTGTTAAACACACACAGCTTCACATTGTTAAACACACACAGCTTCACATTGTTAAACACACACAGCTTCACATTGTTAAACACACACAGCTTCACATTGTTAAACACACACATCCTCACATTGTTAAACACACACATTCTCACATTGTTAAACACACACATCCTCACATTGTTAAACACACACATCCTCACACTGTTAAACACACACATCCTCACACTGTTAAACACACACATCCTCACACTGTTAAACACACACATCCTCACATTGTTAAACACACACATCCTCACACTGTTAAACACACACATCCTCACATTGTTAAACACACACATCCTCACACTGTTAAACACACACATCCTCACATTGTTAAACACACACATCCTCACATTGTTAAACACACACATCCTCACATTGTTAAACACACACATCCTCACATTGTTAAACACACACAGCTTCACATTGTTAAACACACACATCCTCACATTGTTAAACACACACATCCTCACATTGTTAAACACACAGCTTCACATTGTTAAACACACACATCCTCACATTGTTAAACACACACAGCTTCACATTGTTAAACACACACAGCTTCACATTGTTAAACACACACATCCTCACATTGTTAAACACACAGCTTCACATTGTTAAACACACACATCCTCACATTGTTAAACACACACAGCTTCACATTGTTAAACACACACAGCTTCACATTGTTAAACACACACAGCTTCACATTGTTAAACACACACATCCTCACATTGTTAAACACACACAGCTTCACATTGTTAAACACACACATCCTCACATTGTTAAACACACACAGCTTCACATTGTTAAACAAATGCAGCATAAACGAAAGCAATATCTAAGGTAATATTCTGCAGCATAAACAAATGTAACACATCTTTGCCAAGCTAAAATAATATTCTATACCATCAGCACTCAGAGGCCAGAAGAGAGTTCTGGGTCACCTGAACTGAAGTAACAGACAGGCGTGAGCTGCCATGTTGATGCTGGGAACTGAGACCAGGTCCTCTAGAAGAGTAGCCGGTGCTCCTAAGTACTGAGCCAAATCTTTGGCTTCTATATTCCCATTATAAATGGAAACCAATGTGGTTAAGTAACATTCATTATGATTGAATAACACAGCCCAGTACTAGATAAGGGTTTGGTTAAATAACATTCATTATGATTGAATAACACAGCCCAGCACTAGATGAGGGTTTGGTGACACTGGACAGGACCATACACTTGTTCTTTCTGGTATGCCCTTATTTCCCAGCTGCCTCTGGGGGTGTAGTAAAAAAACCAAGAAAAATCAAGAACAGGTCACCCTTTGTCCCCCCACCCAAGAAAGCCATCATAATTTGCCTATGAAATGTAACTAAAAAAGACAAATTGCTTTTTGTCTTATTGCGATTTAGAAACCAGGCATGATGGGCCATACTTGTAGTTCCGGTGACTAGGGGCACTAAAGCTTGAGGACGACAAAAATAACAGACATAGACTCTGACATCTGACAGAGCCTAGTGACTCTGTCACACACACTCTGCGCACACACACACACACACACACACACACACACACCCTTGCTGCCCAGCCTGCTCGGCACACTCCTCTTTTTCTTTGCCTCCTGTCACCAACGTTCAAGTCCACATTCTCAGAACTTCCACATCTTGTCCCTGATGTGTTCAAGGAATCTGATGGCCCTCTCCTCTTCTGAAATCTCCGGTCATTCTATCCATGTTCACAAGTCTGGGCAGTGGGCCTTCTAGCCACGATACCACGCCTGCCTAGTGAGACTGAGCAGGCACAGGGCACACTCACCATACGATTCACCACCTCATTTTCAGGTCCAGTGAGCAGCATCCAGTCAATGAACAGTGGTCCTTGGTCCTCGGGGCTAAGGGTGAACATGCAGGGCAGGTGTGCAGTTTCCCCTTGGACTTCCTGAACTGTCTGCTCTGGAGTAGTGATGTTCACACCTCCAGTGAAACCTGGGGAGAGAAACATGGGCATGACACTGAACATCTGCTGTCACTCACTGGCTGAAGCCAATCAGGAGACAGGAAAAGGAGAGGTGGGTGAGACCTGGACCTAGCAGGATGCAGTTCCCTCCCCCCCCCCCCCCCCCGATGCCCAGGTTTTAGTTTGTGTCTTCATGAAAGTACAATGACTGTGGACATTATGTCATCCTATATGATTCCCTTAGAGCACCACCCACTTCCCAGAGTCACAAGCTTCTGCTAGTGAGTGCTCGCTCTTCCCAGCAGATGTAGACAAGAGTATTTAGCCAGAGTTTTTGGGAGATGGTGTGGGACAATTGTCTATTGTCTGCCAATTATGTTTTAAATAAATGCTGACTGGCCTGTAGCCAGGCAGGAAGTATAGATGGGACAACCAGACAGAAAGTAAAGGCGGGTCAATGAGAACAGGAGAATTCTGGGAAGGAGGAAGCCCATTCCTCCCCAGTCCTGTCCCAACCACAGAAGAAGGAAGATGTGATTACCCCGCTGAAAAAGGTACCGAGCCATGTGGCTAACATAGAGACGAATAGTTGGTTAATATAAGTTATAAGAGTTAATAAGAAGCCTGAGCTAATGGGCCAGTTTATCATTAATATAGACCTCTGTGTGATTTCTTTGGGGCTAAATGGCTGTGGGACCTGGTGGGAGGATAGAAACCAGGCAGGACAGAAACCCAGACAACAGGGAGATCAGTTTTATCTATAAATGGAAGGTCAAAATGATCCATGCTAGCCACAGTGCCACAGGCTCCCTGGGGACTCTGTGTGCGTTGCCCCCCAGAGGCCAGAAGAAGGCATAGAATCTGAGACTGAAGTCACAGAGAGCTGTGAGCTGCCAACTGGGTGCCGGAAATCAAATTCTGGTCCTCTGGTAGAGCAACCAGTGCTCTTAACCTCTGATCCATAGCGCTAGCCACACATAATATTTTAAAAACCTTCCAGTTATATCACACTTAAAGATGATGCTGCAAATTCTGTTTTGTTCTGTTTGATGTTCAATAATCTGAGTGCTAAACAAATAGCAATTTCAACAAAGTTGGGATGAAGCTCTGTGGGTAAAATGCTTGTCAGGCTAGTCGATGACTTGAGTTTGATCCCTGAAAGCCACCGTGGAAAAAGAATGTCAGCTCCTGAAAGTCGTCCTCTAACATCTCCCCGAATGCTATGGTGCCTGTGTATCCACACAGATACTCACATGTGCGCTCTCTCTCTCTCTCTCTCTCTCTCTCTCTCTCTCTCTCTCTGTGTGTGTCTTTCTCTTCTCTCTCCCTCTCTCTCTGTCTTTCTCTCTCTCTTCTCTCTCTCCTCTCTCTCTTCTCCTCTCTTCTTTCTCTTCTCTCTCTGACACACACACACACACACACACACACAGTTACATCCCCAGCATCCTAAACACCCAGCTCTGCACCATAGAAACTCATTTGTCCTTTGTGCAGCGAAAGCAAAAACTCAGAGCTCAGAGTGCTCCCACGCAGCTCTGAAGGGTGACGCTGGCAGGTACAGTGACAACTACAGCTTTTTATACACCATGTGTCAGTACACATAGAGTAGACCGAGGCCCAAGGAAATGCAGAAATTTATTTAATTCTCAGGGCAAACTCAGAAGACAAAGTTCGAAGCAACAACAACACAGCTCTCCTGAGTCCAGGCTCAGGGTTCTTTCTCTTTCTTTCTCTGTAGCTTTGGAGCCTGTCCTGGAACTAGCTCTGTAGACCAGGCTGGCCTCGAACTCACAGAGATCCGCCTGCCTCTGCCTCCCAAGTACTGGGATTAAAGGCGTGCGCCACCATCGCCCGGCACACTTGCAACAAAACTCTTGTCCGTCCTAGCTATCAGAAATGTGGAGAACCATATATCACCCATGGACCTCCTGGCCTCTCAGGACCTCCCATCCCAACCTTCTGCTGACCAGAGCTTACTGAAGTTGGAACTAGACCTGGAAAGACATGAAGAAGGTAGCAGAGAGGAGGAGCAGCCCTGGGGGTGTGAGCATTGGTCAATGTTAGCTCACACAGGCAGGAGCAACAGTGGGGTGTGGTCCTTCAGTGTCAGCTCACACAGACAGTAGTAGGTCTGAAAAGAATAGAGACAGAAGCTGTAGTCCTCGGCACAAGTTCCACAAAAGAAAACAAGGTTTCAACCTTTTTACATCTTAATTCTCTCCTGAACAGTGCACATTCCTTTACTGAACAAGGAAGGGTGATTTGAGAGAGGGAGGGAGGGAGGGAGGGATACAACTAACAAACTACTCTACGCCGCAGTTCAGAACCAAAAGTAACTCGAAAAACAACATGTCCCCCACCCCAATTATTAATCCCATTATAAGAACGTCAATCAGAACAACCTATAAGATCTTGCAGACAAAGCATTCTAAAGAATGGTTATAATTATGTTTAAGCAACTTAAAGAGGACCCTTCGCAGAAACCTGCACAATAAAGCCAGTCGGAATCCTAGTATGGACAGGGCAGGGAACTTATAAAGCGCACCTCTGAGGAGCATGGGAATTGATGGTTGCTCATGGAGAAGTGAGAGGCTGCTCATGTGTCTGTAGTTGATCTACAACCCACAAACAAAAGGCCACACTGAGTGACATGTTAGGGGGAGAGGGAGGGGCAAATGGGGGAGGGGCAAACTGAGGGAGGGGCAAACGGGGGGGGGGGAGGGAGAGGCAAACTGAGGAAGAGGGAGGGGCAAACCGAGGGAGAAGGAAAGAGACAGCAAGAAGTTGAAAAGGAAAACAGGGAGGATGGGAGGGATAGGGGAGTAATTGGAGGTACCAACTGGGGTAGATTTTATAAAAATAGATTATATGCATGGATGAAATTCTTAAGCAAAAAAAAATAAACCTCAATCTACACTTATTTTTTAAATTGTCAATGAATTTTACAAAGTTTGAAATAGGCTGGGGAGGTTGCCATATGCTTTTAAATCCAGCACTTGAGAGGCAATGTAGGCATACATATCTCTGTTAGTTTGAGGCCATGCGTTCTACACAGATCCAGGCTATCCAGGAATGCATAGTGGGACCCTGCCTCACAAAAAAATAAATAAATAAACAAAACAAAACAGAAAACAAGTGGCTGGAAAGATGGCTCAGTGGTTAAGAGCACTGGCCGTTCTTCGGGAGGCCCCAGGTTCAATTTGCAGCACCCACACGGCAGCTCATAACTCTCTGTGATTCCAGTTGCAGGGGACCCATCACCCTTTCCTGGCTTCCAGGCATACATGCAGGCAAAACACTCATATGCACAAGATAAAATGAAGACACACAAACAAAATGAAGTAACAACAAAAGAAGTAACTCCTTTTCTTTTGCAGAAGAAAAAAAATGTGTTCACTTTATGTCTCATACAACGTGAAGACACTAGAAATAAAATTATCACTCTAGAGCTAGGGGTGTGGCCCAGTGCCAGAGCCCTTTCCTAGCAAGCCCGAGTCCTGGGTTTCACTCCTAACATAGCAAAAATGAGTCTAATTCTTACTCTAGAATCGAAGCTTTGTCTTATAGATCGCTGTGACTTCAGTGCTGTGAGAACCCACCCTGTTTCTAAGACACCCGTGACTAGCCACAGACATTTACCAGTGACAGCCAGCTGGATGTTCCTGTTGACAACGCCAGGGCTTTGTTTCACTCGGCACTGATAGGTGCCAGCATCCGACAGCTGGGTACTTGTTATATTTATGGATGCGTCCCCAGACCCGATGTCATTACTGGTAAAACGCACTCGTCCTTTCAGATCTGGATAGAAGTCATCACAAATTTTGTCTGAAGAATATAAAATAACCTGAAAGAAAATGAAAACAGAAGGAAAAAAATAATAAACTGACTAAAAACCGAACCAAACCGAGCGTACTTGTGCGCATGCGCGTGGTCACCTGCGGATGACGCCACTGAGGACCGAGGAAGGCACTGGGTGCTGTGTTTTGTATTTGCTATCTTATTCCTGCGAAAGGGTCTCAAATTGAACCTGGATGTAGGCGCGCAGCCAGAAAGTCCCAGCCATCGTCCCGCCTCTGCCCTTCGCATGCGTTACCACGCATGGCTTCTCGCGTCCAGTCTAGGGATTCCATCACAGTTCCTTGTGCATACACTCTTCTCACTCACTGAGCCAACACTCCAACCCAGTGTCGATCTCTTAGATAAAATGTGTCCGATGAAGCTAATATGCAGCATTTGAGATAAAACAAAATATTAAAGAACCGACTAAAAGACTAATGTGATGCAGGGACTCGGAGCCAGGATCCTTGGATGTGCCTCCTCCTCAGAGCTTTCTTTGCCTTTCCATTTGGCTCTGATCACTTTGATTAAAGAAAACTTGTGCAAGTCGGGCAGTGGTGGCGCATGCCTTTAATCCCAGCACTAGGGAGACAGAAGCGGTGGATCTCTGTGAGTTCAAGACCAGCCTGGTCAACAAGAGCGAGTTCCAGGACAGGCTCCAAAGTTACAGAGAAACCCTGTTTGTCTCAAAAACAAACAAACAAACAAACAAAGAACGAGGAAAGAGAAAACTACAGCAATATTTTATATATTATATATGATTTCCATAAATTAACACTGATATTTTATAGGCTTTAAAATTGTGCTTGTTTGTTGTTTTATTTGCTACAGGGCCTTACTGTGCAGTTCAGGCTGCATGTAAGGCTACGCAGCCCAAGCTGGCCTCAAACTCTCAATCCCCCTGCCTCAGCCTACCTACACGGAGAAGGATTGCATGCATGTGCTGCCATGCTCGGCTTTTTCTTTGCTTTGTAAGAAGTTCACTGTGTGGAAGAGTGAACTTGAAATGAGGAGAACAGACTGTGGGAATGTGGATGCTCACTGTACTGTGTACATCTCATGAGCCCTTTGCTGGGTATAGGAGCCTCATGTAAATCTTAAAACCCTGCCAGGGCCAGGTGCAGTGAGGTACACTTGCAGACCAGAACTGAGGAGGGGAGGTTAAAATGGGAGTCTGACTGGGTCCTGGATTCCTTCTCTTCTGAAATCTCCGGTCATTCTATGTTCTCAAGCCTGGAAAGTGGGCCTTCCAGCCATGATACCACGCCTGCCTAGTGAGACTGAGCAGGCACAGGGCACACTCACCACATGGTCCACCACTTCGTTATTAGGTCCTGAAAGCCGAAGCCACTCAACGTCCAGTGGTCCTTGGTCCTCGGGGCTAAGGGTGAACATGCAGGGCAGGTGCGCAGTTTCCCCTTGGGCTTCCTGAACTGTCTGCTCTGGAGTAGTGATGCTCACACCTCCAGTGAAACCTGGGGAGAGAAACATGGACATGACACTGAGCATCTGCTGTCACTCACTGGCTGAAGCCAATCAGGAGACGGGAGAAGGAGAGGTGGGTGAGACCTGGACCTAGAAGGATGCAGTTCCCTGCCCCTGGATGCCCAGGTTTTAGTTTGTACCTTCATGAAAGTGGAATGACTGTGGACATTATGTCATCCTATATGATTCCCTTAGAGCACCAACCCACTTCCCAGAGTTGTACTGACACAAGCTTCTGCTAGCGAGTGCTCGCTCTTCCCAGCAGATGTAGACAAGGAGATTTAGACAGAGTTTCTGGGGGTCAGTTTTGTCTATAAATGTAAGGTTGGATTGATTCATACTAGCCACAGTGCCACAGGCTCCTGGGGACTCTGTGGGCAGGGCACACTTGGGTAAATTTGGATACATTTTCTGTCAATTGTCTTTAATTCTAAGTTTTTTTTAATGAAAGTTGATAATTTTTATTGATACTTTTTTTCTGGTGGCAGTGGTACTGAGGATGGAAACCAAGGCCTATTTATATTAGGCAAGCAGTCTACAATGGGCTACATTCTTAGCCCAGAATGGTTAAAATGATTTCTGAGCAAAAAATTTTAATGAGGAAAATTTATAAAGAAACACTGCCAAGTTTCACATATACAGTATTAGGTTCTTTTCTCCTGCTTTCATTAAGACTCCACGACTAAGGACACCTGCAGAAGGAAGTGCTCATTTGGGTTTACAGTTCTGGAAGGATAAGGGTTCATCACCATCTCAGGGGAATGGCTGTCATGGCAACTTGCACTGGCAGCTGGCACAGCAATCTGAGCACTCCCATCTTGGGTAGGAAGCAGAGAGTGCACTATGAACAGTGTGTCGCTTCTGAATTCTCAAACCTTCCTTCAGTGGCACACTTCCTCCTAAACCCACCCAAATAGTGCCAGCACCTGGGAGCCAGACTGAGCCTGCGGCGGGCCGTCTCATTGCAACACTGCACACACATAAAGCCACTGAGTAACTGGCCTACGTGTTATGTTGAAGACTTTTTTTTTGTTTTGTTTTGTTTTTCGAGACAGGGTTTCTCTGTGGCTTTGGAGCCTGTCCTGGAACTAACTCTGTAGACCAGGCTGGTCTCGAACTCACAGAGATCCACCTGCCTCTGCCTCCCGAGTGCTGGGATTAAAGGTGTGTGCCACCATCGCCCGGCTAAGACATTCCTTATTTCATCGTCTTTCCTAGTTCCTTTCAAAAAGGGTCAATCATAATTATTTTAGTAGTTTTGAGAAGGCATTTTAAACTTTCACCACTTATTCTAAGGTTTGTATTCTGTAACACGTGCATTTAAGGCAGGCAAAGGAGCAGCTTCCATGCAAGCCCCCCCCACACACACACACATTCAGGCACACACACTCACACTATTCCATCCCCAGCGTCCTAAACATCCAGCTCTGCACCATAGAAACTTCATTTGTCTTTGCGCACTGAAAGCAGAAGCTCCCACGCAGCTCTGAAGGGTGACGCTGGAAGGTACAGTGACGACTACAGCTTTTTATACACCATGTGTCAACTCACGTAGACTGAAGACCAAGGAAGTGCAATGGATTTCATTCTCAGGGCAAACTCAGAAGACTGGACCCAACAGACAATGAAGCAGCTCTCCTGAGTCCAGGCTCAGGGTTTTTTCTCAAACAACAAAATTTCATTTATTTTGGAAATTGTGAAGAATTTTGCAAAGAAAGTAGGGACTTCTTATCTTTCTGTAAACGGAGACTGCGCATTCGTTTCCTGGCCACCCAGGTGCAAATAATCACAGAAACAATATTAATTACAACACTGCTTGGCCAATGACTCAGGCATATTTCTAACATCTTGAATTAACTGTTTTCTGATGGAGGAAGGTCATTGGCTAATAAAGGAATTGCCTTGGCCCATTTTATTGGTTAGAGGATAGGTGGGAGGAGTAGACAGAACAGAATGCTGGGAGGAAGAGGAAGTGAGGTCAGAGTCTCGACACTCTCCTCTCGGGAGCAGACGCCTGAGAGAGACGCCATGCCCTGCTCCCAGGATGAAGCTCCGACCCAGGATGGACATAGACTAGAATCTTCCTGGTAAGCGCACCTTGGGGTGCCATACACAGATGATTAGAAATGGGCTAAATTAATATGTGAGAATTAGCCTAGAAGAGAATGAGCCAAGCAGTGTTTAAAAGAATACAGTGTCCGTATAGTTATTTCGGGGCATAAGCTAGCCGAACAGGCGGCCGGGGTGCTGGGAGCCCCGCCACCGCTCTTATTACTACAGGTTTCTATTAATCTGTGTATCACCACAAGCCTATGGCCTACCAGTAAGTTTCCAGCGTCTGTCTCCTTCAGCAGCTATCCTGCCATAAGCCAAAGCAGCGTCTCTCTTAAGCATTGATAATAAAACATATTCATAGCATACAGAGGGGAATCTCACATCATCTTTCTTTCCTTCTTTTTTTTTTTGAGGGGGGGTTTGAGACAGGGTTTCTCTGTGTAACAGCCCTAATTATCCTGGCACTCACTCTGTACACTAGGCTGACCTCAAACTCACAGAGATCTGCCTGTCTCTGCTTCCTGAGTGCTGGAATTAAAGGCATGTGCCACCACCACCTGACTTCTTATTTTTCTTATGTAAAATGTGGTAGTTTTTGATTCCGTGTTATGTGAGGAATTTAGGGATACTTCAAAAGTTTAACATTATTCCTCTAGGCTAGGGGTGCGGCTCGGTGGCAGAGCCCTTTCCTTGTAAGCATGTTTCATCCCCAGCATATCAAAAATAAATAAATACAATTATTACCGTAAAAGCCATGTTTGTCTTACACAGATGCTGTGACTTATTACTGTGACCTTTTACCCCATGCCTGAGAAGCTCCTCTCTAGCAACAGCAGTGACTTACCAACGACTGTCAGCCGAATGGTTGTCATGCCAACACCAGGGGCTTTCTTGACTCTGCACTGATAGGTGCCACTGTCCGAAGGCCGAACGGTTCTTATTTTTATGGATGCATCACCAGACGCGACATCATTAGTTGTAAAATGGACTCGTCCTTTCAGGTCGTAGTAGTAGTCAGAATAAATTTTATCAACAGTATACAAAATAATCTAAAAGAAAGTCCAAAGAGAAGGGAAAAATTAGCCAAACCAGAAAACAAAATACACAAAATTTATTTCATTAAAGCCCTTTTCATACCATGCTGCCATAGAATCAAAAAATAAAAGATAGGAAAGGAAGAAGGGAGGGAGGGAGGGAAGGAAAGAAAGGAGAAAGGGAGGGAGGGAGGGAGGAGGAGGGAGGGAGGAAAGGGGAGGGAAAGGGGAAAGAAGGGAGGGAGGGATGATGGAGGTGGGTCATCTTTTTATCTGTTGTTTCATTGGTTAATTAATAAAGAAAACTGCTTGGCCCTGATAGGACACAAAATTAGGTAGGCAGAGTAGACAGAACAGAATGCTGGGAGAAAGAAGCTGAGTCAGGAGTCGCCATGATTCTCCCACTTCTGACAGACGCAGGTTAAGATCTTTCCTGGTAAGCCAGCTCGTGGTGCTACACAGAATATTAGAAATGGGTTAGATCAATATGTAAGAGCTAGCCAATAAGAGGTTAAAACTAATGAGCCAAGCAGTGTTTAAAAGAATACAATTTCCGTGTAATTATTTCGGATAAAGCTAGCTGTGCAGGCAGCCGGGTGCCAGGAACGTAGCCTGCCACTCCTATTACAACAGAGGGAGGGAGGAAAAGAGGGACAGAGGAAGGGAGGGAGGGACAGAGGAAGGGAGGAAGGAAGGAAGGAAGGAAGGAAGGAAGGAGGGAAAGACACAGGAGGAGAAGAGTGAGAAAGAGAGGTAGGAACAGGCAGGGTGAGAAAAACCTATGCTATTCAAAGCACAAAATGACAAAGTAGAAGTGTTTAACTCTGGTGAAGGGCAGCAAAATGGGCATCTCGGAAGATGGTTTTCCAGGTGGGCTCTGTGGGAACCTATTGAGGGGAGGGGCAGCAGTCCTTTTCTGTGTTTTCTGCCCCCTACTTGCTGATGCTCTCCCAGCCCCCTGGAGCTCTCCTTTCCTATCTTCCTCAGCACCTTGGAAGCTGAGCACAGTTAGGGGTCCACAGCTGGCTCCACAGCTGGCTCCCCCCGAGGAGCTGTTGTCTCCTCTGTCCATCTTCTCATCACACCCTCTTCACTCAACCCCTAAGTGTCAGCCGGTAGCACTGAAGATGTCTGTCCACCCAGCATTTACTCACACGGCAACCACACGAGAGTCTTGGATGAGGTTAAATGTCATGGCCCTGCCAAGGGAGAAGAGGAGTAGCAGGACCTGGGGTGGAAGCTGATACTGAGGATGCACAGAACACAGGGAAGGAGGGGTGGGGAGAGCAAGGCAATGAGGGTGGCCAAGTGCCCAGAGCGAGCTGGGTCCTAGTTCTCATGAATAGGGGAAAGCAGGGAGTTTGGGAAGCAGAGGACATAGAAGAAGTGCATCCTGGGAGGGGAAGACAAGCCATTCACAACCCAGGAAATCCCTCAATGATTGTCACGATGACTTGGGCAAACTGAGGAAATTGCTAAAGATAAGCAGTGGCCCGATTGCCCTGATTAACCGCTAACCAGAAGAATGCTACTTTCAGAGTTTAAATGACGACTTCTCTGTGAGCCACAAATAAAAATAAAATATTTATGAGGTGACTCAGTCCTTAAGAGTATTTGCTAGTCATCCAGAGGACCCAAGTTCCATGCTGAGTGGCCATGCTGGAGGCTCCCAACAGCTTGTAACTCCTGCTCTAGTAGATCCTGACTCTTTATCTGGCCTCTGTTGGAAACCCTTCCATGGGGTACACACACACACACTCCAAAATGTATATCCAATATGTATTACTATATTTTCATGTGCTTCCTTTCCCTGGGCTAATATAATTTATTAACATCACTTTTTGTCCTAAATACTTGATTTTTGCTTATTGTTTGGGGAGTGTGTGTGTGTGTGTGTGTGTGTTCATGGGCCTATGGGTCTGTCAGGCAAGTAAATAGTAATGGGTGGGTGTCCATCACGATCAGCCTCCACCTTCATCCCTTGAGACTTCGCCTTAGTCAGGGTTTCTATTGCTGTGATAAACACCGTGGCCAAAGCAAGCTGGAGAGGAAAGGGTTTACTTGGCTTATGCTTCATCGTCTCTGTTCATCACTGAAGGAAGTCAGGGCAGGAACACAAACAGGGCAGGGACCTGGAGGCAGGAACCGATGGAGAGTCATGGAGAGATGCTGCTTACTGGTTTGTTCCTCATGGTTTGCTCAGCCTGCTTTCTGATAAAACCCGGGGCCAGCAGCTCAGGGATGGTCCCACTGAGGATGGGCTGGGCCCTCCCCCATTAATAGCTAATTAAGAAAGTGCTTCGCAGGCTTGCCCCCAGCCTGATCTTATGGAGACATTTTCTTAATTGAGGTTCCCTCCTCTCCACTGAATGACTCCAGTTGTATCAAGTTGACATGAAACTAGCCAGCCCAACAAGGTCTCTCATTGAGCCAGCTGAGATAGAAGCCAGCAGGCCTCCACGGTCCTCTTGTCGTCTCCCCACTCCCTCCACCCCAGTGCTGCCATGACAGGCACGCATTCCCACACACCGCTTTCTCCATGAACGCTGGGATTTGAGTTCAGGTTCTCACGTTTGCACAGCAAGCCCTCTTACACACTCAGCCACCACAGGGGCCAGTCCAACACTGATTCGTTTTTAAAGTCAATGTGTCAGAAGAAGGTGATAGAAAACAGTTTAAATAAAATAAATACTAAAGAACCATTCAAAAGGCAAGTGAGAGCCAGTGCTTGGATGCGGATGGGATCACTGGCTGTGCTCCACCTCGGAGCTGTCTTTGACTTTCCAGTGTTCTTCATTTGGCTCTGATCACTTTGATTAGAAAAACCTCTGCATCAGTATTTTGTAATTTCTATAGTTTAATGCTGATATTTTACAGGCTTTAAAATTCTTTTTGTTTGTTGTTTTATTTGTTACTCAGCCTTACCAGGCTGCTCAGGCTGACCTGGAATTTGTTATGTAACCCAAGCTGGCCTCAAACTCTCAATCCCCCTGCCTCAGCCTACCTACATAGAGAAGGATTGCATGCATGTGC
Organism: Microtus oregoni; assembly: GCF_018167655.1. Classification (NCBI taxonomy): domain Eukaryota; kingdom Metazoa; phylum Chordata; class Mammalia; order Rodentia; family Cricetidae; genus Microtus; species Microtus oregoni. The sequence goes on along the minus strand of NW_024543087.1, from coordinate 24,883,317 downwards.
TGCCATGTTCAGCTTTTCCTAATTCACTGTGTGGGAGAGTGAACTTGAAATGAGGAGAACAGACTGCGGGAATGTGGACGCTCACCGTACTGTGTACATCTCGTGAGCCCTTTACTGGTTATAGGAGCCAGGTGCAGTGAGGTACACTTGTAGACCAGAACTGAGGAGGGGAGGTTAACGTAGCAGTCTGACTGGGTCCTGGACTTTGAGACCAAGCTGGGGCAACACAGTGAAATGAGAGGAGACAAAAGTGACAAAGACAGAGGACATTGATTCTGACTTCTGCCAGAGTCTAGTGACTGTGGCACACGCACATTCCACACACGCATCCCCTTGCTGCCTAGTTCACTCAGCACACCTCTCTTGTTCTTTGTTTCCTGTTATACACTTTCAAATCCAGATTCTCAGAACTTCCACAACATCCTTTGTCTCATGAAACCTTCATGAAATCTGATGGGCCTCTCCTCTTCTGAAATCTCCGGTCATTCTATGTTTCAAGCTGGGCAGTGGGCCTTCCAGCCACGATACCACGCCTGCCTAGTGAGACTGAGCAGGCACAGGGCACACTCACCACATGGTCCACCACTTCGTTATTAGGTCCTGAAAGCCAAAGCCACTCAACGTCCAGTGGTCCTTGGTCCTCGGGGCTAAGGGTGAACATGCAGGGCAGGTGCGCAGTTTCCCCTTGGGCTTCCTGAACTGTCTGCTCTGGAGTGTTGATGCTCATACTCCCAGTGAAATCTGGAGAGAGAAACATGGACATGACACTGAGCATCTGCTGTCACTCACTGGCTGGCTCCAGGCTGAAGCCAATCAG